>NW_022196911.1:43493800-43520377 GCF_008632895.1 Mastomys coucha | reverse complement strand
TTTCTTCCTGTTCCTGTTTTTCTTGTTCTTGTTCTCCTCCTCCTCCTCCTTCTTCTTCAATTTCCTCTTTTAAATTATAACAAATGTTCTTTAGTTTTGTTTATTTGAAGTATATAGCAACATGTATCTATTAGATGTAAAAGTATTTTTCTTTTATTCTTTTCTCATATATTATATTCCAACAGCAGCTTCCCCTCCTCCTATTATTCCCAATCCTCCTTACCCCTCAATCTCTTCAGGTTTACTCTTCCCCCTTTCCCATTAAAAACAAGAGCAGGACTCCCAGGAATATTAATCCAACATGGCATAACAAGTTACAATAAGAGTAGGCACAAATTCTCATAGCAGGGCTAGACAAGATGACCCAAAAGAGAAAAATGGTCCCAAGAGCAGGTAAAAGAGTCAGAGACACCCCCAAAATTCCCTCTGTTAGAAGTCCAACAACAACAACAAAAAAACCAAACAAGTTGCACAATCATTCTACATTTGCAGAGGGTTCATACATGCACTTAGGGTCCATGATTGTCACTTCAGAATCTGATTCCTTATGAGCCCTGCTAAGCTGATTCTGTGGGCTGTGTTCTCATGGTGTCCTCACTTATGCATTCTCCTCCTCTTCTTAGGGATTCCTCTGGTTCTGCCTAGTATTTGTCTGTGGCTTTATGAATCTGTTCTCATCAGTTGCTGGCCTTTCTGATGACAACTCAGGTAGGTACTAAGCTATGTCCTCTTCTTTGGACCTCTCTATTTTGAGTGGCCTTTGATTGATTCTGCAAGAAAGACTCCAGAAAATACTCTGACCTCACACTGTGTCATTTCTTAGTGGTGCCTTTTGTTTTTGATTCAATTCAACTGGAAATTAGAGGGCAAAGAGGTTCACTTAACTTAGTGATGAAGTCATCTCTCAAGAAAGCAGAGTAATATGAAGAAGGTGGATAGTTACTGTGAATGGAAACATGGAGAAACTGCTTGATCTGGAAGCAAACTAATATGTGACAATCCCAACTGGGTCATAAGAGTAAAGATATATGTTGTGTATTTTGATATTACATCACTTACTGGTCAAGTGACTTTGGAAAACCAATTTCATCCTTCTGAGCTTGATTTTTATCAGCTGTAACAAGGGAAGGGATTATTTTTGGCTTGTTTGACCAAATGATTTGGGAAGCTTTTTCTTTTTAGACAAGATCTTACTACACAGGCAGGGGTTACCTTGAGTCTCTAGTCCTTCTGCTTCAACCTTCTAAGTACAAGATTATAGGTGTGTGTCACCATGCGTAATTAGGAGGTGATACTTTGAGAAGGTTATTTGATGTAAAGGGACACTGTAATAGTCCATCAGTAGTATACCTGACATTTAGCTAAACCCATTTGTGCTGTGTGGCTGTGACTTTAGTCATGGTGATGCCTTCAGAGTTTCAAACCTAGAAGAAATATCAAGATGAGTGTTTCAATCCTACACTGACCTTAGATGAGTGTTTCAAGCCTACTCTGACCTTAGATGAGTATTTCAAGTTTTCACAGTCTTATCTTCTTGTTCTGGATAAATGAAGAAAAATAGTGAGGATAGACAGAGGAGATTCTGGGGATTTCCTCCACCCCAGGCATCTTTGTTTTTATGGGGGCAAGTTTTGAATTGGGAACCAACATGCACCTCTTGATTCCATTTGGAAAGAAGAGAAAGTATGTCATGTTTGTTAACATTTTAGTAAATATTCGGTCTAGTCTATAGGAATTAAAAATCTATCCTTATAACTCCTGTATGTTAGTCCGTTAGACACATATTACAATCCCCATGTTGTCTATAACCCTTCTCTGATGAGGACTCAGGAGGTCCTGATGGTTATGTTGTCATACAGTGACTCAACCAACAAGGATAACAGACCCCTGACCCTGTCGTCATGAACTTACAATGCTAATTCTCTGCAGCTATTTAAGCTTAAGCCAGTGAGTTGGGAGATCTGGGCTGCCAGTGTCTTTTGCCCCATTCATGAAGGAGTAAAGGAGTCAGTTTTGAGAAAGGGTATGGGACAGAGGCACGTGAGACAAGATGGAAGATGAAGATGGTACAAGAACTTTACGCAAATGAACAGTGAGACCCATACCTTGTTTGTCCCTTGAAGTATTTCAGTGTTTCACTTATTGTCACTGAACACAGTGAAAATGTTTTTTTCTTCAACTTGGCCTGAGGGATCTTCATACTAATTGCTCAGAAGAAGCAGGGGCCTGAGCAACAGAAATTAGGCACATGACAACAGGCCTACAAAAGCCAAAGAGGATTCTTTTTTCCTTTTGAAGAGCTTCCCCCACCTCTTAGCTCCTCCAGAGAGAATCTTCACCCTACAAATGGAAGGTGATGGCCAGTGTTTCCAGAGGATTTCTTCAAGGTGGGAAGAAGCTGAGGCTCCTTGCTGGAAATAAAGAAAACCTTCAGCCTTACCATGCTTCCAACCTCTCAATTACATAAAATTGCCAATAAAAAGCCTTTCTGCCATAAAACAGCGGGAACTTATCTCCCTCCTGAGTACATTTACAACCAAGTGCTTTTGAGTATCAGTTGAGTTCTCCTCACATTACTTCAACCTGTCTTTTAAAACACCCATACTTCATGACTTTGCACAACCAAAGCAACAACTGAAATTATCTGTTAAAGAAACAAATGCCAGGCTCTTCTCAACTGCTTGTGAATGTGCTCATGGAAGGCCCCATGTGGTTTGTACTTTCTCAGATACCAGTCCTTTATTCAGTTTGTCCTCAGGATTTCTCAGGATCACAATACCATTTTAGTTTCATCCCATTGCTGTAGCAACATGCTTTGACCTGTGGGAGAAAAGGTTCAGTTTAGTTTACACTTGCAGCATACAGACTATCAGGACAGGAGAGAAGTCAGGACAGAACTAAGGCAGGTACTTGAAGCAGAAACCATGGAGGGATGCTCCTCACTGGCTCCACCCTCAGCTTCATGCTTAGCTAAGGAATGGTGCCACCCATAGTGGCTGCTCTCCTACATTAATCAGTCATCAAGATACTCTCCCACAAATATTCCCCCAGGCAAATCTCATCTAGCCAATTCCTCAATGGAGGCTTCTCCTCTCAGATGACTGTAGACTGTGTCAAGTTGACAACTAAGGCTGACCAGGAAAAATAGTGTTATTATTCCTATGTGTTTCCATACTTTCTTGCTACAAAACTCTTTCTCAGTTGATCTTTGCGGTGATGCCTTGAGGTGGGCTTGGGAAAGATCTTTCACTCTTTTGCATTTGTCCATCTTGGTATTGGTACCTTCTATTGATGTTGGCTACATACCACAATAAACAATAACTTATGCCTTTCCTTTAATCTCCTCAAACCCAAGTAAAGTGGGAGTAATTTCTGACATTTACAGATTAGGCATTAAGCAATTTATCTCAGGTCATATTGCAGATTAGTGGCAAGATTAGAGCATGAAACCAGAATTAAGAAATTTCCCTTCCAATCACTTTTCAGCAGGGGGGTCTTATTTTTCTTCAACTTGTCATGAGCAAATATTGGCTAAGTAATTTTTTTTTTGAAAAAAATAACAATTATCTACTAAGTAATGGTCACTCATTCATCTGCGATGAGTCGAACAATGTTTTCGCTGCCTCTTATTGGCTTGTATTATGTATTTTTTCTATTTAAATAATTCTTATAGTAAAGGTATAAGGTAGTCTCGTTGGATAACAGGGACTGGCCCTGAGAGAGATTGCCTTGCTTGCAACTGCTGAGTAGTGAGGAATGCTGAATTTCAACCCAGATACTCAAAGCCCTCTAAGAGTCAGATGCTGTATCATACAAAACAAAGGAAAACTGGAAGTGGTCTGCTCTCTAAACTAGGTTTTCCTAGGTCAAGCTAACTTTTCCTTAGTTCTCTTTAGGACTTAGTTGTCTTCAGGGCTTTCCTGCTTCTTACTTCTAAGAGTCAAGACTGAGTAAAGCTGGAGGTGGCATTGTAGACCTTCTCTGAAGGTCTGCATTGGTAGAAAAGGATAGCTTAAGTGTGGAGATCTGGGCCCTCCATTCAAGATCAAGGGGCCCAAGAATGTTTTTGGAGGGGTGGACAGGGAACATTGGGAGATATGGATAATGAGGTGAAAATAATGTCAAAAACTAACAAGGGCAAAGGTGGGAATAAAGTATCTTAAATGTGTTGGCTAGTGATCCACAGGGAATCAGGAGGAATCAAGGATATGCTTCAGGGCGTGAGGGGTCAGACCAAGCAGGCAATTGCCTTCATACTCTCCTTGGGGGCTGGAAATAATCTTGTCATTATCCAAACACAACACTAACATGAAGAGGTGAAATAATTTATCCTTAAATAACAGCCTGACCTATTCAGAATTGTAATTTTAATGTAAGACTAACCTTTGAAAATAGATCAAGTGATATAAATTATTAAGGAGAAGACATTCATCAGATAGATGGTGTCTATTAGTAATTTTATGCATGAAGAGTTAGCTCCCGAAATACAGTTGCAGCTGCCTCTGCACAGAGGGGAAAAAAAGAAGAACCCAGTTACCCTTTCGTGACATGTTCAGCTGATTTTAATCAGTATTGCTGCTGTCAAATGGAATGAAAAACCTGAAATATGATCTCTCCTGTGGCTGTGCATTCTCTTCCTTCCACCTCCCTCAGAGTGCCTGTACCTCGTGCTTTCTTGGTGTTGAAGAAACGGGGGGAGGGGAGAGAGAGAGAGAGAGAGAGAGAGAGAGAGAGAGAGAGAGAGAGAGAGAGAATCTCTTTTTTTCCCATGAGAAAAAAAATATCAAATCAGTTGGTCAAAGCACAAAATACTCACTTGTTCAGCACCAGGCTCAGTGTTTGCTGGAGGAGTGGGGAGGCAGAAGAGAGTAAGAGTTTTCTTGCCTTTGGGAAGTTTAATGTTAAAATGTGGCAGGGAAGAATGAGTGCTACCCTGTCCCATTTGTAGCGGAATGAGTTTGCATGAGTTGGTGGCTCCTTTCAGCCCCAGTTTCTTTGTGTGTAAGATGGGATGCCTGTTTCTTAGCTCAAGGAGTTGAAAGTGAGTGATGTCTAGAAACGGCAATACACAGTGCTTGCTTGGTGCACACTTTCCCCACATAGTTATATAGAAAAGGCACTTGCTGTCCCAGCTCTATTTTCCCATGGTCTTCCTTTGGGTTGGGGGCTGCTTTCTCCTCTACACGGACAGTACCCAAGCACAGTTTCTCTTGGTATTTAGGCTTCTTTATCTCAGGAAGCTGTGGGCTCATGATGACTGTGTCACTCTCTTGACAGGAAGGTTTCATGTTGGCTGAGCCGAATGGAGATGAGGCAGAGGTATAGTACCAGAACTGTCTCCTCTTGCTGCCTGACATACAACAAACATGACTGAGGAAGTTGCATAGCACCAGTCATATACTGGAAGTAGTGGATGCCTGTTGGGTTCTTTCAAGGTCTCAGGGGGTCAGAGAAGGTTGATATTTTCTTGTGTGAAATCAGGGGTCTTCTCTTTATGACAATGACACTGGCCACCACCCTCAGGTTGTCCCTTCATGTCTAGTCTTTGCAAAGCGCCAGGCTCACGTTCTCTTTCTTTCCCCATCACAGCTCATGCCATGCTTATTCGAGACATCCTTAGGTAGAGCAGCAGTCTCTCCTTACAAGTCTGTTTTTAGGTCATAAACTCTGTTTCTAGTAGTTCAGAATTTAGATGTTTGAACATCAAAACAGCCTGACTCGAAAAGTATGCCACAGAAACACGAGGGGTTTCTTTACTCTTTTGCCCTCTCCCCTGTATCCAGATGCAAAGAACATCTGAAAAATGTGTGGACAATGCAGTGGGGGGTGCTGTGCTCAGGTGGGAGGAAGGACCAGGAGAGGGGTGACTTTTTGTCTTTGTCTCAAAATACTATCCTGCTGTCTCCTCTAGCTTTTTAGAGCTTCTCCCCTTTTTGATGATGATGAGACCACTTGCTCTAACAGAGAGTAAACAGGTTGTGGAAAGTTAGTCCTGTGGCATTAGGGCATCACAGGAAGGGTGTATGAGCAGCACGAGTTCTGGCAAAAGAGGAAAAGGAAGCAGCATGGTATCAGATCAAGGCCATCGAGGCCTCAGCAAGGAAGGAGGGAAGGAGGAGGATTTTGTGAACGACATCCTTGGGCTTCCGAGGACAACCAACAGAGATGGAACCTCTCTGCTAGAGGAGTCTCAAGCTGAGCCCTAGACATTTGTTACATTTGGTCATTGTCTGGGTTCTACTTCAGAAAACCAAAGACTCAGCTCAAAACCCACATGTATGTTGAAGGTGCTGGAACTTCAGGCTTTTAGCCAACTGCCTTCCTTGCAGCTGGATGGCTGTCCTTTGGGAAAGGCATCCATACAGCACATTGCCATGGTTGGTTGAAACTTAAGAGTCACGTGAGCATTGCTAAGGGAGAGAACTCTGGGCTCCAGTGGGGACCCCACATGTACTAAAATATACTTTCTGGTTCTTACCACTCAAACTTGAAACCCGTGTGACTTTCTGAGATGGCTACCAGATGAACAAGTGAGCGTTAAGTGTCACAATGCAGGAACGATGTTGACTTATAAGGATTTGAAGAATTAATAGTGGATTAATTAAGTAGGAAGAAGAGTCTCCTTTGGAAATCATGCCACACAGAGGTCAAGAAATCGAGTAAAAAAAAGAGTCAATTGTTTAATCTTCTGGGAATTTAATACTGTTTGGTAAAAACCAAAGATTTCTGGGCAAGCTGATATTATTCAGTCTGAGCTTGCTGGAATTATGATTTCACTGCAGACCCGTGTGACATTGTATATTCACTTGGTCAAGTCAAATGATAATGAGTGGTCCTTGAGTGACAGTGGCCATGACGTAGTTTGAAACTGGGGCATATGCTTCTGACAGTGAGGAAGGGTGTCATAAAAATGGCAAGGGGTGGCAGCATTGCAGGAGTCTCAGTGGCACCTATTCAACTTAATCAAACCAAGAGTCCAAGTCTGCATTGTCAATATGTGCTAGGGAATGTGCATGTATCTTCATAGCCCTATACTCTTAATTAGAGTATTGTGAACACCAAAATGACTGCTGCTCATAGCCTATTCTCTGTTGCCAAGATTTCCCAGGAAGCTTTTCAGTGAGTTTTTTATTTTTGGTGGGGGAAAATATATTACATAATTACAGACAAGTTTAGACTGCATTAGTAGTGTGTATAAAAGCAGTGAGGGCCGATCTTTGCTTTTCCTTTTAATTGAGAGCAGGGAATCTTTGCCTTTGGAAGTAAGCAGTGTCTCCTTCATGTAGCCATTACTTTTTATTTGTATCTATTTGCCGTGTAGGTATCTGAACATATATGTGGACACCTGTTAATCTAGATGAAGGTTCTAATCCCACAGAGCTGATCTTCCAGGTGGTTGGGGGCCACTTGACGTGGGGTGACACTACAGTCCTCTGTAAGAGCAGTAGGTGCTCTTAGCCTCTGAGCCACCCCCAACCCTTTATTTTTATAACTTTAGATAAATAAAAGAAGCTTGTCGAGTCTTCAAAGTCACGGTAGTGGCAAATCGAAAGGGTGAAGCTTGCCTCCCACCCTTCTGCTTTTTGTCATCCCTCCACTCCGCAGTACTGTATGCTTTCTTTACTTTTAAAACTGAATCCAACGGAAACCGTATGGTTTCAGCATGCCCTTTTGTCATGGACAGGCTGGGACTCAGTTTAATAGCAATTGGAACTAGAAATCCTGGCTCCAGGCTCTTTCCCTCCACCAAACTGATGAAGCAGTGTAATATCCAAGGCTGGCGTGTGCTTTCCATACTGCTTGAGACTCGGGCAGGTCTTGCAGTCCTCCCAGCCTGGCACAGTCTCCTTGATTTCACTACTTATTTCTTCATCAGCGAGCTCCAGAGCCTCTGGGAAATTGTAAGGAAGCTGAACAAAGACTGAAAATTGCCCAGATGAAGTGTACATGTCAAACTGTCCTGCAAGCTAGTATTTTATATTTTATTTTTTTTTAATTTTCCAAGCTTTCAAATGGAGCAGTTGTGGCTTACTATGCCACCAGTCTGAGATTGTGTGCAATGGGCAAAAGCTTATAAAATCCACCTCCTCATTTGTTTTCTCAAATGTCTGTGGGGTGCTGACCAAAACCTTCATGGAGAGGCTGGGGGATATGTATAGATCAGAGACAGGATGCTTTCCTAAAATGTGCAAGGACCCCAATTCAATCCTCAGTACTATAAAACAAACAAACAAACAACCAAACCAAACCAACCAACAAAACAAACAAAAACAAAACCAACACCTATTATATGATAGTGCCAGCTCTGAATACAACTGTATTTGCTGGCTGTAGTGGTCTGTGTCTATGGTCCTAAGTCAATAAGCTGAGTTAAAAGTCATTCTGAGTTGCATAAGGTCTCTTCCTCAACTGACCTCCTAAACAAACAAACAAACAAACAGGCAACACTCTTCTTGAATGTCAACAGAGAAAACATTTGGTTAGGATCTCATCTTTTCTCCCATTTTACTCATCTCAACAGCCCTATAGTCTTCGCGGTTGTACCTTGTTATTTTTATCTGTAATTCCAGGGAAAAGTGAAGTATCAGCAGTTGAAGTATGACTTGGGGAAAGACATTTTTATTGCTTAAATTATTCTTTTCAGGGAGACAACCGAAGCTAAAAAGGGCTCATTACCAACCCGA
This sequence comes from Mastomys coucha, assembly GCF_008632895.1. Lineage (NCBI taxonomy): Eukaryota > Metazoa > Chordata > Mammalia > Rodentia > Muridae > Mastomys > Mastomys coucha. The sequence goes on along the minus strand of NW_022196911.1, from coordinate 43,511,693 downwards.
AGGTGCTTGAGAAAAATTTACACCCTTTAAGGTATTTTAAGCTTTCAGAAGTATTTTGAGTGAAAAGACTTATTTTAGGCTCCTGGAGAGTCCTGTTTCAGAAGGGTAGAGCTAGACTCTAGGCAGCTGGTGTGGTGTGTGGGCATGCTGGCTTGGTAAGGCAATTCTGTCTGGGTTGAGACTCTGCCCCTGCCAGCAGGGGAGGTCAAGTCAGTTTCTTATTTAGAGGAAAGTTTAATATCTGTGACTAAAGAGCTGACTCATGGCATTTTTGTGAGGATTAACTGATACATTCACATGTTTATATTAATGGGGATGCCCCCAAGTTAAAAATGATTGAAAATTGGATTCACATCAGCATAGACATTTATCTATTGCTCCTCCAAAGGCAAAAACCCAGGAGTAAAGCTGACTCTAGGCTCAGAAAATATTATCATAGCTTTGTGCCTTTTAGTAAGTGGTAGCTGCTGCAACCCTCCCTTCTGTTCCATGAAAAAGTCGTTATCAATGGCTCTGATTGGTCACATATCTGTCTCTGAATAAGTGTTGAGCTCAGTATTGAGGCAGATAAGATATTCCTGTTGCATAGGTCTCATGATTCTCTCCAGGATCTGAAATTGGATTCAATTTTGGGAGACCTTGTGGCCTGAAAATGTGCATACCTAATTACCCAGAAAAAAATCAGGGATGTTACAAGAAAGACCAAAACACATGCTAAGTATCCTAAGTGCTTAACTTAGTACAGTGATTCGTTAACCCTTAAAATGCCTAGTAAATGGAAACTGATGCTTCTGTCATCACCACCACCACCACCACTACCACCTCGGCTATTGCCATAATCATCCTCGTCATTGCCATAATCATCACCAACTTCATCAGTTATCAACTGCTTATAGGGAATGGACCTCAAAACAAGTGCCTTTGGTTTACTTAACAAGGGATCACATTCCACACAGGGTACTAAGAGACCAAAATCCATATTGTGTCATAGAGAACTATTGATGAGCCCAATGTATGCCTTTGCCTTTTCTGCTTTCTCAGCCCCATGGAGCCTCCTTATTTACCTCCTATTCCTTAAGATAACAATCTGTCCTTTAAAGACTATCACATTTCTGGAGCCCACTGTGATAGTCATCTCGGAAACAAGTACAGTTTGGGCTGGTGAGATAGCATCTACTGCCAAGCCTTCCGATCTAGGTTTGATCCTTGGGACCCACATGGTGGAAAGGAATACTGACTTTTGCAACTTTTCTACATGTACATACATATAATATATAATTTTTTTTTTTTTTTAAAAAAAGAAACACTAAAGCCTTTGGTGTGTTCGCTCATGCTCAGCACTTACTGAGTGTAATCTTAAGCATCCAGTGCTTGGAAGCACTGTGGCTCCATCCACTTTGTGATGGGATTATTTGCTGTGCAGTCACTCTAATGTACTGAGTGCTCCCCCCGGGGAGGGTGACACTACTCTGACTCTATGGACAGCCCGCACAGTCATGCCTTTAATGCTCATCACCCATACCCACGTATTTGCAGCCACTCACCCGTACCCACATATTTACCATAAGTAACTTGAAGGCAGGGTATGTATGCCCACCCATGTTCCTTAACACACGATCTGGTCTTATTATAACTTAACAGCAAGAATTATAATATAGCAAGTCATGGATTCAGCTTACATATCCATCAATGGGTTAAGAAAGGAGGGGCTGAGGAAACAGCTCACTGGATAAAGCACTTAGCACATTAGTATGAAGACCTAAGTTTGGACCTCCAGAACCTGAGCTGGACACAATAGTGTTTATCTATAATGTATATAATCCCAGTGAGCCTATGAGATGGGAGGCAGAGGAGGAAACACTCTAGGAGATCATAGACCAAAATAACAAGAGATTCTGTCCTCAACAGGATAGAAAGTAAACAGTAACACCTGACTTCCATGTGCACACGATGCCACGTGCATGCATGCTTACACCCTCATACACATGTCCATACCTACTACAAGGAAAAATGAAAAGGTGGCATGCACACAGGATCAAGTTTTATTCAATCAGAGTGTGCTTTGCAGGAAGATAGGTGGATCTGGGAATTATTCTATAAGCAAAATAAGTTAGTCTGAGAAAGGCAACCAATGCTGTTTTCACTCCTATATATGTGTTTATGTTACACAAGCATGATCTGAACATGAAGGGAGACCAAGGACAATTTGAGGAGGAAGAGGATAGCAGGACGTCAGGAAGAGAACTAGTTAGAGAGCAGCAAGGAGAGAGTGGAGGACAGTATGGGTGGATCTGGTCAAGTATATGGTGTACTCGAAAGAAAGCATTATTAGGAAACCTCTCCCTTTGTACAATGAATCTGAGCCAATCGTTTAAAAAAAAAAACAAACAAACAAAAAAAAACTTCGTAGTTGAAACCAGAGGTTTCAGTCTGTGACTTTATATTTTCCAGGCCCCATATAGACCCAAGGTCTGTAGAAGAGGCCTTGAGGAATTTCTGCCACATAGCTTGGTTTCTATCTGGCTGCCTCCCTTCCTTTTCCACCTCAGCGACCCATACCTCTGGCCCCACCCCCTTGCAAATGGGTGAGAGGTGGTGACAAGACCCCCAGCTATTTGTCCAGCCTGTGCTGCAGAGCAAAACGAGGAGGGTTATGTTCCAAGGGCCATAGGCATTCTCTTCCTGGAAATGACATAAATGTTACATTTTGCTACAAAACCACGTATGTGCATTGGAGCTGTTAAGAATGCTTGCAGAAGCAAGAAAGCAGATAGGTCCCCAACGTCTTCTTAACAAGGCTTGGTTTCCACTGACAACACCCAGAATAAATGTAATGTGTGGATGCAGACTGCATGCTTGGGGAAGCAGTGGTTGATGTACTCCGAAGATGGTAAGGCCATCTTCAAGGGCAAGATGTAAGGGAAGATCCAGATGGGTAGTCAGCAGGATGACAAGTGAGTCCAGGCTCTGTCTCCTATGAGCTGAGGGGCATTATGCAATAATCATCACTGTCTAGCTCCAGAACTTTCAAACCACCCAGATGTGAGATTCCACACACAGATATCCACCTTTCCCTGTGTCTCTCTTTTACCCCTTGGAAATGACCATCTTTTAAGTTTCTTGGCATTTGCTGTTTGCCCATTTTATGTAAATAGCATCATGTAAGATGCGAGTTCGGTGTCTGTCTTCTTTGGTTTAGCATGATATTGTCAGGGGTTCACCTTATCTGTAGCAGGTATCACTACTTTATTTATTTTCATGTCAAAAATAGTACTCCATTGTAGACCACGCACCACATTTCTTCATCAGCTGGGTTATATGGACTTTTACTGATTCGAGTCAGCTAGTTGTGAATGAGCTATTGAATTTCGTTTTCTACCATGGGAGTAGAGTGCCGCAGAGAAATTTCAGTCCATCCAGTCCGCAAAGATGAGAAAAGATCCAGTCTAAGGTCCACATTTCTAGAGAAGAGACTCAGAGATGTGATCACATGGCAGAGGTGGTGCGACAGACTCTGGGATATAAGGAAGAGCAGTTTCTCTGTGAGGGTATAACAGTCATGATATACATGCGTGTTATCAACTAACCACGTCTGGACATTGCCAGTGCCTGTTTTGCTTCTCATAAGACAGGAATTTGTACCCTATAAATGAGCACCTGGATAACAGGACCCCACTTTGCTCAGTGATGCTGTCTGCACATCCCATTGGATCTAATGAATATCATCGCTTACAGCTCATGAGATGCTCACACACCATAAAGAACCACAAGACCCCCTATATCCTAATTGTCTGTCTGTGACTTTTTCCCACTCCCGTGACATTAATTTTCCATTTCTCCGGGGCCTCATCCTGCTTGGTTTATACCTTTATCATAGCTCCTGATGGGCTGTGTTCTCAGTGGTCCGTTGTGTTGTTTGGTGTGTGAGGTCTTAGTTGGGAGGAAGGAAAGCAGCATCTTTTCCAAGAGTCCAGAAATCAGCTTAGCATATAGTAGTTGCTCAGTAAATGGGAGATCAGTAAATGATAGAAGGTCTGTTAGTCTTTTCTAGTCCTCTGAACAAACATCCTATGGATGGAAATCTCATTTCTCAAAGCCACAACATCCAAGCAAACATCACTTATGTTATTTGTTTTTTTTAGCGTAGGCATTGTTTTGTCCCCCGTGAGTCATCCCCCAGGTCAGCATGGAAAGTACTAGGTCTCTCTGAAAATAAAATAGATGGGCCAACAAGCACACTTACCTTGTAGATGAGCAGTGAGGTGCAGGAGATGCTGAAACAGACAGAAATAGTAGGATGTTTGATTTGCACTTCTTACCCTGGCTACTGCTGGATTCGGAGGCCTAATCCTTGCATGTGCCTGTAGACAAGAAGCTACAAGGGCACCTTAAGGAAGGCTGTGTTGTTCATCAGAACCTCACCATGGGCCACCCAGGGTTACTGCATATTGATGTGTGATGTTTCTCAGAATATCTAATGGGCTGCCCCGTGCACTCGATAGCTGTCAGTTTTTTTAATCTCAAGACTCTCTAGATGCCAGTCTTTCTGCAATCCTGCTGCCCGCTTATTTGGCAAAGCAGAGGAAATGGGGTCAGCCAATTTCTGTCAGGGCTGAGCATGAAGGATCAGGTGTATCTCTGCAAAGCCTAATGGGAGAACCTTCTATTTTTTAATGGTGGTGTTTGGCTGCTGCTGAGCCTGTGGCTTTGTAAGATCCGTGCTTTGTGCTGCTGCCCATTCGGGTCCTTTCTGCTTAGGGTCTTTGTCTTGAATAGGCTGCAACACGCGTTGCCTGGAGGGTCCCCTTACCATTGTTTGTTTCTTCCTCAATACCACATGACATCTAAAAGTAGCCAAGGCAAGCAGAAATGAGTAACTCTGGACACTGCTTTGAAATTCTGGAAACTGCAAAAGGGACGTTGGTGGGAAGTAAAGGGGATGCATAAAATATGAGGAGAGACCTTCCTTGTAGCAAAATCTGAGGAGCAGGCTGGTGTACCGCGCTTTAGAGATATTCTGTTCTGTATGTTAGTCTCTAGTTACGCTTGACTGCTAAGCTTTTGACATTAGGCTCATCTGCACTGAGATGCATAGAAATGTACAGTTCACATCAGTTTCCCAAATAGAGAACAGGACCAATGGCATCTCAGTTTTTATTGATTTAATCTAAAAGTGAATGTTTTTGTGTTGCTATGATAGCATGTTTGATGCATAGCATGCATTGGAATGCATTAATTAATTTCAATATTTTTAATGTGGCTTTTAAGTAGTTTTATGTGGTGATTAGAAAAGATTTAGCTGAACATAGCTGTCCTTTTATTATTATTATTGGTCAGCCTTGGCTTAGAGGTTAAGCATGTGGGCCATGGAGACAAACATGTGGATTTGAACTCTGGCTTGTCATTGCTGGCTGTTTGCCCTCAGGCTCTGTGGCTTTCAAACCCTCTACAGAGACCTACCCTAATGATTCATTTTGCAACACACCTTGTGGTATTTGTGCAAACCTTAGAAAAGGGATGGGGCATTTTTGTCCCTTATCACATATGCAAAGCATGCTGGTATGGGTCACCTGTGTCCTGTCCCATTTTGCCTGTTCATTTGAAGAAGCACTTGTCGCAGTCTTGGTGAATTCCAGAAGCACAAACAGGCAGCAAACTCAATTTAACCTTTACATATCTTAGCTGTCTCATCTGCAAAGGAGACATATCATCATAACCTCTCACAGTTATTTTGAGGATCTGCATTAACATGGTCTGCGTACGCCACAGTATCTGCTAATGGAGCATTGATAAGCACAAGAAAATGTTATTACTGTACTTCTCGTTAACCTGTGAGTGATGTACTCCACGAACCCCTACAAATCCTGAGACTGTAGAGAGTATATTACCCTATATGTGCTTTTTCCTGTATATAGTACCTATGAGAAAGGGTGTTTTTCTTTAATTAGTGTATGTGTGTTTGTGGGTGTGTATATGTGTGTTTGTGTGTATGCACGCATACATATGTAGGAGGCACAGCATAGAGAAAACATCAGAGAAACCAGAATTGTTAAACATAGACCTCGTTCTCTGCAAGGGAAGAAAATGATTGATGCCTCGTCCCCCAGAAGGCTGGAGTGAATGTTACCTAACAACTCGGTGATCTTCTGCTAGCCTATGGAGACAGCCTTTCCCTAAATCCCCCAATATCCTGAGCATTGCTTAGGCACGAATCCTGAGCTTTGTCTCTCAGTAAATAGAGCCCATCCTTATGACAGAGGTGCCAGGTATGCTCCATCAATAGAATCTATTCCTGTGCTTATCACAAATCCTTCCTTCCTGTTTCCTTATCCTAAGCACTGCTTATCAGTCCGGAGAACCTGTTCCTATTGTAAAGGTCATGGGTGTTTCGAACTAGAGATGTGCTTTGCAAGGGAATTTTGATGTAGCCAGCCCTGAAGCTTTGTTGTAATAGTTGTCATATGGAGACTCTCCTTGCTAATGTTTTACTGTGTCTAAATGTGTAAGAAAAATAAATCATGAGGTCAGACTGGAAGTTTTTGACTCAGCATCTGCTAAAGTAACACGGATGTGATTTTATTCTTCACTTCACTTTAGTTATTCTCTGCTTGCTGGGACACTTGATGGGACTTCAGTGTGTGTGTGTGTGTGTGTGTGTGTGTGTGTGTGTGTGTGTGTGTGTATACATGTGTCCTGTAGAAATGGTACAGTGATTTAGAGCACTAGCTGCTTTTTTTGAGGACCCAGGTTCAGTTCCAAGCTCACACTGAGCCACAACCAATACCTGCAACTCTAGTTCTGGGAGGACCTAATGCCCTCTTTTGGCTTCTACAGATACCTATACACATGTGGTAAACTTACATAAACTTAGATATACACACGTGCACATAAAATAAAAAATAAACAGATCTTTATTTTTTGTGTGTATTTGTATCAATGAGGTACATGTGTGAATTCATGTGTGTACGTTCTTGTTAGTATATGCACATGTGTGAGTATATGCATATATACACCTGAGTGCATGCATGCGCATTCACGTGCATGTATGTGTGTGTGTTTGACTCTGTGTGTGTGTGTGTGTGTGTGTGTGTGTGTGTGAAGGAGGATGTCAGATGTCTCACTTCATTGCTACCTATTATTCCTTTGAGATCTCTCACTGAGCCTAGAATTCAACTAGTGACCTCTGAGTCCTATAGATTCTTTGGTTCCCCTGACCCTGCTACATGTTATAAGAATAATTTATAAATTAAATAAAACCATACTGTTCTGTATTCTCCTTTCTCCTTGTAATGATGAGGGTTTACATAATTTCTGTACGATCAGATTAAGGAAGAGGTTTACACAGGCATCAAGAATTAATCACTGTGGGATGATCAGTCTGATAATCATGGCAACTACCATAAACAGTAAAAATGTACTAGACAAAAGCAATGCTTCATTTGGGGTAAGATAGACAGGGGTGGTGTGAGATCTCAACACACTAGTAAGATCAGTGCACAATGCAAAACTTATACATTGCATAGTTCTGGAATTTTCTACTCACTGTTTTTGGACTGCAGTTAACATCAGTTAGCTGAAATTTGGAAAAGCAAAATTGTGATTATAAGAGTAAAGGGGACTACCATATTCCAGAAAGCCCTTCAATGTTCTCTATGAACACTTAGCATCCACTCCATAAGAGCAGCACTTAAAACATTAGCTGTTCTCATTGCTCATATTGCCTTAAATGGGTCTTTGGGCTCTGTGTGATATTTTGAGTGAGGTCATGGAGTGTTTCCTTGTGAACGGGGTGAACAGTGACTTCAGGCTTTCTAGGCCACTGCATCTTTTTTTATTTTTTATTATTTATTTATTTATTTATTTATTTATTTAACTTTTATTGCATTATGATGAGAAAAGTTACATGATTTCAATTTATCTGAATTTGTTAACATTTAAAAACATATTTTAAGTAAATAGAATTAAATCACATTCTTGTTTCCCTTTTGTACCCCAATACCTCCCAGAGACCCCTCCTTCAATACCTACAATATCTTTTTTGTCATATTCCTTAAAATTTATAAAATATTATAACAATAAAAATAAGTATTATAAAAGTTGTTTGATATAAAACAACAATCAATTTAATAGCCTTATGTAGACACTCATCTACAATAATAGTGAAAATACATTTTTCTCAACATAAATTTTAAATAACTCCAAACGTACTAACTGTATTTCAAAATAATACATCACTACTAGTATTTTCTTAAATGAACATAAATATATAAAATGTTTTTGTTTGTTTGTCTTGTATTTAGTAGAGTTTAAAATCTTGGCTCTTACTGTGGTAAAGGCCCAAAATAAGAACAATTTTTAGACATTGGATTTCATTGTAATAAGGCTGTACTTCAATGACCCTCACATCACCAAAGGATTTTACCTCCATCATAGCTAAGCTGAGAGTTGATAGTTCTGCTGCACCAAGAAATGAATTGTAGGCATGATTTTTGGATACAAACTTCCTGCTATGGTCAAAGCTATTTGACTTTATTCTCAGCCCACAGAGAACAGGTTACATTCATTTAAGAAATGGTGTATATATTAAGATCATCTATCCATAAAGTCATTCACCAACTGTTTCAATGAACAATGGTTATGCTTGGAAGATGGCACAGACATTAGGTGAGGGTAAGAATTTGGTTCATTAGCTGTGATAATTTGGAAAAGCATTCATCTTAGAGAAAGAGTAACTTATAAAGTCCTCTTCTTCAATCTTGATACAAGAGTTACAAACGTCAAGCAAAGCATTCAGTCTCACTCTTTGTTTTTCTCTTACAAGCAACTTCCCTAGTTAATCATTTATGTTTCTTTTGGGCATATAAATACTTTTGAAATATATAAGCTGTTCTGAAAACCATAGTATAGTGTAAAAACATGAAATAAACAATACTATTAATAGAAAGGCTGAGATAGGAGAAGCAAGATTTCAAGACCCTTATGTTGTACCATAAACTGTCACAAACAAACAAGCTGAAAATGTATATAGATTTTACAATATTGGACCTTTTTCTCCAGTTACCAAATTAGAGAGACCATTGGATGACAGCCAACAAATTTCTAATTCCTCATATTATTGGATTTCAATCAATTAGGATATGTTGGTAATATTAATTTTCATGTTAAGATATTAAGAAAAAGTAATTGTCACTTCCTGTTGTTTTTGTTGTAAGAGGTGGAATTAGGTTTGTGTGGATTTGTTGAAAGATTACTTTCTTGCCTCTTCTAGGGTGTAGTTTTGCTCCTTATGTTGATGTTTTCCATCTATTATCCTTTGTAGGACTGGATTTGTGGAAAGATACTATGTAAATTTTGTTTTGTTATATCTTGTTTTCTCCATCTATGGTAATTGAGAGTTTTGCTGGGTATAGTAGCCTGGGTTGGCATTTGTGTTCTTGTAGGGTCTGTATGATATCTGCCCAGGATCTTTTAGCTTTTATAGTTTCTGGTGATAAGTCTGGTGTAATTCTGACAGGCCTGCCTTTATATGTTACTTGACCTTTTTCCCTTACTGCTTTTAAAATTCTTTATTTGTTTAGTGCATTTGGTGTTTTTATTATTATGTGACAGGAGGAATTTCTTTTCTGGTCCAGTCTATTTGGAATTCTGTAGGCTTCTTGTATGTTCATGGGCATCTCTTTCTTTAGGCTAGGGAAGTTTTCTTCTATAATGTTGTTGAACATATTTACTAGCCCATTACATTGGGAATCTTTACTCTCTTCTATACCTATTATCCTTAGGTTTGGTCTTCTCATTGCATCCTGGATTTCCTGGATGTCCTGGGTTAGGAGCTTTTTGCTTTTTGCATTTTCTTTGTCTGTTGTGTCAATGTTTTCTATGGTGTCTTCTGCCCCTGAGATTCTCTCTTCTATCTCTTGTATTCTGTTGGTGATGCTTGCATCTACTACTCCTGATTTCTTTCCTAGGTTTTCTATCTCCAGGGTTGTCTCTCTTTCTGATTTCTTTATTGTTTCTATTTCCATTTTTAGATTCTGGATGGCTTGGCTCATTTCCTTCACCTGTTTGATTGTGTTTTCCTGTAGTTCTTTAAGGGATTTTTGTGTTTCCTCTTGAAGGGCTTCTAGCTGTTTACCTGTGTTCTCCTGTATTTCTTTGAGGGTGCTATTTATGTCTTTCTTAAAGTCCTGTATCATCACCATGAGAAGTGATTTTATATCTGAATCTTGCTTTTCTGATGTAATGGTGTGCCCAGGACTTGCAATGGTGGGAAAATTGGGTTCTGATGATGCCAAGTAACCTTGGTTTGTGTTGTTTATTTTCTTATGCTTGCCCCCCGCCATCTGGTTATCTCTAGTACTACCTACCCTTGCTACTGGAGCCTCTTTTTCCTGTGATCCTGGTTGTGTCAGAACTCCTCAGAGTCAAGTTATCTCTGTGTTCCTGTGGTTCTGGGATCCTGTGATCCTGGGCTTGTTAGAGCATGTGGGAGTGGGGCTTCCTCTGTGGGTTGTGGGACTGGCTGCAGAGCTTGCACCCAAGGTCTGCTCAGGACACCAGCCCAGACAGACTGGAAGGACAGGCTACTGCTTCTTATATGTTGCTGTATCAGACCTCTGAAGTTATTTTTCCCTGTGTCTGTGCTTTGAGTAACTACAAATGCTCCAGAGTCAGGTGCTGTCATTCATTGCTCCAAACTTAACTTACCTTTAATAAACATAGGACATGGAAGGGAATTTTTTTCTTCTTCTTCTTCAGAAGAGCTCTGGAGCCACAAAATCTGGGCTTCATACCTTGGGTTCTCCCACCTTATATTCTCTTCCACCTTGCTTTGTTTCTCACACCAAGGTCTCTTGGTCCTTGTGCCCTTGCCTATGTAATGGGAACAACAGTACCTTGGGTTCAGCCGTACACGGTGTACTGACTACAGAGCAGGATACAGCCACGAGGTTGTGGCTGTTGAGTCATTTTTTTATGGCACAAGCCTGGTAAGTACTCTGAAGAATGCTAATTCCTTGGCTTCACCCTTGATATGTAATCAGGGCACCTCAGATATAAAGGACAACATTCCAATGCTTTTGACTTTGGCTGGCCTTCTTGGAATGAACTCACCGGGCACTACTTCTAACATGACTGGAATATACACAAAGGCTGTGTGCCCTATGCACAGCTCCCATGAATAGAATTTTCCAGCCCATCTGGCCCAATTCTCATGCTTTCTCTTCCTTAGACAGAAAGAAAAGGTGACTTGAAGCAGCTCAGAGCAGCTTTCTGTATCCTCTGAACCTCTGAGCCTCCAGTTGGTGCTTGATTTGGCAGTATGGTCCAGAGTGAGGGTTGGGGGAAGGAGAGAGAAAGAGAAAGAGAGAGAGAGAGAGAGAGAGAGAGAGAGAGAGAGAGAGAGAGAGAGAGAGAGAGAGAGAGAGAGAGAGAGAGGAAAAGAGGAGTCCATCCCCATGGGTCTGTTCATCCAGCAAGGGACTCTCTGTGTTCTTTGCAGACACTGTCCTTCAGCTGAGATCTGGCAAAGAGCAGGCTTGGCAAGTCATAACAGCTTTCAAGCCCCAGTGCCTCCATTTGCCAGTAAGAAAACTTTAGGGGGTAGGTATGATGTTTCAGAGTGGTTTTTGTCCCATGTATTTTTAATACCCTTGTCATGGTTTGGGGCTGTGTCAGGCTGCAGAGATAATGAACCATATCAGTAGAGAGTTTCACTCATGGCACTTGTCAGCTAGGGTCTTAATCCCCTCTTTTGTCCTATTGATGAAGGAAGGTCTCTCATCTAAGCTTGGAAGGATGACTGAATGCATGGTATAGTCACTGGGCAGATAAGAGCCATGTCAGATGACTAGTCACATGTCTTCTTAGGGAGGTAGAAATTGGAAGCAGGATTTACAATCAAAGTCATGGGAAGCAGGTTTGTAGTATTAAAAGAGTGTGGAATTCTTGGTTCCATGGGAGGGTCCGATTGGCTTATTCATATAGTACTTCATTTATGCAGGGACTAGTGACTGTCCTCACCCTACCCATAGCATCTGCCCAAGCTGTTTTTGAAGTATTCCACTTCTTCCTTTTCTCTTTATTGCCAATGCTTCTCATCCTCCACTCTCTCCTGCATCCCTCCCCCAGGCCATTCTCCCTGGTTCTGCTGTTATCATAGTGATTTCCAGACCTAAAACACTATCAGGAATGCAGATTCTTGGGCTCCATCCCAGAGCTAGTGGACTAAAAACATTCTAGGAATGGAGCCTAACAATCTGAGTTTTAACTAACTCTCTAGATTGTAAAGCCCAAGAACCACTGTGCTGGATGATTCCAAGTGCTTTTTGTGAACTTGGTCCCCTCCAAATGGTTTCCTACAGACTCATGGCCCCTTATAGCATTATTCTAGGTTTATACCAATGGCATTTCTTAATGAAACTTTTCACAATGACCTCGTAGTTAAATACTTTTCTGGCCCTGTAGGCTTCTGCATCTCATCTCATAGTGTTCTGGTTATAACATCTTGCACCATCTCTTTGTCTGGGATACTGGTATAGCTAGCACTGAGTTTTGAACAAGGCTTTTGATAAGATCTTTTTGGACTCTGGGTTTGAATCCCTTTTCTAATTATTACTTTGGCTTGAGTGAACTGCCTGACTTTTCTGCCAGGTAATTTACTTATCTGTACAATGAGTAGGACAACGGCCACCTCCTAGGTCATCACAAGAATGAAGTGATGTACCAAATCGTTGGTGTTGCCTGCCAGTTGGGGAATACTCATCATATGTTAGTAATGATTATTTGGATTCTGGAATTTGAATCTCATCTTTACCAATAAAAAGTAATGTTTTTGGTGCTTCAGGTCCCTCACTGAGAAATGAGGATAATAATATCACATTGAAACAATTGTTGTAAAGATTAAATGAGACTATAAATTCCAAGTGCTGTCACAAAGGAAAGCTTAATGCCTACCATTCTCACCATCTGACTGGGTTGAAAGTATTGATGGTCCTGTATGGGCCTGTCAGTCAAATAGTGTATCTGAGGATACAGAGTTGGTCATCAGAAACTGGGATCCACCAGCCCACAAGTGAACTGCACTTCCTTGTGTGAAGTGCCTCCAGGTCATGCATTTTTGTGTTTTTTCCCCTCCCCTCCTCATTTCATGTCTCTTTGTATCCATGGAGATGACTCCTGCTAGGTGAATCGTGATTTGAGCTTATATTTTTAGCAATAATTTCTGTTGTTTGATGTTATAAGAGAGAGGAGTCTGTGTACATTGATCCTTCCCAGTATGCTCTCCTCCCCATCCATACTTGGAGCTTGTGAGAGTTTCATTAGATGAGAGTTTCATTGGTGAGAGTGGAGATGTCACTCCACTATCAGGCACTTTTGAAATGCCCCATTTATGTCTTGACACAGTGTTGGGAAGGCCCCATCTAGCTGTCTTTCCTTTTTAAAGAAATGGCTTCCAAAGCAGCTTTCCTATGTCTCTGGAGATGAGTATATAAAGTTAGCCTCCACTATTCTGGGTCCAGATTTCTTTCTAAATGTTTAGCCTGTCATGATCTTATTATTATCACTATGATATTTTTACTTGGCTGCTTCTGCATGCAGGAAAGAGAAGGCTGATGCTATTAGCCAAGTGTTTATTATGTGTCAGGCTCAATACTGATGGATACATAACCATTTCTGCTTAATGTAATCTTAACCAAACCTTAAGAGGTAGATTGCTACATGCCTGTTTTGGAGGTAGAAAGATTGAGACTCTAAGATGATGCAGTGGACCAGGCATGCTGTCAGGGAAGCCTGTGAAGGTGATCTTTTTAGAATTGTGCCCATCTCCAAATTTCCAGTGTCATCCTGTCATTTAAGACTATCTAAGATAGGCCATCAAGACGCCCTTGTCCGTAGGTCTGTACTCTATTTTATTTTTTATTTTTTATTTCTGATTTCTCACTAAAACTAGTCTAATCTTGTGTCCTTCTATTCACTTCATGGCAAATCAAATAAATGAATTCTAGGTAGTGTGCTCTTACTTTGGTATGAATTATCTTGTGTAACATTATTGTCTCTGTTGAACACACAGTACTTTGGTTGTCACACTGCATCTTAGTGGAGGTGAAAGTTGAGGTGGAGATTCAAACTTGAAGGAACGGGACTGGGTTATCAGTTATTGTCTATCAGAGCAGAAGTGCAGATCTTTGTGCTCTCAGAATGTAGTGGTTTTAATCTGTGTCCAGAATATGGTCCCAGTCTGGGATATTGTGACCAGGACCACACATATGATGTTTATAGGTAGATGGGGACAAGAAATGGTTATAGTTAGGTTAGCATAACAACTGTGTAGTTCACCTGGACACTGTGGGCTGTGGTTCCTACCTGCAAGCTTTAATATTATGGTATGAGGATGTGGGGAGACCCACATGAATGAGCTGGGGAACTCCTTTCCTAGGCCACCAGGGACTGTAATGCTATCCTTCTCAGAGCTTCTTACTAATTGGGAAATTAACCCCTTAAAAACAACCAATCTTCAAATCCCCACTCTTCATACCAGTCCCTGATTTCTGTTTTCTAAGGTCCTTTGGGTTTTACAACATTAGCCTGTCACCTGCACTTGACAACAGGGGAGGAGGATGTCCTCCAAGTCTAGGGGAGTCATGGCTTCCCTGTATCCCCTTATCCTGGTTTATTCTTACAGATTTTTTCTAGTTAGTACAGATTACCTGTGAGCTACATGACATTTGAGCTGCTAATGAGTGCACAACATTAGCTCAGAGTCATTCGGCTCCCGGAGCTGAGAGCTCAGGCTGAAATCCTCCTTGAGATGCAATTTTAGTGGTGTGTGCAGTCGATTTTACGAAGGCACTTTGTTTAAGTATCATGTCCCAGCCAGGTTTATCGTACAATTTTGGTCCTCAGCGTCTTCAGTAAGCTAAATCTTAGAAGGATGCTGACTGCTGAGTGTTACTTGTATTTGCTGAATTCTGACTTGGCTGCAACTTGGGAAGATTAGTGACAGCTCTAAGATCACACAGAAGGGACAAGATCCCATTACACTATTTACACAGAAAGCTCATCACTGGGTACCCGAGTTAACCCTTACTTCCTCCATGAAGGTTTATCCACCAAGAGACTCACTAATTATTTGCTAACCCAACTCTAGTGGGCTTTTTTTTCTGAGTAGTTCATATTGACTCATTTGTTTGAGTCCTTTCCTTGTCTCAAGATTGTGTGCTCAGTTCAACAAACATCTGGTAAGCTTATATGGTAGGCTACATACTATTCTCTTGGAGCTATAGATAGAAACAGAAATAAGTTAGAGAAGTTCTCAGTCTTTACTGATCAAATTAAATTATGGTGGTGGTGGGACAAAATAAGTCAAAACAGCAGTGTATGAAAATGGAGAAATAAACCAGGCAGTGGTGGTGCACACCTTTAATCCCAGCACTTGGGAGGCAGAGGCAGGTGGATTTCTGAGTTCCAGGCTAGCCTGGTCTACAGAGTTCCAGGACAGCTAAGTCTACACAGAGAAACCCTGTCTCAAAACCCCCACCCCCCCCCAAAAAAAAAGAAAGAAAATGGAGAAATAGATGGATTAGGAGACTGGGATGAGGCTGCTCTGGTAGATGGTATGGCTGGCCAGGAAGCTTCTCTGCTGTGATGAGTAGAGACTTAAATGAAATGAGAGTGAGGGCCATGTGTCTCAGGTTTGTAAATATTTGTGAAAGGAAGGAATGAATGAAGAGAAAGAAAAGAAGAGGCTCCATATCTGTAGTTTTTCTCATGGACCCCTAGCTCTCTCAAGCTGGATAGCCGAATAGTTTGCTCTTGCTTCGTAAATGTCAAGGTGACCTTCTGAGAGTGAGGATGCTGGGAAATGGAGCTTTAGGTTTTTAGCCAAATGACTTGCATTTTTGTTTCCATGGTCATCTAGTGACACTTTGCCTTAGTGTTCTCATCTGCGAGCTGGAAGTAGTGACAAATGATTTTCATGTGGAATTGATGAGGATAGTAAAAACAATAGCTGAATTACTACAGAGGTATAGCAATGTGTAGGTAACAAGTTGGGACCCTTCATTGTAATAGTTACCCTGACATTAAGTTTTTAGAGCATCCTCGTGGTACTGGGACCACTAAGACCCACAATGCCAATGAGAAATAATAACTCTCAAACAGTTTAACTTGATCAAAGCAACGAATTAGTTATCAGAATGACGAGGTTCCAGGTTTAACAGTGTCTGAATCTTGTATCTGAGCATTTAGCATCCTTTGAGTCTTGCCTCCACTTTTGAATCATCTCCATGCTGTTTTACCTTCTACACTTCAGAGAGATGCTCTTTAAGTAGAAGTCAGTAGAAGTGGTGATTAATAAATTATTAATAACAATAATGAAGTGAAACAAGACTAGTGTGATTTTTTTCCTGGTGTTTGGCCTCAATACTTTTTTTTTTTTTTTAACTTACAACTGCAAAGGCTTTCTGTGGCACATTCAGAAAGCAGAGGACAGATCATTTACCTTCACACTTCTTAAAATACTTTATGACTTTATGAGAGGGCGAAGAATGTCAAATCTACTCTTTCCTCTCTTTGGCCAACTTTTCTCATTTAATCTTTGATAATAGGATAGCAGCTTCAATCTTCTTTTGCTTAAATGCAGATGCTTAGTGAATGTCTGATTCCTATCCAATTATTATAAGTATGCATTCAATATTTAGACAGCATATTCTAGCTGACTTAAGAGTTAGATCTCAAGAAGACAGATCTAAACCTACATAAGAACAAACAGAAGTGATGTTTCATGAATTTATCTTGCAGAGTACTCTGGGAACATCCCATAGCTATATATTTTAAGATCCTTATAAGAAATGCAGATTTCTAGATTCCACAGTCTACAATGGAGTAGAACATCTGTGCATAGAGTCTCCAAGGAGTCTGGAGACTCCCTGGGTAATTTTGAAGTTCAGTGACGTTTAAAAATTTCATTCTAGAATGTGTACATAAGTTAGTTTCTTTTTAGACAAAGTGTTGTTATTATAGACCAGGCTAGCCTCAAACTCCAAGATTCTCCTGCTTCAGTCTTATAGGCTACTATGCCTGGTAGTTTACACAGATGTTAACATGGACACATGCCACTGAGGCATGAGCATGGCTAAGGAAGGGAGTCAGGGCTCATATGTATGGAAGCCTGTTGTGGGCTCGCTCTGGACAAATAAGATCTTTGGATTCTTCAGACTCTTGGATGCTGCCTTATGGAAGGGCCAGGCTTGATTTTTTGCAGTTGTAGGGAACAGGGCTACAGTGTGCTGTCAGAGACTGTTTCTAGGCAAATTTCAGTTGATGCAAACAAGAATTGGGTATCTACCAAATATCCAAGATTGTTTCTAGTTCTGTAAGTATTCCCACAGTTACTGGCAATGTACAGATGTCATAGAATAATGTACAGTCTTGTTGGTATTTTACTGTTTTTAAGTTATACTAATTTCTCAGTCTGTTTCAGTCTAATGGCCGAGAAGCACTCCAAGAAATTTCCTACATCCCTTAGCCATCAGGGAAATGCAAATAGAAACAACTCTGAGATTCCATCTTGTACCCATCAGAATGGCTAAGATCAAAAATTCAAGTGACAGCTCATGCTGGAGAGGATGTGTAGCAAGGTAAACACTCAGCCATCCATTGCTGGTAGGAGTGCAAATTTGTACAGGCACTTTGGAAATCAATTTGGAGGTTTTTCAGAAAATTGGAGATATTTCTGCATTAAGACCAACCTATACTGCTCCTGGGCATATACCCAAAAGATGCTCCCCCATAACACAAGGACAATTACTCAACCATGTTCTTCTTCTTTTTTTTTATTAGATATTTTCTTTATTTACATGTAAATTTCACCATTCCCAGTTTCCCCTCCAAAAAA
>NW_022196911.1:43471836-43492742 GCF_008632895.1 Mastomys coucha | reverse complement strand
GCTGCTATGAACATGGTGGAGCATGTGTCCTTCTTACATGTTGCAGTATCTTTTGGGTATATGCCAAAGAGTGGTATAGCTGGGTCCTCCAGTAGAACTATGTCCAATTTCTGGAGGAATCAACCATGTTCATAGCAGCTTTATTAGTAATAACCGGAAACTGGAAACAACCTAGATATTTCTCAACTGAAGAATGCATAAAGAAAATGTGGTCCATTTATACAAAGGAACACTACTCAGCCATTAAAAATTAGGACATCATGGAATTTGCAGGCAAATGGATAGAACTAGAAAAGCTCATTCAGTTTGAGTTTATCTAGTCCCAGTAAGACAAGCATGGTATGTATTCACTTATAAGAAAACATGAGCTGTAAAGGATAACCATTCTTCAATCCACAGACCCAAAGATACTAAGTAAGAGGGAGAACTCAAGGGGGGCAGTAGGATGTGTGAACCTCACTGAGAAGGTGAAATAGAATAGGCATCAAGGGTTAATGGGGGAAAAGGGAAGGAAGGGGACTCAATGAGGCAGGTTGTGGGGATGGGCATGGTTCTGTTTTCTGATTCTTCCCTTGGGTTGTCCAGGCACTGCTATACACCAGCCAGGGAAGGAAGGAGTGAAGTTCAGAAAGGATGGGTTGGCAGGATCTCAGTTTGTCAGTAAATGCCCAAGAGAGAAGATATTCTCCAAAGATTTCAATGTTGCAGCTATTTCAGATGACAGGCATTCAATGAAACAGTTCTCTTAGACTATATTCAACAAAACAGTCTGTGTTCTTTATTTGGGGTGAGTAAGAATTTATACTAACCTTGTAAAGTAAGATGAGGTTCTTCTTATGGTGAAGCTTCACTGGCTGAGGCTTGAGGTTCTGGGGGAAACTTCCTTTTTATGGAGTTCAACAGGAAGTTGAACCTGTAATTTTGCCAAGGATTAAGTGATATTCCTCAGGTAGAAAGTATAAGGGTCAGGCTTTCCAGATAAGGTAGAGAAGACGAAACCCTGTTGGGAAAGGTAATCCTCCAGTTTGTGCTGAGCTTAGGGAAACTGTCTGTACATGGTAGACTTTGACCATTAAATAGCAGGATCTTCCAACAGATGGGAACAGGAGGTATCAGGTTGTGGGAGGATGGAGGGAAAACGTACTAAGAGAGGCAACTGGAATTAGGTGTGTGTATGTTGGGGGGCAGCTCTGGGATGAGCTAGAAACCAAGGGTAATTGACATTCCCAGGAATCTATGTGGGTAACCTTAGCTAAGACTCCTAGCAGTGGGGGATATGGAGCCTGAAGCAGTCATCTCCTATAACCAGGCAAGACTTCCAATAGAGGGATTGTACACTAACCCAGCCACAAACCTTCGATCTACAATTTGTCTTGCGTACAAAGTGTATAGGAGTAAAGGTGGAGCACAAATTTAGAGTGGCTAACAAATGACTGGTCCTGCTTGAAACCCATGCATGAGACAAAGCCCACCCCTAACACCTTAATGATATTCTGCTATACTTTCAGACAGTAGGCTAACATAACTGTCATCAGTGAGGACTTATCCAGCAACTGATGGAAACAGATGCAGACTCACAGACAAACAGTAAGAGCTTGGAGAATGAAGTAGAAACTTCTGGTTTCTTTGAAAAGTCAGTTATGTCAAATGATGTTTTGTTGGGGAACACAGGTGAAAGGATGTTTTGCATACATGTGAAAGGATGTGTGATGGCTCCACAGACAGTGAGATCTCGAGCATTGATTTGCTTTGCTTTACCTCACTATTTTTCACTAATGAGACACATATATTGGTTAGCTTTACATTGTGTTGCTGAGCTCCGTTTGAACTTCTCATGAGGTTCCTGCAGCTTCTTGCAGCTTTCCTGGCCTGGAGCCAGTTGGTGAGCCTTGCAGTTTCTTTAGGATTGAAATATAGCTGCTGCTTTGTGAATGGCATCTGCCTGCTGAGAGGACCGGACTGCAGCTGCTGTTTTGTATTTGGTGTTTGCTATGAGACTAAACTGTTGATATCCTGACAATGAAAATTGGACTCGCCCCCAAAGAACTATTTCTAAACAAGTATATTTCCCCTGAGTCCTTTTTTTTTATTAGATATTTTCTTTATTTACATTTCAAATAGTATCCTCTTTCCCAGTTTCCACTCTGAAAAAAAACCCTATTCCCACCTCCTGTTCCCCCTCCTGTCTCCTAATAACTGTTCTCTTCCATTACCTCTGGTGCATGGAGGACTAGAGTAGAGGTTGAACATTTTTAAAAATAGGTTGCAAAAATTTGTGCCTACAGGGGAATCCTGTGGATGCCAGGGAGAAAGGATTGAAGGAGCCATAGAGGTCAAGGACAGTATATGAAAACTTATAGAATCAACTAACCTGGGCCCATAGGGGCTTATAGAGACTGAAGTGCCAACTAGAGAACATGTATGGGAAGGACCTAGGCACTCTGCACATATGTAACAGTTGGGGAGGAAGGGTTTTGGTCATTTTATGAATTATAAATTGCATTTTAAGGGATAATTTATAAATAATTACAGTTTTGGACAGGGAAGAAACTAAATAGAGAGCTTAGACCTGGATTTCTACTTTTCTTCTTTTACTCTCTATCTTTTTCTTTCTTCTTTTCTTTCTCTCTTTCTTTCTTTCTTTTTTAGGTAAAGGCAGGGGGTTGAAAATAAAAAGGAAGCTATAGTAATATTATAAGAGATTAGACAAATAGGGATGAATTATTAAATTTACTCTTAAAAGCGTTCTGTAGCCATAAACTTACATTGGTAGAAATCTTTATATTTTGAGGCAAAATTGAGGTTGTATTTTGTTACATTGACACAAAATTTTACATATTGATACAAGTTTAAAGTTTTCATTGATATAAATCTTTATATATTGTTGCAAAACTTAAAATCAACTTTGTTAATTTTAGATAGGCATTGTACCTATGCAACTCATTAAAAATACAAGGTTTAATCCCAGTCCTTTTAATAGATGTTATTACAACTGGTTAAAACAAATAATACAAGTTAATAGATATTGAGACTCATGGTCATATTAGATTCTAATTTAGCTAATTATAATAAAATGCTTTTCAGGGTATTCATATAATAAATAACCAAAAATAATCAATGTTTAACTATTCAAATATGCTATATATAGATAGATGGTCATAAAAAATGTCAGAGGTCCATGACATTTAAAATAATTTCATTATTAATAGGTCTTTTGACTGCGAGACATGTCTGTTCCTGACAATATCCCCATTCTTCTTCAAAGAAGGTGATGAGCATCAATACCTCCATGTGGAGTTGCTTTGATTGTCGCAAGCTGGCCACTGAGGAAGAACTGCCCTAATTTCATCTGCAGATAGAAGACTGTCCAAAAAGGACAAACAGATGCAGTATATTCAACCACTAAGCTCTGCCAATATAGGGTAAGCTAGTCC
Source organism: Mastomys coucha (assembly GCF_008632895.1). NCBI lineage: Eukaryota > Metazoa > Chordata > Mammalia > Rodentia > Muridae > Mastomys > Mastomys coucha. The sequence goes on along the minus strand of NW_022196911.1, from coordinate 43,489,308 downwards.
TTCATAATTCCTGCTTCATTTAAGGTCTACCAGATGTTCTGGGCCAGAAGGCTGAAGATAGATGCTTCAGTGTTATAACGAATGTTGGGGACTGTCCAGCCAGTCATCTATCTCTGTCATTTCTATAGTTTTGGAACTGTGTTTATGTTTCCTGCATACTCAAGTAATATTTAATTTCTTCTCAAATCTCTGATAGGGTTGAAGACTAGATAGTTATAGTCTCATAATTAAGCTTAAGTTGTTTAGCATAGAATATGTTCTAGATTTGAAAATATGGCTCTATAATATTAGTACAAGTCAAAATAGAAGATTTAGGTACAAAATTGTAAACTCAATAAATTATGATAGACAATTTCTTTATCTAAATTGCCAAATATAATGGCTGCATGTTATAAATGCATATCATACCTTATAACTTTCATAATTTTTATAATTGTATTCAATTTATGTCTAAGAGAAAAGGAGACTTTTATTGGACTAAAAAGAGAAATGGTTGAGGTTTGGTCTTGCTATCTATTATAGTGCTAAATGCAGGCTCCCAAGACCTGGAGTCTACATGTAGACCTGTGACAGTGCCCTCAAGTTATTTCTGATTAGTAAACAAAGATGCAAACAATAGCTAGGGAGAACATACATAGGTGGGGTTTAGGTTTCCTAGGCATGGGGTTGGAGGAAAACCATGAGGGGAAGAGGAAGGTGCAGGAGGAAGGAGAAGCCATCATGTGTTAGATGAAACATAAACATGTGGTCCTGAGGGCTTGTCAATTGTTCAGCCTAGATGAAACATTTTAAATAGTAAATAATAACTCAAGGTTATAGATAGGAAAGTAGATTATAATAACATAGAGGTTAGGAAACTACCCAACTTAAAGCTTATTATAAATAAAAAGGCTGTATGTATCTTTTATCCCTGAACTAAAAGGTCAAAGGTGGGGTGGAAACCCTGTGTTGGGATTAAGTATTTCTACAATACTTAGGCCCTCTGCACATATGTAAGAGTTGTATAGTTTTGTCTTTATGTGGGCTCTTAAAATAGGAGCAGGGACTATGTCTGATTCTGTTGCCTTCCTTTGGGACCTTTTCCTCCTACTACGCTGCCTCTTTTAACCTTAATAGGAGATGAGTCTAGTCTTACTGCAAGTTGATATGTCAAGGCTGGTTGATATCCATGGGAGGCCTCCCTTTTTCTGAAGAGAAAGGGAGAATGGCGATGGGTGGGATGGAAGGACCAGGAAGAAAGGAGGGAGGGGAAACTGTGGTCTGGATATACCATAAATAAATAAATAAATAAATAAATAAATAAATAATTATAAAAGTCATAGTAATCTCTCCCCTGTTTCTGTCTCTGCCTCTCTCTGTATATCATCATTTGTAAGCATATGCATGTACTTTTGAGTATACTATAGAGGGAATTATGATTTACTTTTGGAAAAGTTCAAGATTTATTCATTATTCAACAAATATGTTTAGTGTACCTCTTCCACACACCAAATATGTGATTCAGAGCTGCACAACACAGTGCTTGCCCTATGGGTCTTGGTCTAGTGATGGAGACTGAGGGATTAACAGAAGCTTAAAGTAACCTGGCATAGATACAAGAACAACAGTTTTGGGGAGCTCCCCAGGCTGTGGTTATCTAGGAAGGAGACAAGCACGGTAGAAGGATTTCTAGGCTAGATGGGTGTGGCACTGACCACTGACGGTCATCTGGGGAGGCTGTGCAGAGGGAAGACAACTGCAAAGTCACCAGAGCTGGAACCACTAAGGATGAGGAGGCTGTGCTTCAGGAAAGAAAAGAATGAGGCTCTGTAGGGCCTCATGGCTAAGTATAAAATCACGTCTGAGTACAAAAGCCCTACCCCACGAAGGGCCTTGTGTTCTGTACTAAAAGACACGGCTTTGAAAGTGTTAGAGTGGCAGACTCAGACAGACGTGTTTGCTGACAAGTAAAGCCACATTGCTGATGTTTTGAGTCTCTGTATTAATATTTCCTGGTTTTGAGAAGATGTCGGCATAGTGTTTGTGATCTCATTGGCTGATAATCATGAACACAACACAACACACAATGATGACAACAAACAGCAACCATGACAACAACAGGTCTCAACACCCAGAGGTACTTGTGCCATTGCCTCAAGGAGCTCTTTCTCAGAGGTGCCTGGTCCTATGGCTAGCTTCAGAGGCCTGCCCTGCCTTCCCAACATGGCCACCGTCAGTCCAGGGTTTCCTTAAGAGAGCCCACTGGCCTCAGGCCTCAAAAACAGGGGCCAATCTTAGAATGTTTTGTAGTTCTAAGTTAGATTCTGGCTATCCATCCGGTACACTGGTACATAGAACTGTTTTGCTTGGACTTTCTCTTCCTTCTTGACAAGGCACAGGAAAAAGATCATATATTAAAAGTTTATTTAAGATATATTTTCTTAACTCTCCAGTGCTCTATGTGGTTAAGAGTAGAAATGAAAAATTAATGGAAGAATGTAGATAGATTTCAGACTTTCCAGGATCACTTGTGTAGGTGGACTCCTTTAGCTTGACTGGTGTACCCACATCTTTGTCAACACCAAGGGAGAAGAGAGTGTGTGATGGAAATTCTCCGTTTATTTCACTTATCAGTAAATAACATACTTGTTACAGGTAAATAAGCATGACAAAGGACCAAGTCTTCCCTGTTCCTCCTGCCTTGTGGAGGTGTTTTGTCATGTTGCTAGGTTACCAGGCTGAAGGATTCTACTTTGGGGAAATGGAAGTTATTTTAAAACATCTAATGAACATCTTCCCTCGAAACTTCTTTGCAGTTTGAAAAAGGTTTTCGGTTTGCAGAAAAATGTGAATGAATGAAGAAAGGACCCCAAAAGTCTTAGAGACAAACTCTACAGAAATAAAAAGCATCCCAACTACGATGTATTATCAAAAGCTGAAACTAATCTCCAATAACTAATCAGGTTAAAGAGCTCTGGGTGTTTAATTAACTGTTTGTCAGTCTCACAGAGTAGATTAGAATAAAGAGATGGCATGTGCAGACATGTTTGAAGAATGCATGGCCATCCTTCAGATGCTGAAGGACTTCTTGCCTCTTCTCTGCTTGGTAGATTCTGCAGAGATGTTTGGAAACCCTAAGAGATCCATTCATTCACTTATCAAGTGATTATCTACCTGGATGCCACTGACACAGTGGCTGGACAGATTTGGTCTGTATCCCATTAGAGATCACTGATTCTCCTGTGTGACAGATACCTAGGTTATAGCATTGTGAGTGAAAGGTAGCAACTGGGAAGTCTAGGGGGAGAGCCGGGTTTGGTCACACCTCAACTCTGTGGCTGAAACGAGGCCAGGAAGCTGTCCTTCTCCCTTCACTTCTTGGCTTTGCTTTCTTTGGGAGCTCACCATAGCACAATACAAGCAGGACTCCTCTGTGTAGTTAGGCATATAGTTACCAACAGGTCCAGCATTAAATAGTTACAGTTTAAGACTCACATGGAGGAATAGAAACATGGTCTTTTTAATGCCTATTCTTTAAACTTAAAGACTCCAATTGGTTCTGTTTGGATCATGTGCTAGGCTTATTGCTTAAGCTGGGATGTGATGGATGGCCTGGAGCAGCGGGGGCCCTGGGAGGTATAGAAGCTGGAGAGAGAAATTAATGAACTACTAATAACAACACTACAACTTGACACACAGGTTACCTGAATTACTCGATGCACAAGCTTCTAAGGTCCTTTAGCCTTCCTTGGTAGACCTACATAACACCTGCCAGACACAGCCTGCTTAGCTTTTTTTTTTTTTCTTCCCACTCAAGTTAAATCTCAGGAGCAGTGATTTTTGGCTTATCAGAGGAAGAAACACTTTTATTTCCTGATAGAAGTTCCAACCTAGATATATCCATTGTGTTATACTTCACTGATTAATGGTAGGATTAAATAGAAGCTACTAAAACTATTCTACATGTGTCAACATCATTATCACATAGCCAATCAACAAGCCCTCCTTAAACTTCAGTTTTGTGTCACAAACATGGGAGCTAAAGGTCATACACATACTGTTAGAAGATATGCCCTTTTTCCACTAGTAAGCTCATAATCAACTTAAAGAGAAAGGCACACACAAAAGTCAAACATTGATAAATAATGACACATTTTTACTATAAGTGAAATAGACACACAATAAAGTATTGAACTATTATTACTATCATAAAATAGAACAATAAAGAACCAGGCCACTGAAACTAGTTTCAGGAATCTATGTGTCCTTATCTGGCTACTGTTCTTTCTGGGATTATGAAGAAAGACTGGAGCTTAAGGTGGGTCTTAAAGGTGAACTGAAGATGATATTCATTCCCCAGCTTCCTTCTGTGCTAATATTCTGCTATAATGCTACTGCCTCTTACTATTAAGAAAGGTCACATAAGAGAATTAAAAGAACCTGGCCTCATTTACAAATGTTGAGCACTAGAGAGATACTAACATAATATACTTAACATAAATTCATGATATCCAAACATAAAGATTATTAAAGAAAACTAAGATCTTTGTAAGGGTGGCATGTCTAGTCTTTGAGGTTGGTATTAACTAGAAAAATATTTCCTTCTATGCTTATAAAATGAGAGTTGCCATAGCTACCACCTATAAAAACAGCTGACATGTATATATGGCCATTGACCAGTTAGAAAGCATTGGGTTGACTCACTGTGATTTCTAATTATCCAAAAAGTAAAGGATCTTAGAAAAAAAAAGACTAGGTTCAGATTGAAGTTATGCAAGATGTCTGCCACCCTTTTACATTTGTGATTTTTTTCTTCCAAAGACCCCCATATTTTCAAAATCAGATTGTGATATTTCTGGATAGTTTGAAATTTTAACCACACCTTTCTGAAATGGGGACTTGGGCTGTGCATATCCTCCGAAGAAATATTATGGTAAAGCTATGGGATCCCCAGAGCTAGTGTTGTATGGACACTGGTGACTAGGGTAAGGGATTCGTTCTGTGATTGAGCAGTGGCCCTGCTCATGGAAGATGCAACAATGCCTGAGGTCTTCTGTTTACAAGGGGTAAACCATTGTTCTGTTCTATTTCAATCTATACTGAGCCTCTTGGAGAGGTTTTCCTAGGAACACCATCAAAGAGAGATCTCAATAGGAGCTTCCTGTCTCTTTCAGAGGGAGGAACAGCAGATAATCCTGGTATTGTGTAACTGTTTGCTTCAAATTGAAAAACTCCCCTCTAGAAGGCAAAGGGAGGCTTATAAGATGCAGGAAGCTAATGAACCTTAAGAGCCACCCACCAACGTTATATAGTCACCAATTGTCATGGAAGAGGAAACTCCAGTGGAGCTGCCTGCAAGGTGTTCAGAGAGCTTTGGGGATACTGCTTTCATGATATTGTCATCATCCATGCCAGTCTTTTTGATGATGGTTCCTATGCTTGGGGAAACAGAGTCCCCAAACTAATTGATTTACTAGGCTAAGCGTATATGCAATCATTTTTTCAGTCTGTCATTGATGCCCTGTTTGTGACAGCTTCCCAGGAAGGCTTACACAACATCTAGGGAATCCATGTTCAATGGAGAAGTCTCCTTAGTTTAGACATCAATGTTGATTCAAAGATCTGCTGCTTCAATAATGAGCAGTATGCCCTTAGCAGTATGCCTAAGTGGTAAATAGTGTCATCTCTTTGAGATTTGCTCATGGGCATGAGCAAATCACTATAATAGTAGTCAAAATTGTATCAACTTATCCCCAGGAGTCTTGAGTACTGTGACCCACCTGTCTATAGGGGTATTATTCTTCTAATCATTTTCTTCATGAGGAGACAGATGCAGAACAGTTTGAATAACTTGGTGATGGTCACATAGATAATAAAAAGGAAAATCAGTGAGCACATTGGGTGATTTTTGTTACTGAGACATGAGGTCAGTAGGAAGATCCTCCATCAGCTTCCCCATTCTAGTCAGACCCTTTGTTCCCATGACTGGCTCTTAGTGATAGTACTGGTTTAAGGCAAAGTACAAAGGACTGTCTGCTCTTTCATTTTCTCTAGAGTCATAAGAATTGTATATATTTATAGGGCTGTGGTGGTGTGAATATGCTTGGATCAGGGAGTAGCAATATTAGCAGGTGTAGCCTTGCTAGAGGAAGTGTGTCACTGTGGGGGTGGGCTTTAATACCCTCCTCCTACTCACATGGCAGTTAATCTTCTAGGTGCCTTTGGAATAAGATGTAGAACACTCAGCTTCTTCATTCTTCAGCCTCATGTCTTCCTGAATTCTACTGTGCTCTCTGCTTGGATGATAATGGACTGACTTCTAAATCTCTAAGCCATCCCCAATGAAATGTTGTCTTTATAAGAGTGCCTCAGTCATGGTGTCTGTTCACAGCAGTCAAACCCTAACTAACACCAAGACAAGGGCCTTGTATGCTACTTTGACACGTGTATACAGTCTATAATGACAAAATCTGGGTAATTAGCATTCCATGTTTATAAGCATTTAGCCCATCTTTGTGTTGAGAATCTTTGATCTGCCTAGTCTTTGTAAAAATATAAATTATACTCTGCTATGTTGAAGGATCTTAGAACTTATTCCTCCTTCCTGACTCACTTCTGGTACGTGTTACCCCAACTGGCGTCTACTTCCAAAATCCTTCCTAACTCCTAGAGACCATTCTTTTCCTCTTTACTTGCATTATATCAAGTCTATTTAGCTTCTACTGATGAGTGAGATCATGCAATACATATTTTTTTTTTATTGTGCCTGGCTTATTTTACTTAATAGGATGCTCCCTAGTCCCAATCATGTTCAGGGCTGCTTTCTTTAAAGGCTTTAGATCTCATTATGGCTTTGTTTGGCTCAGATAAACACAGGAGTTTTCTGAAGAGGAATCTGTCAAAGGGGAGTTAGTTTCTGAGGAATTAATTGGAGTTCTTCTAGCCGTCCCCTGACACTGACAGTGTCCCCAGCACTATGCTCATCTCCAGTAGATTATTATTAATCAGGTGAGCAGGGTGATAGAGCAGCCTCTGCAGAGTGAAGTGATTAACTTCTCCAAGATGAAGGGGTGAGAGAAGACTAGGACACTTGGATTTATTTTGAGGGATTTGGAGTAGAGAGCTCAATGGTTGATGGTTTTTGACTCTGATCTAAATAGAAAGATTAATGATTCCTCTGGGTTTCATAAAAGGTTAGGATTAGAATATTTTGTCTTCATTTCTTACAGGTTTATTGAGGTGAACTTGAAGTACAGAGAGATGCACATTTAGGTCGATATGGTGGCATGCTCTTGGAATCCTAGGGCTGTAGAGGCTTGAGAGAGGCAATATCAAGTTAGTGTTCAACCCAGTCACGTTATGGGGAGTATGCTTTAACTGTCAAGTTGACACAATCTAAATTACTTGGGAACAGAGTATTAATGAAGATTTAGATCAGAGTATTGTAGCCATGACTATGTGGGATTGGCTTGATTATTAATTGATGTGGGAAAACTCAGTGTGAATGTGGGGGGGGGTACCATTTCAGTGGGCTGGGGCCCTGACTTGTGAAAGAGCAGAGAAAGCTATCTGAGTAGCAAGCAAACAAACAAGGATTCAGGCATTTATTCTTTTTCTGTTCTTGACAGCAGAATGCTTGACTGTGGATGTTCTGTGACTAACTGCGTAAGTTCTTGTCCTTGCTTCCCCCAATGATGCACTGTGACCTGGTATTGTAAGCCAAATGAATCCTTCCTCTGCTAAGTTGCTTTTGGTCAGAATGGTTGTTGTTGTTTAAATTTATTCACAGCCAAAGCAAAGAAACTGTAACTGATAGAAGCCAGCCTGGGCAACAACTCAAGATCTGTCTCAAAAAAATAATTAGAAGGCAGTCTATAGATTTAATTACCAAGAGGGGTCCCATGGAAGTTTCCAAACATCCCAGGCTATTGCTAAGACAAAGAAAGGGCTGCTCTCTGCAGTTTGACAGTGGAGTCCCATTGCTGAGGACAACACCCACACAAGTCATTGGAGATGGAGAAGTTGAGCTGGTCCCTATATGGAGCCTTTACCCTTATGTTTTAGTCTCTCTCTGTCTCTCTTGTCTCTCTGTGTCTCTGTCTGTCTCTGTCTGTCTGTCTGTCTGTCTGACTGTCTCTCACTCATGGGAAGATACTCTCTAGGCTATTGAAAGAGAAACACGATTGCCAACCTAGCCATAAAACACACCTATCTGCAATCTGTCCTTATAAAAGATGCTAAAGGAATCCTGCTTACAAAATACGCTAGAGGAATGCTGGCATGGAACTTGTGGGAGTAGCCAACCAATGTCTAATTTGATTTAAAGTTCATTCCACAAGAGGGAACTTGTGCCCCACAGTGCCTGGGTAACCAAGTATCAGACTAGGTAATACAATGTGATGAATTTAAACATACAGAAAACATTTGTGATGTACCATCACCAAAGTTAAGGTAATAGAAATGGCAAATACTTTTCCAATTAATGTTTCCCCATGTCTTATTTATCATGGTGAGAGCACAAAATTGTCTTAAGAAATTTTAAAATTGCACAAACACTGTGCATGTAGTTAGCAATATAATACTGTATACATCATTTATTAAGTAGTTGGGAGTTTGTACATCTATCATTTTTGTTATATTTTTTCCCTGTTTTGAACTCTGTGTTTCTCTTCATCTTCTTTCAAAATCCTTCTCTTATAATGGAATCTCCCAAGTGTTTGTTTGCTCTTTCCCAGCTGGATGCTCTGAAGAAATAGATTTTCCAACATCTGGAAGCCTTTAGTTGACATGACACCTGATGGTGTGGACCTTCTCTTTTCCATTTCAAAACTACTGTCCCACTCTTTCTTGTTATTTACCCCCTTTGAGGCCAACTTAGACTGCCTGCAGATGGTTTTGAAACTAAACAAGATGCTTATAGAAGTTTGGCAGTGGTGGACTTTGATTTGAATGCCAGTCTGCCTACAATTTGACTATGCAAATGTGTGCAAATTACAGATGAACGCTGCCTTATGATGGTTTAATTCATAGCTTCCCAACTTTGTTATGATATAAAGGCCGTATGTGCATTCAGTAGAAACTCCACTTTGAGTTTGAACTTTTCTGGATTTGTGATAAGTACTCATTAATCTTTATCATGAGGGAAAACCATGTATCCCCATGGTGTGCTGTTGCTAAAGCAACAGTGCATGGTATATTAGATGTCTTAAGCACATTCTGAAGTTATAGTGGATTTATCAGGACAAAACCTCACTATAAAACAAGGAGCGTTTGTTCTTAGCATCTCTGAGAAGGGTGTCCTTATTGGTAAAGGCATAATCTTAAATGCTACATAGAGTTATCTTGAGGATCCCAAGGACTATGTCTATATTACAGAAGGTGCTTCATGCTTTTATTTTTTTCCTCTTTAGAGAATAGGAAGGGGTGCTCCTATGGCAGGAGTGGTGGAGGGTCATGACTATGCCTAATTGTGAACAATGGACATATAGCATGGACACAAAATAGTATCTAATGCTCTCCCCTTGGTTGCCTAGGTGTGCTTTGTTACTGTAGCTATGGATAATGACATCCAAGCATCACAGTATCTTTTCTTATACAACTGGCAAAGGCTTCAAGAGCTTCCTTGCACAGCTTGTTGAGATGTGGCCAAACTTCTGCCTTTCTCTGGCCCTTCCCTGCTTCTTTTCTCTCCATACAAATCCATGTCATTTACACCAGTGTAGGGGCTTTGTGGCTGAAACCTTACTAAGGGATATTTTGGTGTCCCCTTGCTTCTTTCCAGCTTGGGCTTCACTTTGCATCAAAAGCAAGAGGCTGCTGTCAAGAATGATGGATTCTTGATAGATTTGCTGTGAATTTTTATATCTTAAAACTTTCAGCCGGGCAGTGGTAGTGCATGCTTTTACTTCCAGCACTTGGGAGGCAGGCAGATTTCTGGATTCAAGGCCAGCCTGGTATACAGAGTGAGTTCCAGGACAGCCAGGGCTATACAGAGAAACTCTGTCTTGAAAAAAACAAAACAAAACAAACTAAAACAAACAAACAACTTTCATAACACCCAACTATTTTATAACTTTTGTTCTTTAAATTTTTAAAACTTTACTTATCATTTGAGTATATATATTTACTATTTTATTTATTTATACATTTATTTATTGTGTGTATGTATCCGCATAAGTGTGCTAACGTGTTTATGCATAAGTACATGTTTATCATGGCATGTTGTAGAGAACAACTTTGTCTTCCTCTGTGAGTCTCAAGAATCTAACTGTCTTAGTCACTTTTCTATTGCTGTGAAGAGACACAATGACCAAGGCAACTTATGAATGAGAGAGTTTATTGGTGTTATGGTTACAGGGAGTTATGGTCCATGATCATCCTGGTAAGGACCATGGCAGCAGACAGGCAGGCATGGTGCTGGAGGAGTGGAGAGCTGACATGTGACCTACATGCATGAGGTAGAGGGAGGAAGGGAGGCAGAGAGAAGGAGAGAGAGGAAAAGAGAGAGAGTGAGAGGGAGAGGGAGAGGGAGAGGGAGAGGGAGAGAGAGAGAGAGAGAGAGAGAGAGAGAGAGAGAGAGAGAGAGAGAGAGAGAAAACGGAACTGGGAATGACATGAGCTTTTGAAACCTCAAATCCCACCCACAGTGACATACTTCCTTTAACAAAGCTAATCTTTCTCAAACATTTCCACAAAGTATGGATCAAGCATTCAAATATATGAGCCCATGGGACCCTTCTCATTTTAACCACACACAAAACTCATTTCATCAGGCTTGTATGGCAAGCTGTTTTACTTGCTGAGCCATCTCACTGGCCCACAACCTCTATTATTATTATTCTGATGATGTTTTCGAAGTTCTACATGCTGTGTCTTATTGCTCCTTTTTCACCTACTGTAGAGCATCATGTTGTATCTTTGTGCCACATGGACTCCACTCATCAAAAGATGTTTTAGTTCTTTATTAACTCTTTATTACCCTCAACAATGTTGCTCTAAATCCCATGCTAGTCTGAATTCACAAGCACTTGCCAGTGATACATACCTGGAGTAGAAACTTGGAACTTGTTCAAGTTGGTCATGGGGTATGAATAACTTCAGATCTATCTTATAATATCAAATATCTTAAAATAACAAAAGCTCTTTCCAGTAATGTTGGATAAACATTTTTCTTATTGCATATTAATGCTATGACTTGACAATGCTACAGTCTTTCTTTTTAATACCACGACATATAAAACAGTGATTTAAGTTTGTGTTCTCAAATTTCCAATGTGCATTAATGTCTTTTACATATTTCATAGCCAAGTGAATTTTTCTCTTTGTATAATGTTCAAGATTCTTCTACAGGTTATATTTGAATTCTCATCTTCACTTTATTTATCTGCAGAAGAACTTTACATATTCTGCAAAGTAGATTTTGGTTGTTACTTTTTCCCAATAGCTTTGGCTTTTCAGTCTACTGATGGTGTTTGCTGAGAGTTCTTAAGTTCAAAGTACTTTAATTTGTAAAGATTGAGGAAACAGAAGCTGTCTTTTTCAGTACTCTATTGCTGTGAAGAGACACCATGACCGCAGCAATTCCTAGAAAAGAAAACATTTAATTGGAGTTGGCTTACAGATTCAGAGGTTTAATTTATTATCGGCATGGAAGGAAGCATGGCAGTGTGCAGGCAGACATGGTGATGATGAGTTAAATGTCCTGCATCTGGATCAACAGGTAGCAGGAAAAGAGAGAGAGAGAGAGAGAGAGAGAGAGAGAGAGAGAGAGAGAGAGAGAGAGAGAGAGAGAGAGAGAGAGAGAGAGAGAGAGAGAGAAAGAGGGAGAGAGAGAAAGAGGGAGAGAGAGAGCTGCTAGGACTGACTTGAGCTTTTGAAACCCCAAATCCCATCCCCAGTGACACACTTCCTCCAACAAGACCACTCCTCCTAGTTCTTGGCAAGTAGCACCACTCCCTAATGAACAAACATTCAAATAAATGAGTCTATGTGGGCTGTTCTTATACAAACCAGTGAAGAAGCCTAATATTTTTGTCTCATGTAAGATTCTTTTGTTTCCCCAGATAGTGGCTGACATAAATTAAATCCAGATATGAGTGCAAAAACTGATTTCTTGCTACCAGATTGAAGTGACTACACACAACAAGACTACTGTATCCATTAGCTTTTGCTGCTGAGACAAAATTCCTGAGATAGATCACAACATAGGAAGGGTTTATTTTGCTCCTGGTTTCAGAGTTCCATCATGGTTGGCTGGCTCCTTTGCTATGAGCCTATGGTGAGGTAGCAGGTCATGACAGAGGGAGCATGTGACAGAGGAGGCTTTTTACATCACAGTGGCCATGAAGCAGAGAGAACTGTGAAGGTGCCAGAAATGAGGGGATTCCTTCTCTATCACACTCTCTCATTTTCCTTAAGTTTCACCTTCTACGCCCATGTCCATAGTGCCATCATATACAAATCCATAAAGGACTGACACATTTGATGGGCTACATTATAGCCCTCAGGAGCCAATTACTTTTCAATGGGCAATAAGCTAACAACAGAGCATCCCATCCCAAGAGCCTTCAGAAGACATGGTAGATCCAAACAATAATATCTAGGAATGGTCAGATACAGAATAGGAGTTAATAAAAGTTTTGTTAAATTACATCTTTAAAAACCAATTCAAGGGTACTTTATTTTCTGTCTATGCTAACATGGTTGTCCAAATAAAATAAAGAGTCTTTATGACAGTAGAATTTACTGTCTAACTCTTTCATTTTCCCATGGCAGTGAGATTTTTGTTAAAGCTCTGTTTATATAGCTCATAAAGAAACAATTTCAACAAAATCCAGTTAGAATCACTTGTGTGTCTCTGGGTCTGTTTGTAATCCTGGCCGATAACACCCCAGATAAAGAGAAATCAGGTTGTCTCTCTAAATGAGCACATGGAGATTTGGGCATCTGCTCCTTTTCAACTAAGCATATTTTCAGTGTCATAAAACATTTGATACTGAGCAGGTGAATGGAAATACCAAGGAATTAGGAGTGCAGTGTTTGATTGAGTATCCGCTTAATCACGGAATGGGTCTGCTTCCTTTAAATTCCTGATTAGGCATGTTGGGCACAGACAGCACCACTCTGGTTTCATTAGCTCAAGTGATAATGTATACTAATTACTCTCTTTCCAAAGTCAGGGTTTCATTTATTACCTACATGAAGGAACCTTTCCCTCATCCTCAGTGTCAGAGTGAAAAATGAACTTGAGGGTGTGATGGAGGTAGTGAAGCTGGGAAGAAAGACGAGGCACAAGTGAAGATGCTTTGAATTCCAGTGGAGGACACAGAGCCAGCCTGTATGTGTTGTGCTGAGACAGTCACTTCTTCCCATTACAGTTTATCTACAACATAGGATAATTCTTCTTCTTTTTTTTTTCCTGCTATTGTTAGTTTATCCTGACCAGTTGCCATACAAATAAAACAGTCTAACAGTCAATGTTACACCTGGGATTTGGGGTGATATTGTATGAATGTCCCTTAACTTGGGGTATCCTGACTTCTACTTACCCTCTGACCTTACTTTCTGTGGTGGCTAATCTTGGTCGTCAACTTGACACACTTCATAAGAGAAAACCTCAACTGAGGGATTGTCTCTATCATATTAGCCCATCATCACGTCTGTGAGGCATTTTTATTTTATTGCTGATTGATGTTGGGAGTGTACAGCCCACTCTGGATAGTACCATCCCTAGGCAGGTGAGCCTGGACTGTTTTATAAACAGCTTGAGCAAGCCAGAGGAAGTGAACCAGTAAGCAGTAGGCTCTCTGGTCTCTGCTTCAGTTTCTACCTCCAGGTTCCTGATTTTGAATTCCTACCCTAACTCCATGATGAACTATGACATGTGAATGTAAGGTGAAATAAACTCTTCCTTCCCTAAGCTGCTTTTGATCAAGGTGTTTATCATAGCAACAGAAATCCAGCTAATGGCCTGCCTCCTGTAGACATTTGGAGCTTCTTATACTATTCTTTGTTAGAAAGGCTGTGTGGGATTGAGGAGAGTAGAAAGTAGGAGTAGAAATCACTCATTTTCATACATGTGGAGAAACATTGGAACTTTACACAAATCCTTTCAGAACTATGGTTTCTGACCTCAAGAATGTTTTCTAAACTGATTTTCTACCAACTCTACCCAGAATTAGAATTTCTGAGACATTTTTCATTTTATTACAAAGGAATGCAGAACTCTCAGGACAGAAGTCCTGTACCTCAATTAGACTCCCAAACATTCTGTCATGTACAACACTTGAGGGGAGAGTGTATTAGCAACTCCTTCAAGAGCAAGCTGACATTTCTGTTACACTAAGTAGGTGAACATCTGCAGCAGTAAGGCTCTCAGCCTAGAAATCTACATATTTTTATGAAATGAAAAATAAGCAGCCAGACCATCTATACCCTTAAGTATATATGGAATACTTGTGGTATATCTTGTCACGTGTTTCATCATATATATCTCTAGAGATATTTCCATTGTAACCTTTTTATTGTGTAAGTGTGTGTGTGTGTGTGTGTGTGTGTAGTCAGAGGACAATCTACAAGAGTCAGTTCTTTATTATTTTTTTTCACTATGCTTGTCCTAGGTATTGAACTTGGTTTGTCAGACTTGGCAGCACATGACTTCCTTTCTAAGCTGTCTCATTGCCCACCCCTCCCCCCAGCCTTATTTTTAATGGCAAGAAAAGGGAGAAACTGCTCTAATACCAGTAAGTCAGGGTTTATAACCTAAACGACAGCATAACTCTATAGGAGAATATGATGCATTCTAAAACAAAATGAAAAGGATTGAAACAATATAAGAAGGGCTAGATGCAGTGAAGCATTCTCCATGTGCAAAATATAACTCACATGTTAGCCTGTATGCCAATGGCTCCTTGTGGTTGCCTTCCAGGGAGGGTTGGAATGGAAGCAGGAAAGAGAAGGTATGTTTTATATTTTATGAAGCATATGTTTTAGGAAAAAACCCAAACATTTGATCTCACAATGAGCTGACTTGAGTTTAGCAATCAACAAAAGGAATAAAGATAAAAATTCTTGCCAAATACATGATCGTTAGAGATGGGGGCTGCTACCCTGAGGCCTATTTGATGGGCTGTCCCGATTAAAATGCAGCTAGAAACCATTGACTTCAGCACACAGAGAGGCTCTGGCTACAAGGACTGTAAAAATGCAGCATTTCTCACACAGCAAGATTGTCCCAGTTGCTAGATAATGTCCTTAAAAGAGCTGTGTCCGTTGATGACAGAAGACATGATGTATACCAGACACTACTGCAGGCCTGTGCAACCCTGCTGCTGAGGGCATACTTCATAGCCTTCATTTACCTTCCTGTGTTAGTCTCTGCAGGCCTGCTACAGAGCAGCAGGGTGTGGATTTGCCCTAATGGATTAGCTCAAATTCCACACACATCGTTGTAAGTGCATTCTTCTCTATCTCCTTGCTCATCACATTGATTCTTTCACTCCTGAGTTGGAGGATCAAATCCATTGCTTTGCCCATGCTAGACAAGCACTTCACTGCTGCTACATCCAAACATCACATTCTCAGTCCTTTTCCCTTCTTCCCTGGCCCCATTCAGTTCTCTCTTCACTCTAAAAAAATCCTGACCATGTTGGTGCATTTATTGGCTTGGGTGCAGTGGGAAATGAAGTAACACTCGGATTTATGTTAAAAGGAGTTTGTTCATTGTTTGCCTTAGAATCAGGAAAGTAGTAGATTATAAGGATGAGGGCTTGTGAGCCAGAGTGGAATAGTCAAACAATAGGAAAGAATCTTAGTTCTGCTCTGATTTACTCCAGGACTGCAAACAAGTTACTATTGCCAAGTTGTGTTTTCACTTTTAATTTGGATAATTATAGATAGCTCAAGAGTATCATATGTATCTTTCTGCATCTCCTCCCTTGCTTTCCCTTCTTTTCTTCTTATTTTTATTTAATATAATGATAGTAGAAAGATGTGTTGGTGACATGGGAATGGGCACGCTATGTGGAAATGTGAGGAAAGATGATATTTAAGCAGGTCTTTGGAGAGTGCTTTGCAAACATTGAAGGGTTTTGCATAGTGAAGATGGGAAGTCACAGATAGAAACAGCATTATAGAAAGACTTGAGGCAAGGCACAAAGTCTTGAGGGTGAGAAAAAGGCTAATTCTTGCTTGGTACTTTATCTGTAAAATGGGTGGTATCTTCCCCATTTTACCTTACCTTTCTTTGTTGGTGTCTATAATTCTATTTACTTTCTGTGTTTGGGCTCCCAGAAAGTAGTTTGATATTAGCTTGTTCCAATTTAACATTAATTATGCCACTATATTTTTTTACTTACGGGCTTTGCCTAGGATCTTATTTATATACCACTGTAGAATGAAAGCTGTCTTTCCATTTAGAGGAGTTTCAGGCTTCGTAGAGCAGGAAGACTCTCTCTCTCTCTCTCTCTCTCTCTCTCTCTCTGTCTCTCTCTCTCTCTCTCTCTGCCTCCTCTCTCCCTCTCTCTCCCTGCCCCTCTCTTTCTCTCTCTCTCACACCCCTCCCACACCACACTATCTTTTCTCTGTTCCTCCTTTCCCAGAGAAGAGACCTCCTTACCCACTGAATATCATCTCCTAGGCAACTATGCAGACTTCTGCAGAGGTAAACTGGACTTTGATTCTGAAATTCCAAGCTCAGGAGAAGCTATGTCTTGCAGACAAGTCTCCAAAAGAAAAGACACATTTTCTGTTGAGGGACATCTGGGTTTAAAAACAATGAAGTTATGAAATTCTTGGAGAAATGGACGGACCTGGAGAATATCATCCTGAATGAAGTAATCCAATCACAAAAGAACACACATGGTATGAATTCTCTGATAAGTGGATATTAGCCTAGAAGATCGAAACACACAAAGTACAAACCATAAACCATAAGAAACTCCAGAAGAAGGAAGACCAAAGTGAGGATACTTAGTTCCTTCTTAAAAGGGGGAACAAAAATACCCATGGAAGGTGTTTTAGAGGCTATGGAGCAGAGACTAAAGGAAGGACAATTCAGAGACTGTTTCACCTGGGGATCTTTTCCATATTCAATCATCAAATCCAGACACTATTGTGGTTGCCAACAAGTGCTGGATGACGGAGCCTGAGATAGCTGTCTCCTGAAAGGCTCTGACAGTACCTGACTAATACAGAAGTAGAGGCTCACAGCCATCCATTGGACTGAGTACAGGGTCCCCAATGAAGGTACTAGAGAAAGGACTCAGGGAGCTGAGGGGTTTGCAGCCCCTTAGGACAAACAACAATATGAACTAACTAGTACCCTCAGAACTCCCAGGGACTAAAACTCCAACCAAAACGTACACATGGGGGGACTCATGGCTCCAGCAGCATGTGTATAGTAGAGGATGATCAAGCTGGTCATCAGTGGGAGGAGAGGACCTTGGCTCTGTGAAGGTTCTATGCCCCAGTGTAGGGGAATGCCAGGGCCAGTAA
>NW_022196911.1:43458436-43471668 GCF_008632895.1 Mastomys coucha | reverse complement strand
TGGGAAAGGAGATATTGTAAATAAGAAAACATCTAATAAAAAAAAAAAGAAAAGACACATGTGTAAGCACTGTGTTCTTAGCATGTCTGAATAAATCCTTTCTGTAAAATGTAAAAAGGGTGAGTACTTACCATGAGAAGAGGCAGGGGAGGGATCCATGAGGCAGCTGATGTCACTCACTGCAGCTCACTTCATTTCTAATAGCTCACCATCCATCACTCACCATTGACAGAACTTCCCACTCTCTTCTTGGAATCTAGTTTTATGGTGGAGGGTCAGCAGAACTCCCCCAGCAAGTCATCACTTATGGGGTCACCATTGTGATTTATTCTAAGAGGACTGAAGACACACAGTTAACTTCTCCAGTCAAGGACTAAAGTCCAATTGATTGATGCTTGTGATGAAATTGTGGAGGACAGCCATGTGTTCAGAGTTGGGGTGAGTGCAGTCTGCCTCTCCCTTTTTCTTTAGTTTTTCTATGCCATAGTTTTCTGTCACAGTGATGGAAATAGAAAGGCAATCTAATTGGAGGATTTGTGTGAGAATTAATGGAGTTAATATACTGAACACTCTGTACAATGCTCGGAATATGAAAAGCACTCACTGAGAGATGTTTTTCTCATTTAAAAATAAAATGCTGATCTTTGACCAATTTGAGGGTTTATAGATTAGAAGGGAGGCATGGAAGCAATTATAGAAAATATACAACTGCCAGTTATTCTGAGAAAGGGAGGGAGTAGAGAATATAAGTCTAAACCATACTGATTTGATTCCTCAAGTTTTATTTTGTACACTCAGTGCACATTTGCTGAGTGCTGCTACATAATTGTTATTTGTTGTCACCTGAATGCTGGTGACCCCTCAAATCCTTGGAACCTAGTGCTCAGTGTGATAACATGTAGAGCTGGGCGGGGGGGTCTTTGGTAAGTGATTGAGCTATGAGGTCTCCTTGCTCATGAATGGGATTGAGTGAACTCTGTTACCCTTTCCCCTTCCACTGCATAATGATATAGCAACAGGGGGGACCTTTGATAGGCAGAAAGCAAGTGATCACCAGACATTGACTCTCCTAGAAGCTTGCCCTTTGAATTCCTAGGCTCCAGAACTGTTAATAATACATTTCTGTTGTTGGTAAGTTATCCAGCCTAAGGTGTTTTATTCCAAAAGCCTAGATAGAGTAAGGCATTATTCAACTAGGCACTAGAGTGATGTGAAGTCTCTGACAAGATTCTCTTACCATGTACTAGCTATGACTTTGGGAATGTTATTTGTCCTTCTGAGATTAACCTCATACATATGTGAAATGAGATTTTTTAATAATAGGTACTTTCTAGTGTCAACAATTACCCATTAGTTAGAAAATTGGTAAGAATAAATCTTTGATTACTACAACTAACTATATGAGAAAATACACAATAAAGGTTATGGACTTTTTAAATCTTAAGGTTCAAGAGACCAATGTGTAGCTTATTTATTAATTATGTAGTATAATTATTTGCTGGACTCTGAAAACCAGTAGGGTCTTTCTTGTTACTCTGTGGGGTCACAGTGTCACTCCAAATCTTTTGCCAACTATAATTTTATGAATTTTCTGATGCTATAGAGATTTTATTTTGAAAATTCAAAATGACATGCATTTGGTCTTAGGTCCCAGGAAAAGAAATAAACCAGAACTTTCTCTTTCACTCTCTCCTCTCCTAGCTGTTTTATTATCATTACTACACACCACTGACTCTGCTTCCTCTGGCTCTGTGCTCCCTTGAAATTTTACTAATACTTTTTTTTTTTGTAATATTAACTCCATCTTGTCCTTCTTTAGAGCAACTTGCTTAGTGTATCTGTATGTGTATATTCACCTCACTTATATGTGATTTCTATTTGATGAGAATTCCTTGTATACAATATTCTTTACATACATTATTGTCTTTTATTATTGCCATATTACACAGTTGAAAAACTGTAACTTGGCTAAAGCCACAAAGCTGGTGTGGAGTGAAGTCAGGAACAAATACAAACTTCATGCAATGGTAACTCTCCTCTACAATGAATCCTGGGATACAGACCATGATGTATCTTTGATATATTCCGTAGCTTCAGATATAGGCATTTTTACAATCTAGACATTCAATAAAATTTACAGAGTCAAGATGACCCCCAGCTGAAGTCCTTTGGTAGATTTTTGGAGTGTATCTATAGTCAATCTTGTTTTAAAGTTGATTCTCCTTAAGTCTACAAAAACCTGAAGTCCCTTCCCTCTGTAGTGACATTCATATTATTTGAGGTTATGGTTTTTTTCATAGCTGAACCTTCATTTCATGGGGAAGACCAAATGTTCCTCATTTGAGCTTTATTGTCCCAAAGATGCTGATTGTAGCTGTTTTGGGTTTTGGTTGAAAGTTCATTTTACACACAAAGGCTGGGGTTGAGTTTATAGAAGTAAGACCCATTCTACAAATGAGTATTGACTATGTATACATAGCAGGAATCACTTTAAAAGTTTTTAGGGTAGATGCATATCCATGTTCATTGTTGGATCATTCACAGTAGCAAGGAACTGGAACCAGCTTAAATATCTATCAAAAAATGGATAGATACTGAAAATGTAGATATATTCCATAGGATTTTACTCAACTATAAAGAACAATAAAACTATGATTTTTTTTTTAAAAAAGCAAAGTACATGCTCTGGAGGTATTATACTAAGTGAGGTAACCCAGATTCAAAAAGACAATTGTGCCTCTCTTACATGCTGATTCTAACTTTGTTTATATGCAACTATATGAGAGGGTGTGAGTGTAGCTATGGATTTCAAAGCTAGAAACAAGCTAGAGTGAGAAAGAGATGCTGAAGAAGATGGGAGAAAGCAAAGAGGACAAGCAATATGACAGAGAAAAGGAGGTGGTATGGGAGGCTGGAAATAGAAGGATAAAAGTCAAGAGGGGAATGGAAAAGAAGCAACAAAGCCAAATTTTCATTGAGAATGCCTTAATAAAACTTAGCATTTGTATATTTATTATGATGCAATAAGAAAGCAAATAGGTATACAAATAAAAAATATAAAGGCTATTGGCATCCTATGTATTTACCAGTCCATTCTTTGGTCATATATGAGAACAAAGGCCCAGAGAAGAGGATGGAGATTCCTGAGATTATGAGAATACTGTAGTTCATCTTAGGTGAGGCCTGGTAGTCAAGCTCGCTTCTGAAAGGAGAGCTTGATTGTAGAGGATTCCTGGAAGTCATGACTTTGATTAATGGACAGTTTATTGAGAGAGAAAGAGAGAGAGAGAGAAAGAGAGTCAGAGACAGAGACATAGAGAAAGAGACACACACACACAGAAAGAGAGAGAGAGAGAGAGAGAGAGAGAGAGCACCAGCCTAGACTTTTATGTTTCTCTGCTCTTTCCTTTTTAGTTAACAGATTGTGTTCATCTTAACTCTAGTGTCTATAAGACTCTGAATCTTGTTTAATCAAACAATGGTTATTTTATGGCTATGAATGAATAACTTAGAGCTTTTCAAATACATGTCTTATGTATTTGGTCATGGGAAGGTCTCTGAATTTGCTTCCAGAGTCTGGTAAAAGCATCTGGTGGTGGCTAGTTTTATGTCCACTTGACTCACCTAGAGATATCTGAATCTCAATTGAAAAAATGACCCAGCTCTAGGGCATTGTCTTAATTAGTGATTTATTGTAAAATTCCCCACCCATTTTGGGTGGGTTATGCCATCCCTGGGCTGGAGTTCCTGGGTTCTATAAGACTGAGCAAACCAGGAGGAACAATACAGTAAGCAGCAAGTCTCCATAGCCTCTGCATCAGCTCCTGCCTCCAGAATCCTGCCTTGTATGAGTTCATGTCCTGACTTCCTTTGATGATGAACAGTGATATGGAAGTGTAAGCCAAATAAATCCGTTCCACCTCAATGTATTTTAGTTATGATGTTTCATCACAGATAGAAAGACATGAGTCTTCAGAACTTGTGTTTGTGAAGATTTTCATAGTATTGATCTTGCACATTTTGTGTCTTGCTCTTGGATTATGAGTGGAACAATGAACTAGTTACTGAAAGCACTGAATGCTAAGTCAGGGAAACCACTTTCAACTGTCCAGTTTTTCAACTTTTTCCACATTCTTGAATCTTTCCTCCTGGCTTAGTGTGGAGGGCTAGGTCTGAGCATTCTCACATCCTCTAAATTTATTAGTGCTTATGGCTACTTTTTTTTTATTAGATGTTTTCTTTATTTACATTTCAAATGTTACCCTCTTTTCTGGTTTCCCCTCAGAAAACCCCCTATCCCCTGCCCCTCCCCCTGCTCACCTACTCACCCACTCACCCACTTCTGCTTCCTGGCCCTGGCATTCCCCTATACTGGGGCATAGAGCCTTCACAGTACCTCTCCTCCCATTGATGACTGACAAGGCCATCCTCTGCTTACATATGTGACTGGAGCCATGAGTCTTACCACGTGTACTCTTTGGTTGGTGCTTTAGTCTCTGGGAGGTTTGGGGGTACTGGTTAGTTCATATTATTGTTCCTCCTATGGGGTTACAAAGTCCTTCAACTCCTTGGGTCCTTTCTCTAGTTCCTCCATTGGGGACCCTGTGCTCAGTCCAATGGTTGATTGTGAGACTCCACCTCTGTATTTGTCAGGCACTGGTACAGCCTCTCAGGAGACAGCTATAACAGGCTTCTGTCAGCAAACACTTGTTGGCCTCCACAATAGTATCTGGGTTTGGTGACTGTATATGAGATGGATCCCTAGGTGGGGCAGTCTCTGGATGGTCATTCCTTCAGTCTCTGCTTCACAATTTGTCTCTGTAACTCCTTCCATGGGTATTTTGATCCTCCTTCTAAGAAGGGTTCAAATATCCACACTTTGGTCTTCCTTCTTCTTGAGTTTCATGTGGTCTGTGAATTGTATCTTGGGTATTCTGAGCTTCTGGGCTAATGACTACTTATCAGTAAGTGTATAGCTTGTGTGCTCTTTTGTGATTAGTTTACCTCACTCAGGATGATATTTTCTAGTTCCATCCATTTGCCTAAGAATTTCATGAAGTCATTGTTTTTAATAGCTGAGTAGTACTCCATTGTGTAAATCTACCACATTTTCTGTATCCATTCCTCTGTTGAAGGACATCTGGGTTCTTTCCAGCTTCTGGCTATTATAAGTAAGCTTGCTATGAACATAGTGGAGCATGTGTCCTTTTTACATGTTAGAGCATCTTCTGGGTATATGCCCGGGAGTGGTATTGCTGGGTCCTCAGGTAGTACTATGTCTAATTTTCTGAGGAACCATCAAACTGATTTCCAGAGTGGTTGTATCAGCTTGAAATCCCACTAGCAATGTTCCTCTTTCTTCACATCCTCGCCAGCATCTGCTATCACCTGAGTTTTTGATCTTAGCCATTCTGACTGATGTGAGGTGGAATCCCTGGAGTGTTTTGCTTTGCATTTCCCTGATGATTAAGGATGTTAAGCATTACTTTAGGTGCTTCACAGCCATTCGGTATTCCTCAGCCGAGAATTCTTTGTTTAGCTCTGTACCCCATTTTTTAATAGGGTTATTTGGTTCTTTGGAATCTTAATTCTTGAGTTCTTTGTATATATTGGATATTAGCCCTCTATTGGATGTAGGGTTGGTAAAGATTTTTTCCAATCTGTTGGTTGCCGTTTTGTCCTATTGACAGTGTCCTTTGCAATTTTATGATGTCCCATTTGTCAATTCTTGATCAATACCTTGATAAGGTATTGGCGTTCTGTTCCAGAAAATTTCCCATGTGTTATGGCTACGTTTTTTAAAAAAGTAGTAGTTAAAAATAAGGCATTCAAATTCTTTCAGGTAAGCCTTATTGCAAGATAACCAGTTGTCTATTGGGAAGGAGTTTTGGACACAGGGAAAATACAGCTTGTCTGAAAGTGTCTCTCCCGGTGCTTTAAGCTTCACTCTGGGTACTTCATTGCCTTGAATTTTGCTGTCTCTTTTCTTGCTTCCTTAAGAAAATATTCTGATATTCTCAACAGCCAACCTATTGTCGTATGTTCTCTTCAATATGTTTTTTGTGAAGTGGTGGAGTAGATGTGGGTTTGAGGACCTGTCTGTCAGAGGCTTTGCTCTGTGTCCTCCCTGCTCCCCGCTTTTTGACCCTCACCACCACTTCTTCATATCTTCTTGTCCTCAAGAACAAATGCAAAATACAATTCTTTGCCCTGTGTCTCTTCTTGTTGTAAGTCAGGACACACTTCAGTTTTCAGTGTTGAAGGCTGAACCCATGACCTTGCTCATGCTGTCTGCCAGTAAGCTGCGTTCTCAGCCCCATGCATTTTCATTTTTTCCCACCATTTTAACTTCTTTGAACAGGAAAACAATATCTATAAATAAACTTGTTCATAGCAAAGAAATCTTTGTGCCTAAAACACAAAACAGAAAAGTATAAAACACCAATTTATATTTTATGTGAAGTCCAATTTTTGAATTCTATCAACTTAATTACAAGTATTCTTCATACTTCTCAATATTTGTACACTACTAACAGAATTGATAGACTGAGACTTTAATAAAACATATTTTTCTCCAATTTAAAAATTGGTTTAAAATTGGAATACGCTCCTTTTAAGTTACAAGATGAGTACATCTGGCAGGGAAGTCCAAACTTTGGACATTGAAATTTGGATATTGCCATGTACAGAGTTCATGCTCACATGCAAAAGCTCTTAGAATGTTTCAACTAAGTTCACAGTTTAATGTTGGGCCATCTTCATAGCCATCCTGAGGTGCATGTGGCTCTAGGGATTGCAGGTTGGACATGTCCAAAATATTGCAAGCCCTTAAGTAATGGAAGAAAAGGTAATGCACATGTTAATGACCATCAGATCAATTTTTATAGTCTGATTAAAAATTCAATTTAAGGTATAGATGTCATCAATGCCTATTTTTCACACTCCATGTTTTGTTCTCCCCCAATCCACCCTCTGACTGTTCCACATCCCATACCTCCTCTCCACTCCATGTCTCCAGGTGAATGTCCCAGCCCACTCCACCTGACCTCTAAATTCCCTGGGGCCTCCTAGTCTCTTGAGGGTTAGGTGCATCACCTCTGATTAACACAGACACAACAGTCTTCTGCTGCATATCAGTTGGTGTATGCTGTCTGTTTGGTGGTCAAATGTTTGAGAGATCTCGGGGGTCCAGATTAATTGAGACTCCTGGTCCTCCTACAGGATCACCCTTCTCCTCAGCTTCTTCCAGTCTTCCCTAATTCAACAACAGATGTCAGCTGCTTCTGTGCCACAGACTGGGTTGCTTTCGGGACCCCTTGTTCCACGGGGTGATAAAAGTTCTGGCCTGGTGGGCAAAGAATTCGGAGAGTGACAAACAGACACAAGGAAGTGTGGTTGGTATCTGAATGCAATCTGTACAAAGTAAAAATCAGGCTTATATAGTATACAGAAAACAGGGCAAACGACAGAAGTCACGTAGGCAGGAGATGGCTACATCAAGGTCAGTGAGAACAAGCAGCCAGGTGCAAAGCGGAAGAACAGTAGTGTCCTTCTTCTTGGGCTATTTTGGTAGCCCCACAATAAATTCTCTGGGTCTGTTTGAGGCAAGTAGCTGAAGGTCGCATACTAGCATTCCTTGGCTGTAACAGATAATTAGTGACGGAAGCCCTACAACTTCTAACTTCTCTCTGGCATGTAAAACAATTCTGCCTTGTGTGAGACTGCTCTGATAATAAGTGCCTAACTGCTATCTCTAACTCTTGAGATACCCTGTCTGGTAAGACATCTTCTTAGTAAAAATTCCAAGCTAATTACAGCTAGAAAATCAATTAGGGTTATTGAAACACTGTGGAGACCAGGAAATAATGTTTAATTTCAGTTTTAGCTAATACAAAATATTTCTTAGGGCACCTTTATGTCTGAATAATGAAAATACACAGATCTCTCCACAGACTTTAGCAGAGACCAATGTGGAACACACCTGAGCTAGGAGATATCAGCAACTGACTACTTCAGGAGACTCCTTTTGAAGTGTACACCTCAGGTCCATGATCAGGATTTTAGTCCTGTCATACAGATACAACAATTCTGTCCATTGGTTGGGTGCAAATATCTGCATCTGACTCTTTCAGCTGCTTGTTGGGTCTTTTGGAAGACAGTCATGATAGGTCCCTTTGTGTGAGTGCTCCATAGCCTCAGTAATCGTGTCAGGCCTTAGGACCTCCCCTTGAGCTGGATCCCACTTTGGGACTATCATTGGACCTTCTTTTCCTCAGGCTCATCTCCATTTCCATCCCTGTAATTCTTTCAGACAGGAACAATTATGGGTCAGAGTTGTGACTGTGGGATGGTAACCCCATCCCTCACTTGATATCCTGTCTTCCTGCTGGAGGTGGGCTCTCTAAGCTCCTTCTCCCTACTGTCAGGCATTTCATTTAAGATCCCTCCCTTTGATTCCAGAGAGTCTGTCACCTCCCAGGTCTCTGGTACATTCTGGAGGGTCCCCCAAACCTCATATTTCCCAAGGTTGCCTGTTCCCATTCTTTCTGCTGGCCCTCAGGGCTTCAGTCCTTTTCCCTCACCCAGTAACAGATCAGGTTCTGATTCCCCTCCCCCTGTCCACTTTCCCTCCCTCTACCCCCACTTGTGATTACTTTCTTCTCTCTTCCAAGTGGGACTGAGGTGGCACTTGGGCACTTCAGCTTGTTGACCTTTTTGAGTTCTGTGGACTGTATCTTGGATATTCTGTACATTTTTTTTGGTTAATATCCACTTATTAGTGAGTACATACCATGCATGTCCTTTTGGGACTGAATTACCTCACTCAGAATGATATTTTCTAGTTCCATCCATTTGACTGCAAAGCTCAGGATGTCCTCATTCTTAATAGCTGAGTAGTATTACTTTGTATAAATGAACCACATTTTCTGTATCCATTCTTTTTCATGGGACATATTTTTTTTTCCAGCTTCTGGCTATCAGAAGTAAGACCCCTATGAACATAGTGGAACACATGCCCCTGTGGCATGGTAGGGCATCTTTTGGGTATATTCCCAAGAGTGGTATTGCTGGGTCTTCAGGTAGATCTATTTCCAATTTTCTGAGGAACCTCCAGATTGATTTCCAGAGTGGTTGAACCAGTTTGCAATCCCAGCAGCAATGGAGGAGGGTTCCTCTTTCTCCACATCTTCTACAACATTCATTGCCACCTGAGCTTTTGATCTTAACTATTCTGATTGGTGTAAGGTGTAATCTCAGGGTCATTTTGATTTGCATTTCTCTACTACTAAGGACTTTGGACATTTCTTTAGGAGATTCTGAGCCATTTGAGATTCCTCAGCTGCGAATTCTCAGTTTATTTTCTATACCCCATTTTTTGATTGAGTTGTTTGTTTTTTTGGCGATTAACTTCTTGCGTTCTTTATATATTTTGGATATTAGCCCTCTATCAGTGTGGGGTTAGTGAAGATTTTTTTTCCCCAATCTTTAAGATGCCGATTTTTCTTACTGACTATGTCCTTTGCCTTACATAAGCTTTCCAGTTTCATGAGGTTACATTTATCAATTCTTGATCTTAGAGCATGAACCATTGGAGTTCTAGTTTGGAAATCTCCCTCTATGTCAATGAGTTCAAAGCTCTTTCCCAATTTCTCTTCTATTAGTTTCAGTGTCTCTGGTTTTATGTGGAGGTTCTTGGAGTACTTGGACTTAAGCTTTGTACAAGGTGACAAATATGGGTCTATTTTCATTCTTCTACAAACAGACAGCCAGTTAGACCAGCACAATTTATTGAAGATGCTTTTTTTTCCATTGTATGTTTTTGGAGTCTTTGTCAAAGATCAAGTGACTGTGAGTGTATGTTTTTATTTTTTGGGTCTTCAATTCTATTCCATTGGTCAAGGTGTCTGTCTCTGTACCAATACCATGCAGTTTTTATCACTATTGCTCTGTAGTAATGCTTGAGGTCAGGGATGGTGATTCCCCCAACTGTTCTTTTATTGTTAAGAATTGTTTTGGGTATTCTGTGTTTTTTGCCTTTCCAGATGAACTTGAGAATTACTCTTTCCATGTCTTTGAGGAATTGTGTTGGTATTTTAATGGGGATTGCATTGAATCTATAGATTGCATTTGGTAGGATGGCCATTTTTACTATGTTAATTCTACCAATCCATGAGCATGGGAGTTCTCTCCATTTTCTGAGATCTTCTTCAATTTTTTTCTTGAGAGACTTGAAGTTATTGTTATACAGGTCTTTCACTTGTTTGGTTAGAGTTACCCCAAGATATTTTATATTATTTGTGGCTATTGTGAAGGGAGTTGTTTCCCTAATTTCTTTCTCAGCCTGTGTATCCTTCGTATAAAGGAAGGCTACTGATTTATTTGAGTTAATTTTGTATCCAACCACTTTGCTGAAGTTGTTTATCAGCTGGAGAAGTTCTCTGGTGTTGGACCATGAAAGGCAGTCTGTGTTCTTGGTTGAGTGAGGCTTACTCCAGAGACCCAGTAGAAAATTCTACAAGGGATGGAACAGTAAAGCTATGCCCCCAGACATAGATGCCTGACACCATGAGCTCTCCAACTCCATTATCCTGAGGCTATAAAATGCCGCAAGCCCCCAGTATTCTGGCTGGACCCCACCCCCAGTCACCTAACTACAGCCAGGTCTGCCCTGCCCCACAGTTACTTGGGAATAGAAAGGTAGCTCAGCCTACCATAAAAGGGACTGCTTGACCCCTCCTCTCTCTCTTAACCTCTTACTCTTAACTTCTTGGTCTTACTCTCACCTCTCACCCCCCTTCTCCTCCTCCTTCCTCCCCTCTTTCCATGTGGCTATGGCCAGTCTCTACTTTTCTACTCTCTCTCTTTCTCTCTCTTCTATAATAAATGCCTTAAGACCATGGACTGCCTCCTTTCATCTAGACTCACTGGCTGGAGCAATGGATTAGGTCTTCCCCTAAAGATCCATGTCTAATCTCCTGCAGGAAGCAGGAAAGTCTCCCTGCCTTTCCAGCCTTGAGACTGGGTCAAGGACTCTCGCCTGCATGGGAACCACTGGATGCCCCCTTTTCTTCCCACCCATTTCTCTCTTTATCCCTGGGGGCTGACTGAGCTGCTCTTGGGGCTCCCAATTTGTTCTCAGCTCTTCCATGGTATCCAAAGATATCTGAGATGTCCAAGACTAAGAACCTATGGGACTGTTCTCTCACCACCCCCACAGATTGGAATAGTGGCTTCCCACAGACAATCGCCCACCCGGAGGTGTGGAGAGGACACAACAGTCTACAGCGTCTGCCCAGCCAGCGTACTCTAGCTCTGGTGGGATATGGGCCCTTCCCACCCCTTTATTTCCCCACCACCCAATGGCAGCACCCAACACTCTGGTAGAATTTATGTATATGATAGTATTATGTATACTATCATATAATCTGCAAATAGCGATGCCTTTATTTCTTCTTTACCAATTTGTATCCCCTTTATCTCCTTTTGTTGTCTTATTGTTCTAGCTAAAACTTCGAGTACTATATTGAATAGATGTGGGGAGAGTGGGGCATCCTTCCTTATCTTGTCCCCAATTTCAGTGGGATTTCAAGTATGTATCCATTTAATTTGATATTGGCTGTTGGTTTGCAGTAAATTGCTGTTATTATGTTTAGGTATGGGCCTTGAACTCCTGATCGCTCCAATACTTTTAACGTGAAGGGGTGTTGTATTTTGTCAAATGCTTTTTCTGCATCTAAGGAGATGATCATGTATTGGGCACCACCACCGCCAGGCAGTGGGGAAATAAAGAGGGTAGGAGGGAAACCTATGTCCTTCCAGAGCTGGGGAGACTGGCATGGGACAGAACTGTCACAGGACAGGCATTGGCTGCCCTGGGGGGTGGGTAAGGAATAAGCAGTCTCCACTCCGGGCGCTTATGCACCACAGACCGCTGGGTACCCTGGAGAGCCAGAGCTCAGGAGCACTGGCTGTCCAGACACAGGAGACTATCTGCGAGCTCTCCTCTCCACTGGGTGGGCATCTGGCTGTGGTGAGCCTCTATCCCAGTCCTCGGGGAGTAGAGAGGGAACAGCCCTATGGGCTCTCAGTCTTGGGAATCCCAGACCCCGTGGGCAGGGCCGGAGAGCTGAGAATGAATAGGGGGCCCCTAGGGCAGCTCAGTCAGCCCTGGAGCTGAAGGGAGAAATGGTGCAGGGAGGGGAAGGGGCCTGGTGATGGTTCCAGTGTGATGTGAGAATCCTTGGTCTGGTCTTGAAGCTGGGGCTGGAAGACTTTCCTGTGGGAGATTAGACACAGGTCTTTAGGGGAAGGCCTAATCCATTGCCCCAGTACAGTGAGTCTACATAAAAGGAGGTGGTCCATGGTCTTAAGGTGTTTTATTGTAGGAAAGAAAGAGAGAGAGAAAGAGAGAAAGAGAGAGAGAGGATAAGTAGAGGTCAGCCATGACCATGTGGAGAGAGGGGGAAGAGAGGGCCAGAGAGGGAGCAAGAGGTGAGAGTAAAGACAAGAGTATGAGGTAGAGAGAGAGAGAGAGAGAGAGAGAGAGAGAGAGAGAGAGAGAGAGAGAGAGAGAGAGAGAGAGAGAGGGAGGAGGGGTCAAGCAGCTCCTTTTATAGTGGGCTATGCTACATTTCTGTTCAGGGGCAGGGCATACCTGGCTGTGGTCAGTTGACCACAGAGTCCAGCCAGAATACTTGGAGCTTGCAGCATTGTCTAGCCACAGGATAATGGAGTGAGGACTTGTGGTGTCAGTGTTTATGTCTGGGGGGCATAGCTTTACTGTTCTATCCCTTATAGAATTTTCTACTGGGTCTCCAGAGTAAGCTCCGCTCAACCAAGAACACAGACTACATTTCATGGTCCAACAATCATGTAATTTTTTTCTTTGAGTTAATTTATATAGTGGATTACGTTAGTGGATTTTCATATATTAAACCAACCTTGCATCCCTGGCATGAAGCCTACTTGATCATGGTGAATCATGGTTTTGATGTGTTCTTGGATTTGGGTCTCAAGAATTTTATTGAGTAATTTTGCTTCAATATTCATAAATGAGATTGGTCTGAAGTTCTCTTTTTGGTTGGATCCTTGTGTGCTTCAGGTATCAGAGTAATTGTAGCTTCATTGAATGAGTTAGGTAGTGTTCCTTCTGTTTCTATTTTATGGAATAGTTTGAGGAAAATTGGTATAAGGTCTTCTTTGAAGGTCTGGTAAATCCATTTATCACAGGG
>NW_022196911.1:43458188-43458426 GCF_008632895.1 Mastomys coucha | reverse complement strand
ATGATATGGGCCTGTTTAGATAGTTTACCTTCTTTTCATTTAACTTAGGTAGATGGCATCTATCTACAAAACCATCCATTTCATCTAGATTTTCCAGTTTTGTTGATTATAGGCTTTTATAGTAGGATCTGATGATTTCTTGAATTTCCTCCATTTCTTGTTTTTTGTTTTTTGATTTTTTTATTAGATATTTTCTTTACTTACATGTAAATTTCTCCTTTCCCAGTTTCCCCTCCAA
>NW_022196911.1:43437254-43455079 GCF_008632895.1 Mastomys coucha | reverse complement strand
TGTTCTTAGTGTCTCTGACTAGAGCTTGTCCTGTCCCTGCTGTCCTGCAAGTCCCCTGCGACTTGTGGACCTGTTCCTCCAGGCTGGCTGCTCTGGTCTTAGAAATTTCCTCCATTTCTGTTGTTATATCTCCCTTTTCATTTCTTATTTTATTAATTTGGATACTGCCTCTTGGGCCTTTAGTTAGTTTGGCTAGGGGTTTTTCTATCTTGTTACTTCTCTCAAAGAACCAGCTTTTGTTTTTGCTGACTCTTTGAATTGTTTTCTTTGTTTCTCTTTGGTTGATTTCAGCCCTTAGTTTGACTATTTTCTGCCTTCTACTTCTCTTTCTTTTTATTCTAGAGCTCTCAGGTGTGCTGTTAAGTTGTTAAGTGTAAGATCTCTCCAGTTTCTTTAGTAGGGCACTTAGTACTATGAACTTTCCCGTTAGCACTGATTTCATGGTTTCCCATAAATTTAGGTATGATATGTCAATATTTTCATTAAAGTCCAGGAGGCCTTTAATTTGTTTCTTTATTTCTTCCCTGACCAAGTTATCACTGAGTAAAGAGTTGTTTAGTTTTCATGTGTATGTGGGCTTTCTGTAGTTTTTGCTGTTATTGAAGACCAGCCTTAGGCTGTGGTGATCTGATAGGATGCATGGTATTATTTCAATGTTCTTGTAGTTTCGTGACCAATTATATGGTAGATTTTGAAGAAGGTTCCATGAGGTGCTGAGAAGACGGTGTATTCTTTTGTTTTAGGGTAAAATCTTTTATAGAAAAATGTTAAATCCATTTGGTTCACAACCTCTCTTAAGTTTCATTGTGTCTCTGTTTTAGTTTTTGTTTCAATGACTTGTCCAATGGTGAGAGTGGGGTGTTGAAATCTCCCACTATTATTGTGTAGGGTTCAATGTATGTTTTAAGTTTTAGTAAAGTTTCTTTTATGAATTTGGGTGCTCTTTCAATTGGGGCATAGATGTTCAGAATTAAGACTTTCTCTTGGTGGATTTTCCACTTGATAAATATGAAGTGTCTTGCTTTATCACGCTTAACAACTTTTCGTTGAAAGTTTTATTGGATATTAGTATGGCAACTCCTGCTTGTTTCCTGGTACCATTTGCTTGGAAGACCTTTTTACATCCTTTTACTCTGAGATAATGTCTGTCTTTGTTATTGAGGTGTGTTTCTTGTATGCAGCAAAATGCTGGATCTTGTTTGTGTATCCAGTCTGTTAGTTTATTTATGTCTTTTTATAGGTGAGTTGAGTCCATTAATATTGAGAGATATTAAAGAGAGATGACTGTTGGATTTTGATTTATTTGTTTCTGTAGGTAGCTTTATGTCCTTGTGGCTCTCTGCTTTTGACTTTATTTTGAGATGCTTAATATCTTGTCCTTTCTTTGGTGCAAGTATCTTCCTTGTGCTGGAGTTTTCCTTCCAGGATCCTCTGTAGGGCTTTGTTGGTAGATAGATACTGTTTGAATTTGGTTTTGTCCTGGAATATTTTGGTTTCTCTACCTATATTGATTGAGAGTTTTGCTGTGTATAGTAGCCTGTGCTGGCATTTGTGTTCTCTTAAAGTCTGCATGACTTCTGACCAGGCTCTTCTGGCTTTCATAGTATCTGTTGAGAATTCTGGTGTAATTCTGATAGGTCTACCTTTGTATGTTACTTGGTCTTTTTCCCTTGTAGCCTTCAATATTCTTTCTCTGCTCTGTGCATTTAGTGTTTTGATAATTATGTGAAGAGTTTCTTTTCTGATCCCATTTATTTGGTGTTCTATAGGCTTCTTGTACCTTTATGGCCATCTCTTTCTTTAGGTTGGGGAAGTTTTCTTCTATGATTTTGTTGAAGACATTTTCAGGTCCTTTGAGCTGAGAATCTCCATTCTCCTCTATTCTATTTATTCTTAGATTTGGTCTTTTCATTGTGTCCTGAATTTCCTGGATGCTTTGGGTCAGGAGTATTTTATGTTTTGAATTTTCTTTGACAGTTGTGTCAATCTTTTCTACCATATCTTCTACAACTGAGATTCTCTCTTCTGTCTCTTGTATTCTGTTGGCAATACTTACATCTGTCATTTCTGACCTCTTTCCTAAGTTTTCCCTTTCCAGGTTTGCCTCCATTTGTGTTTTCCTTATTGTTTCTACTTCTACTTTTAGGTCTTGGATCGCTTTATTTAATTACTTTACCTGTTTACTTGTGTTTTCCTGTATTTCCTTCAGTAAGTTATTGATATCCTCCTTAAAGGACTCTATTATCTTCATGAGATAGGATTTTAGGTCTGATTCCTGATTTTTCAGGTGTGTTGGTGTATTCAGGGGTTGCTGTGGTGGGAGAACTGGGTTCAGATGATGCCCACATATTTTGGCTTCTGTTTCTTATGGTCTTGTGCTTGCCTTTCACCATCTGGATATCCCTGGTGTTTGTTGGTCTGGGTGACTGTATGGAGTCTGCCTCTTTTGTCCCTGGGTTTCTTCAGGTCTCCTGGGTAGGCCTGTGGCCCTGGCAGTATCAGACCACCTGTGGGGCCTTCCAACTAGGGGCTCTTCACAGGGGCAGAGAAGCTGCAGATCTGTCGCCCTGGCTATATTAGCTCTCCTGGGAAGCCTTCAGACTGATGGGTCTTCAGTGGAGCAGTGAAGTTGTTGTCCAACTGCCCTGAGTGCAGCCTATCCTCAACTGCTCTGAATGCAGTGGACGGATGGATCAGGATATGGTGTCTTCACTGGAGCAGACCAACTAGGTTCCTGCCCCAGTAGAAAGGACTGGGAGGAAGGGGTGGAAAGGGTGGGAGGGGAGCGGTATTCGGGAGGGTAGGGGTTTTGGTGGGTGATAGGTCTGGAATCCACCAGGCTCTCAGTAGCAGCTCCGGTACTTGGGGATGTGGGGGTTTGGGGTAGAGGGTTCTTACCAACTGGTCTGAGTGCATTGGATCTTCTAGGATGGATCGGGATATGGAGTCTTCACTGGAACAGACCAACTAGGAGTCTGCACCAGCAGAGAGAATAGAGAAGAAGAGGTAGAAGGGATGGAAGGGTGCCTTTTTTTATTTAAAGAGAATTTCTTACACTTAAAATTGCTCTAAAATTGAAGTCATTTGTGCATCTATTGTTTTATGTCTTTTAGGGTTATAATCATTCCAATCACAGTAAGGGAGAAAAAGAAAACAATTTTAGAGAAGTGGAAGTTTTAGGTTCTTTATAGGTAGCCTACACTGGTTAGCTCCTAAGTAATAAGGTAAAAAGTGATACAAAAGCAAGCTATTTATTATTACATTAGACAGCTCCCCAAGGTTTTGCCATGGTAACATTACTTATCTCATTACCTTGCTATCATGATATGGACTACTTGTAGGTTCAAATGACTGGTCATTTATGTGTGCCCTACCAAGGTCTCATTATCATTAATAAGGCCTGCATGGGGTTTATTCTTCTAAGGGTCAGGTTCACTTAGCTCCCCTCATTCTTCAGAGCACAGGCTATTTCCCTTCCAGAGCACCCGCTGGACCTTCATTTTAATTAGTCATTACTTGGGATTTCTGGTGTTAATGACAGCAGGGCTCTCCTTCCACCTGATTGTTATGACCAAGGCCAACAGCTGGTCAGCCTTTCTGAAATGAACTCTCTATCAGGACCCTTTTTGCTTTCATATTTTAAAGGAGTTCATAGTTTCAGTGTGTATACATGCACATACATACACTATTTATGCTTTTATAAACATTCATCTATATATTTTCAGTCCAAGCGTACTTTGGAATACTCAAAAATCTAACAAGACACTGCTACTTAATAAAGTCAGTAGAAGTTAATATGTCTTATTCTTGTTTCATAGACATGCCTTTTCGTACACACTATAGTTGCTTGTATACCATTACAGCGATGACCATATGGAAAATTTCAATTAGGTGTGATTATTGCTCCCTTTCTGACATTCAGACTGGGTGGAGCAGCTTCCTCAAAGCTTCAGTCTTTCCTTTTCACTGCATCTGTTTTCTAGTGGGAGAATGTGGCAGACATGTTCTGATTTTTTTCCCGGTCCCACATACAAGAAAGTGCCCTTCAAGGAGCCACATTAGGACTCTGGCTTCCTCTAAATGGATAATAGCGTTGGAGATCTAGGCTGTGTGAGGCCCAGTGAGAAATGCTTGCAGATAAAGCTATCCTGAGGGCTTTTGGACATATTGTGACAGGGCTTGAGGTGCTATTTGCTCATAGTCCTCTAAATTCATAGTGAGCTTTTTTGATTTAATGTATGTGGATCTAATTTCATTTTTATTTTTACATATCAAATATCTTTTCTGACAAAAATAATGATGTCTGTTCAGCCTGCTATTTTAAGCCAGAGTGCCCCCCCCAATATGTGGTTTTAAATGTGTGCTGTTGTGATCATTGTGAATGGGATGTTTTGTATCTTGTAATTTCACTAAAATGTAGAGGATATGTCACTTTTTGTCAAAAAATTGCTCATACTTTGGAAACTTAGGATATTTTTAACCATTGTTAGAAACAAATCTGAGATGGGTGTGAGAACTTACTATACCAAGCCTCTACTGGAGTTTTTCATGTTGTCAAAATAGCATTTTTGATGCATAAAAAAAAAATCTGTT
The DNA here is from genome assembly GCF_008632895.1 of Mastomys coucha. Lineage (NCBI taxonomy): Eukaryota > Metazoa > Chordata > Mammalia > Rodentia > Muridae > Mastomys > Mastomys coucha. Next base: position 43,450,486 of record NW_022196911.1, on the reverse strand, counting down.
CTTTAGATGTACTCTAAATGTTTTTCTTTCATTGGACACGTAGTTATACTATCTTTTAGCTTTTGAAATAATAAATACCATGTTGCTAATTATCTTAGTGGACGAAGGCCCTTGTATTAAGTATTACTTTTGAAGGGGGTAGTTTTACAAATTGAGTTATTAGGTCAAAAGGTGTGAGCATTGGAAAACTCTCCATCTGAAAACAAGGATCCAGTTCACAGGATCACAAATATAATGTCTGTCAATGTGTAAAGCACTTGATGTAGTTTTTGGACAAGAGTAAGTCTTTGATCAATGTTACCTATGGCATTATAGGATAAAGAATTGCCCCCCCCCCATGGTACTTCTATTCATTTACCCTCTGTATTCACTGTTGGAGAGGGCTATTCAGGTGTCTTCTGAACACAGAAGTTTCTGTGCTTTCATCCCTGTCTGGGTGACAGTTAACTACCACAGAGTCTTCTCAAGAGCTTTGATCTTGGCTCCATCCAACGAGGTTACATTTTCCCACCTTCTCACTCCACTCACTCTAGGAGAAGGCAATGCTGTGTTCTCAGGGTGTTTGGTTGCTGTTCCATGGCCCAAGACCCATCCTTCAACTCAAGAATACTGCCATTTTGTTTAGCAACTTCCTTGCCCTATCCCTATCCCCCATTCATATTTATCACTCTCTATACAGTTACAACCACTTATTCCTGTTTTCATCAACTCTGGCCTAAAACTAGGAGGTCAGTCACAATGGACAACAAACCAGACTAATCTTAGAGGTTAGACATGGCTGGATGTGGATCAAAGACCAGGCATGTCTGAAAGGATGAGAGCAGAAGACCAAGGAATGATGGCTAGTTACCAAGCTCATTGTTTATGTATAAATACACAGTGAATATAGGTATTTATAGTACAAGTAAGCATTTCAAAGTATATTGAAAATAAAATGAACAAGTAATTTTATACAATGATTAACATCATAAAAACCACAATATAACAGACCAGGGAGAAGAATGTATCTAGACTATTATTTTAATCATTCATTTCTGCTCAGCCTGTGTACACAGCTCTCAAGGCTGTACTGGTAATTGTAGGACACACTACACTGATATTTTTGCTGGTATCTGAGTACCAGAATTCTACATCGCATCTGCTGTTTATCTAACAGGTATTGAGCATTTCCTCTGTGATGGGCATTGTTAGTATACTTTGGATTTAAACAAAAATGTAATTAAGCTGCCCACCACTTTACTAGTTGACCCTGGGAGAATAGTGGTAATGAAATCTCATTGTCCTGAAGAGATCTAGATCACACTCCCCTCCCCTTAGCCTTTTCAGCCTCTGTTCTCAAAGATGGAACTGGTTTAATGGCTTCATTTAACTGTTACAATGTGAAGATTTCTGTAAAGGATTAAATTTATTATGACATATAAAAGAGTCATGTTTTCCCCAAGCCATTCTGCCTGTGTTTGCTGTACATTTGAAGAGAGAATTGAGAACTTCAGAGCAACACCCTGGTTTCTCTCCCTGGATTAGAAAGCCCATGGAAAAGCCAGGAGAAACATTTCAAAATGATTTTTTACAGTGTCGGATGGTTAACCCAGAGCCCTGAGATGTATAAGTTATACAATTCAGTAGCGTTTGTACTTTTAAGAGCAGCTGCAAGGAAAACAAAACAAAATAAAACCGACAATAGAAATCTCATATACCCCAAATCCATTCCAAGACATAGAAGAAAAAAAATCAATAAACACTTCCCAAATGTTAATATTCTCCACTCCCACAAGATAAACAGGTATAACTCCAGTGAGCTCAAGATGATAGCTACAAAATGTAATTGCTCTAAAATTAATTTTAAGAAAAAAGTTAAAGCAGGAATATGCTATACAGGTGGGACTCAGAAAACACAACCCACAAACAACTCTGTTTTGCCCACTTTCATACCTATCTCAACTCTCCTCTGGTTAAAGTGGTCACAAGTGTACAGAATTGTACATAGAAACACTCTCACAAAGCCAGTAGATTTTCCCAGGTGCCTGGGAAGATCAGGCAGGTTTTATAGCCTGTCTCCATGCTCTTAGATCACAAAGAGCCTGGAAGTTGTTTCATTTTTCCCAAAGTCTGTTCATTGATTAATATGTCTTGCTTTCACTCAAAGCTTGGATCCGTCTGGGTATGACTTTCATTCTCCACTTTGCTCTTATGTTCTTAGTCCACACTTGACCCCTAAAGTATTCAGTTTAGAAGAGAGGAGAGTGAAGGCAATTAGAATATGTCCATTTAAAATACACTAAGTTTATGCCAGGGTCATTTTTAAGCCAAAGGCAATTGCGAGTCAGCAGAGGTGAGAAAGAAGCATTCACTGCCTTCGTATCATCTGTCTTGAGGAAGGTGCAGCTTATTCCAGGCAGAAGAGAATGTCATTGAAGGTGAGACACTGGGCCCAAGTTAACTTTGTATAAACAGACTTTACCAGAGAAGCTTACCTCTTGTTACTTTCCAACATGGATCTCAGCTATGTCCCCATAATTCACCTTCCCTTGAAGCCCACATAACTTCTCCTGCAACAAAAGAATACACAAACCCCAAAGTGTGCTCCAGTTTCACATTTCTTCTTTGAACTGTCATCCACACAAATATTGATAAAATTGTGTTTTTTTTCCTTTAAATTTTTTTTTTTTTTAGCTTACCTCATGGGTCTCCAGCTATTGGTTGTGAGTGAGAAGATGCTTGCTTTCCCCAAGGGTAGAAAGTTGAAAGAGTAGGTTAGTATGGGTCTGTTCTTTAAACTCTGACAAGTATTTAAGCTGGACATTTACTTGGGCTTAGTGAACTATCAGAACTGACTTCTTGGGAGTTAGTGGTTTCTATGGAGTCTATACCATGTCTAGCTAGGTCACTTTACTATGACCTAGTAAAGTAAGAAATACTGCAAAGCAAGAAATACTTACAAGCAAAGCAAAACAAAGCAAAGCAAAGCATAACACCCCCACCAACAACCTAAATGCTGTTGTTTTGCATCTCTACCATCATTTCTAGGGAAATGCATGGTTCTTCTGCCTGGTTCCCAGACAGCTTCTCACCATCCAGACTGTGATCTCAGCTAAAACAGTTCAATGAGTGAATACTGCAGGTTGCTTCTCTTTGTCTTCCTTGAATCTCATGAATATCTTCGAAGCATACCCACTTCCCTGACTTTTGTGGGTGAACTCCTAGAGCCCCCTGCGGTGGCTTTCTCAGCCGTAATTCCTCTGGTTTATAGCTATAGATTCCAGCCTTTAGATTTCCTTGTTCTACAATTTCTCCTGATCTTCAGTAGATTCCCCTCAATCTTTCCTGGGAAGCTTTGTGATAAGGGAGAACTGAGAAGAGAGAACAGGAGAAAGGCTAATGACTCTTTTCATTAAAAAAAAAACCAAACCAAACCAAACCAAAAAAAAACCTTCTCAAGTTTCTCATCTTCCCAGTTTAACTCTTTTTTAAAATTAATTAATTTTATACTCCGTATTTTATTTTCCCCCACCGCCACCACTACAGTCTATGTTCATCCAGTTTAACTCTTAGCCACAGCTCTCTTTAAAAATAAGTGTGAGGGGCAGGGGATGCTATTAGAGAAGTAGGCTTTCCGGCAGCAATGGGAGGGACAGAGCCTAGAGACTACAGCAGTTGGCTAGATGCAATTATAATAATGAGTGGCAAGGTCAGAGTGCCAGTACAGAGGTTCTGACCCAGTGAGAGTTGGGATATGCTTAATTCAGTACAGGGTCTGAGTTGTGATTTGCAATGGGGTGTTTCATTCAGTCATAGGGTTTAAAAAAGAAACCTCAGGAAGCTGTGGAAGGTCGCTCCAAAAGATTCTTGATCATTTGATCAGTTTCCAGTCCTGACCTAGATTTTATGTTTTTATTTTAAAGAGCTGGAATCCATTGATTAAAGAGGAGACAGATTCCCAGGAAAATTCTAAGACTCTGTGGAAAATACACACAATGAAGTGGTTACTAAGGCTTTCCTCATAAGACACTTAGCCCTTTACACTGGTAACTGTATGCCGGAGAGTGTATGCTCAAATTTTGGCTGCATAAAGGGTTCAACTTTACCATTGATATCTGGAGACCTACTTAGGTGGATACCTGATGAGTAGATGTATATGGGATTCAGAGAATAGAGTCCTGTTTAAAGTTCAGTTTGTAGCAGGTCCATTATGACAACAGTAAACTCTGGAAGTTATTTTCCCTCACCCTTAAACTAAACTATGCTCAGGGTTGTCATAGTGATGAAGGCTAACAGGAAGCTCTGCGATTGAAATCCCACTCCTTCCCCAGTTCAAAGTATATAGTAAGTCAAAGACAGTATTTCATTGCAGAACAACGAAGGACATGGCTATTGTCACAGTCACCTTTAAGTTTCTATGTGATTCCAGACTGGCAGGGTCATTGTTTTTTCTATAAACTCCCCAATGTGTTCAGTAGTAAACCAGATGTGCCCTGAGAAGGAAGAAAAAGACCTTCTCACACCCATCTGCAAATATGCCCAAAATACTCACTGCAATTCCAGATGTGATCTTTGCTAAAGTCTCAGGAGTGTGACATATGATTAGTGATTTGACAAACGCACTGGATACTAGTGGGATAAAAATCAAAGTTTATGTTTATACACACAGCTTAGTAATTTACATTGACAGTGTAAGGTTGAAAGGTTTGTCAGTTCCCATGCCCTCTGAAGAAACCTGGGCCATCTGGTCATCAGGGACAGCATAGCCTTGAACTCCTGTGTTGAAGGGTCTCTAGACAAGAGGCCTTAGAGGAAGGACACTTGGAAACACAATGCTTGGGTCTAAAAGAAGACACTCCTGATTCCACAGCTCATGATGATTAACCAACAGGCTGTACATTACAAGGCTACAAGCCAGGTACATAAACAGGTAGTTTAGAAATTTATGTCACCCTACTGTTGTGATAGCCCCACCCTGACATTATACCTTTGGATAGAAGCACTCTTCATTTTATTTTCAAGACAGGGTCTTGTGTAGTTCAGGCTGGTCTCAAAAGTAGTAATATGGCCAAGAGTGACCTTGAACTTCTCGTCTTCCTGCTTTTACTTCTCAAATTCTGGGATTATAGGCTTTCATTTTTCCCAGGTTTATACCATGCTGTAGAACAAACCTAAGGCTTTGTTGGTTCTCATTTTAATTTACAAGCTGAGTTATATTCATAATCTATGTACTGTCCTTCTTATGATCAGGTAAAAAAGGAAAACAATTGCCAAGTTAGGTTTATACATAGTTGGTCATGGTATGGGGGGCATTTGCAATGCAACGTCCAGGTTAGCCTTGAGAGACAATGACAAGGAATCTTCCCAGAGGATAGAGCTCTGAGGAATAGAACTCACTGGGCACTTTTTGTGCAAGGAGTAACCAGAGGTCAAAATACATATGAATTTATGGGCACTAATAAATGGCCTGATCCCCATGGGATAGGAACCTGTCTTTTTATTGCTGTCTTTATCCCACATCCCCTTTCTGTTCCCCTTTCATCTATTTAGTATAGTACTTGGCATGTATAAACACTCATTATCCAAACATCTGGCCATGCCTGCTGCATCCTGAACATCATTCTAGGTATTGGGAACAGCGTTAAAGTGGATTAAAAAGTCTTCTCGCCTTGATCACTTTTCCTTCCTGTTTGTATCTAGTGTGTTCCCTATATCCCTGATATACACATAGTCTTATGTGTTGTCTTAATCCTCAGAAAAAGCCCATATGACAAACATGGCACAGGCCACCAAAAGACTCATCTATACACAGTAGCTGGTGTCAGTGACTTGCAGGCATTTTAATCCAGACATGTGTACTGTGTTGGAAGAAAAATCAATGCCAATTTTCCATGAAGTTTAATTCTAGGATGATGTCAGTCCTTAACACATAATAGGAACATAAACAAGTCTTATTTATTTTTCACTAATCTTATTTTCTATGAGTGCTTGAGGTTTGGCCTCAGGTCCTCATGCTGGTACAGTGCCCTTACCCATGGAGCCATCTTCCCTGCTGGACTCTTTGTTTTAGTGCTGATGTGGGTAGGCTGCAGTAAACTGCTTTGGAAACCTGTTCTGAGCAGTCTTCCTACAACAGGACCGTACATTGCTATTTGTTATGCCCACCCACTAATTGAGATTGTCTGGAGCACTGCACCCAGCATTCAGCAGTCCTTTAGAAAAAAAAAAGTCTCATCTTGTTTATTTGTTTTTTGAAAGCATCCAGCTTCAAGCAAGTTTCTCAAAGTGTAGCAGTCACATAGCTCTTTGATCGACACATAGAAAGATCAAGGTGCTCGCACAAGGCATTTCTGCAGGCCACTGGTATATCAACACAGGATCCATAAATTTGACTCTGCCCTTAATTCTAACTACTGGTTCTAAGGGCCGCCTTAAAGTCAGAGGGCACCTGTAATCCACTTCAGCATGGCAAGGACTCTGTACAGGGAGGGAGTGCAAGCTACTAACCATATGACCTGCAAATTTGCGGTCTTCTTAGTGGTCTCAGTAATTAACTGCTTGCAGCAGTCACTTGGCCCTTTTACTTGGTCTCATTTTCTGCCTTTGACCTTGAGTGTATTTCAGTATTGCTATCATCATTAGTAGTGATGCAGTACTGGATGACTTCAGAAGAGCAGCACTGGAAGTAACATGCAAGCAGAACTCCAGCTTGACAGATGTGCCCCAACCCCATGGTACCCTCCTTGGGTCACAGATCCCACCCTAGGAGTTGTTCATCTATTTGACCTGCAAACTTGAGACTTTATCCAAAAATTAACTTTGCATAATTAGTAAAGAACTATAGAAATGATCTAGGAAGTGGGCACATATTAAGAGATAGCTTTAGGATTTAGGAAGTATAAGTTGTCTTGGTGATTAAATAATGAGTGAGCAACACTGTGCTTCCCAAAATATACACAAAGATGTGTGTCTCAGGCCATTTGCTTTTTCCATCACTTGAATTTGCAATTATTTATAGATCTGGGACTAATTTGAGATGAGTGAGGTACTTGTTTTAGGGACACAACGTACAAAGTATCTCAAATCCCAGGAATCACAGCAAATAACACAATTTTAACACAAAACTTAAACTGAATAACAAGAGTCCAAGTTACTGATGAAAAAAAATAGGAATTTAGAATAATAGTAAAACTCAGTCCTGACTTGAATGGCCTCACCCTGTCCCTGGTCCTGTGGACTTGCTTATATTTCCTCAACACTGTAAAGTGCAAGAGGAAGCATCATTGTCTTTTCTCCCACAGTTCTGCTGGGCCTGGTATGCTGCCATGCATATTCCTTCACTCTCTATGAAGGAATAGGGATATACAGTTCAGTGGAAGAAGATTTACATAGATTTACATAAATCACTTCTTTGTCAGTCTTATCTTTGAAAAGACGGTGTTAATAGCTCAGAGAGTCCATGCTACTCTAACAGAGAATGTGAGCTTGGATCCAAGTACCTACTTTGGGCAGCTCATAATTGCCTATCATTCCAGGTCTAGGGGATCTGATGCCCTCTTCTGGTCCCTCTGTGGACCTACACTCACCTTCACATGCCTACACACACATACACACACACACACACACACAGAGAGAGAGAGAGAGAGAGAGAGAGAGAGAGAGAGAGAGAGAGAGAGAGAGAGAGAGAGAGAGTTTAGAATAAAATATATATATTTAAAAAGGAAAGGAAAGAGATCATAGAGTACTTCAAATCTCTGGTTCTTTTCAGTCTTTACATTCTAAGGTTCATACTGCTATGGGGACTATCATCCTGGAGCTTCATATAGCCAGCCACCCAGTAGAATTTATCACATACTGATACCACAAGTGCCTGACTCTGAAGAAATTGCTGGAGGAAGAAGGAAGGAAGCCAGAAGGTTTGGCTTATGGAAGATTACAGAGCAGCAGGAAAGCAGACAGGTGGATAGGTTTTGGGGATACTAGTTGGAACTGCACCATTGGACACTAAAGACCAGGAGAGATTTTAGGATGAAAGATCCCCAAGTCTTACAGGGCCTGTAGACACTTCACAGAGGCTTGGGGCACAGAGAGAAGGACAAAGAATGTATCAGCCAGAGAAGAAAGTGTGGGGCATTCCAGCCTAGCACAGAGCATGTGTTTGATTAGATTTTTTTTCTTACACTTTCCCAGAGAAGAGCATATGGAAAGCAGTGGATACTAGGATCAAAGTGGGCCTTTTAGAAATGAATCTCAAGGGTAAAGGAAGAGATAGAAATTCTTACAGTATGGTGTGTTGAGATGTCAGGGTAGCAGCTATGAATACTAACAGGGTGGTCATCTTTAAAGTAATCTACTTTTAGGCTAGATTGCTTCTCCTCTTGAACTATCTATGCATGTCTCTCTTTGTCACTGTTACCATCTAAAAACTGTCCCAAATAAATTCCAGTTCCATTATCTGGAGGCAGGGTGTGAGAAGAAGAAAGGTCTAGATAAGATAAAGGTGGTAAGTGTGTACACATGTGCCTGAGTATGTGTGTGTGTGTGCATATTTGTATGCATATGCATGTGTGTACACACTCATGTATCACAGAATGCCATGACACACTATGGTTTGCATGCTTAGAGAACTATATGCTGGAATTTATGAAATTTCACATAATGGAAAAGAATATTTCCAGTGTTGGAAAATTAGGTTTAAAAAAGTCAGTGTGATTGGCTTAAAGTACCAGGAAGTCTGGGCCTGAGGTAACCATATAAATGCTTAGGTTGGAAGGAGAAGTGTAATAAACATATTTCTTTATATTGGAAATGTTCCCTTGATGACAGTTAGGTTTTATGATACATAAGTCATTTTATTTACTGTCTTAATACTACATCAGCAGACAGCCCTTATAGCAGTGCCCAGGAGTGAGATGCTGAAAGCAGAAACAAGGAAGGGAAGGGTGATCCCCATGCTGTTAGATGGGGTTGTTATAGATGACAGGTTACTCCCCTTTATAGTGGTTTGTTAGCTTGCAAATCAGCATTTTAATGAGAGGGAGCTGAGCCTTAGAACACAGACAAATTCAGTTTCAGCTTTCTGGCCTGAAGCCTCCACTTCAGGAAGCCTCTCCAAGGAGTACCCCTGCCCCATGGACAGCTGATACAGAGGTCAAAACAGAGGTTTCAATGTCTTTGGAATCTTCACTGTCTGAAAGCTGTGTGGGAACAGTTTGTTCTTATTTTGGAGAACATTTGAGGTGGAGGACTTTTGGTGTCTCTGCTGTGAGGCTTCATGGGCCCATTGAGAAGACAATAGGGGCAGATTTCTCTCTCCTCTTGGTTTCCACAAATGAAACACTCTTTGCTAAAGGTCGGGAGATGTTTTGAGACAGTCTGGTTGTCTTTTTCCTCCCACTGGGATCTCCCTGTCTACCTCTGTTGACTCAGGTACCATTGTTGAGATTGTTTTTTGAATTTTTGGTCATATTTCTTCCATCTTGTTCTTCCCCAGAGAGGAGAGTATCCCGTCATGATAAGTATCTGTTCTTTGTTAGATAAATGTTGGCAAAGATACTGGCCAGCTGAAGATTTTATAGAATCAAAAACAGAACAACACTATACATTATATACCCCATTTTCTTGTTCTAACATGCAAATGGTCATCTCTTAAGTCTAGGAGGGAAAGTGGTGCCACACACACTTTGTGTGGCAGCAGTTTGAGGCAAAAGCTTCATGGAAGCCAGTCTCCTGCTCCTCGATCATCTCCTTGGCATTCCCTAACTCAGAGGTAACCCAGATATGTCCTTGCAAATTCACGTGCTAGGTATGATTTATTAACAGCTAGACAAAATTGGACACTGCTCTCTGACCTTTACCAATGTTCCAACATCTTAGCCAAACTCTGGCCTGGAATTTCGTAAAGAATGTTACCCATCCAAACTAATTGCTTTCAGCATTGTGGGTAGGGCACGGAAGCTTAAAGAATGGGAGACTTATCCCAGGGCAAGGTCAGGTCAAGAATTAGCAAGAGACATGTCTCTACTAGCCCAAAAGATTAGCATAGTGGGCGTTTTACCTAGGATAGGCGGGACCTTGAGCCAAGAGTGTGTGTGAGATGTGTGCAGCAGTCAGCATTGAGCATTCCAGATTTGAGATTTGAGCCTCTACCCTCCTGGCGTGCTCGGAGCCTGGGGGTGCTGCACCAGTCCAGAGGAGATGGCTGCTGTTTTAGCTCCAGTGTGTTTCAGGTGACCTCAGATGTACCTTGACTACTGAGCTGCCAGATTTTTCATCTCTCTTTTGCAATGACTGGAAAAGTCTGATGCCATTTTTAAGAAATACATTCAGATAACACAGTTCTTGTGTCGTGTCTGTTTATCACCTGCCAAATTCCATGCACACCTGGCCAGAACTCTCATCACCCCACAGAATAAGTCCTCCCCCGCCAGAAACCCAGTCTGTGGCAAAATGGGTCTTTTGTGGACTGAGCATAATCCATTGCTCCTTGGAGTGTTACATTGAAAGAAGACTCTGGATGCTTCCAGACTCAGAAGTTCTGGGAACAATTCTGCATGCCTGATGAACCTGTGGAAGGAACCCACATCATTTTATTTTGACCTGCTAAGCTATTTTTCTGTAACCATTAGATCCATTTTTTTATGCTTTAAACCCTGCTTTTTCAGTTTTACATGTTGCCATCTATGTAACCATGTCTATTCAAGTCATAGAATGCATTTCTTTGCAGAATTTTATAATCTACTCCTATTATTGAAGATTGTATGCTTCCCTTCTGGTCTGAGCCATTTCCCTGAGCAGACTTTGTGTGCTAGCTCTGCACCCAGTCCCACACACCAGAGGAAGCTAGACTTCCAGGTGCTCTAACATGCCCAGGATCATAGATGAGGATGCCACAACATCTGCCCCAACACTGGGAGTAACTGGGACCCCTGGGATCCGGGGATGTAGGAACTCCCTCCCCTCCAGTGGCATGGGTTCCTTCTAGTCTGATCCAGAGCCCTGAGCAGACCTTGGGCAGTAGCTCTGCACCCAGTCCCACAACACCCAGAGGAAACTCAACTCCTAGGTGCTCTAACATGCCCAGGATCACAGAATCTCAGGAGCTTGGTCACATTGGAATTTCAGGATTCCAGAGGCAGCTTGATTCCCAGGAGCTCTGACATATCCAGAATCTCAGGATTACAGAGACAGCTGGATTCTGAGGAGTTCTGACATAAACACGATCACAGGAGGAACAGGCTCCAGTCAGAGACAGCAAAGGCAGGTAGCATTAGAGATAATCAGATGGCAAGAGGCAAGCACAAGAACATAAGCAACAGAAACCAACCAAGGTTACTTGGCATGATCAGAGCCCAGTTCTCATACCATAGCAATTCCTGGATACCCTATCACACTGGAAAAGCAAGACTCTGATTTAAAATCACTTCTCAAAATGGTGATAGAGGACTTTAAAAAGGACATAAATAACCCCCTTAAAGAAGTACTGGAGAGCCAGAAGCTGGAAACAACCCAAATGTTCCACAACAGAAGCATGGATGCAGAAAATGTGGTTCATTTACACAATGGAATACTACTCAGCTATTAAGAATGAGGACATCTTGAGTCTTTCAGGCAAATTGATGAAATGAGTAAATATCCTGAGTGAGGTAACTCAGACCCAAAAGGACATGAATGGTATGTACTCATTAATAAATGGATATTAGTCAAAAAAAAAGTGCCAGATACCCAAGATACAACCCATAGAACTCAAAAAGGTCAACAAGCTGAAGGGCCCAAGTGAGAATGGCTTAGTCCCACTTGGAAGGGAAAAGAAAGCAGCCAGAAGGAAGGAGGGAGGGATCTGTGAGGGAAAGGGTATGTGGGGGGCTGGTGGAGAGGGTAACGTAATCTAGTATTGGGTGGGAGAAAAGGACTGGAATTCCTGAAGGCTAGCAGAAAGTTGGAAACAGGCAACCTCAGGAGATAGGGGGTTGAGGGGCCTCCTTGAATGTACAGAGACCGGAAAGATGAGAGACTCTCAGGACTCAAAGAGAGGGACCTTAGATGAAATGCTCTATGCTGGGGAGATGGAACTTGTAGAGCTCACTTCCAGTATCAAGTGAGGGATGGGGTTGCCATTCCACAGTCAAAACTCTTACCCATAATTGTTCCTGTCTGAAAGAACTGCAGGGATGGAAATGGAGAGAAGCCTGAGTAAAAGAAGGTCCAGAGACAGGCCCAAAGTGGGATCTAGCTCAAGGGGAAGCCCCAAGACCTGTCTGACACTATTATGGAGGCTTTGGAGCCTTTACAAAAAGTGACCTATCATGACTGCCCTCCAAAAGACCCAACAAGCTGAAAGAAACAGATGCAGATATTTGCACTGAAAGACCCCCAGAACTTGGGGAGACCCTCACTCAAGTCTCAGGATAACATGACCACCTGATAATTCACGAGAGACTGATCTTGCTGCAATCACATGAGGTTTATTCCAGATCTGGGGTCGAACTCGTAGCCTGGCAGGCCAGAGGGGTTCGACCACGAGTACGCAGAGTAAGGGGTATGTAACGGGAAAAACCACAAACTAGGGGGGTGAAAGGGTTACCAAGGAAACATAACAAGAGAACAATGGAAAATTCCAAAGGAACCCATTACCTAGCTGAGTCAGGTCACAAGGAAGTCATTCTGCTCACTCATTGTCTAGAGGAATGTGGTTTGGTCAATGCTATCTTCTTAATGACTGACTGCTGTCCTGTTCCTTATTCTGGGCAATGTTATCTTCTTAATAGCTGACTGCTATCCTGTTCCTGGAACTGACCAGTCCACCTTCCTGGCTCATGACAGAGACTTCCTATGCCTTCTTTAAGTAAAGGTTATACATTAATGTATTTCCATTAACATGCTTTTTCCAAATTTCTAAATTCAGTCTTTCATTCCCCACTTCTTCTATGAAATAGTTCTAATCATAGAACTAAATATCAAATTCTAAATTTTCCTGGCCTTGCAAGGTAGAATATTGTTGGCGTAGCATTAATATCTGGACAGCACTTACTCTTTCTCTAACAGAGGCAACTAATCTATTAAACACGCATGGGCCTATGGTTATTTAGTCTTTCTCTGAGCTTACTCATGGAGTCTCTAATGACTCCTGAATTGTTTGCATAAAAGCAACATTCTCCTATATTTAAATCAATGGCAGTTCTTTTTTTTTTATAATCATTTATTTTTATTGCCAGGTAATCTTTAATATTAGATATAATCATGCAAATTCTGGA
>NW_022196911.1:43421111-43436942 GCF_008632895.1 Mastomys coucha | reverse complement strand
AGCCTTATGCTGCAATACCATAGCAGATGTTCCTGTAGCTGCCCCTGCAGTCCCTAAGCACAGTTCCACCATAACTGCCAGGGTAACCCCTAACTCTCTTCTATTGCCAGGCACTTCCTTACTGGCTCTCAGGCTTCCTAGCTTCTCTTCTTTCCTGTCTTTATCTCCAGCTCTCTAGCCTCTTATTCTTTCTGACTCTCACACTAGACTCCATCTTCAAAGACTCTCTTTTAAACATCCTATCTCTTCGCTATGCCCTTTCATAGTCCTTCTGCAACTTTCCTTTTTCTTTCTCCGTTTAAAACACTTTCTCAGCCACCTGCACTAGTTTTCTTAACGACTTATCTTACATCTCTTCTAACTTTCCTAGTCTTTCAACTCCACCAGAAATCCAGGAATGACTGAATAATAGAATATATGGGGAAGCCTAACACAGCTTCCAGAAATAATTGACAATTAATAAGAGACTGCTGGACACCTGGACAGCCCTTCAAAGCATTGGAGCATCAATCTTCAGCCTTCTGGCCCATGAATGTCTGAGGACAGGAACTTTAAGGACTGGCCTACTCTGTCTCTGCAGATATAAGCTGTCCTAGGCCTGTGTGTCCTTTTTTGGACAGTATCATCTGCAGATGAAGAGGCAACCTTTGCCTAGTGGCTTTTCTCACCACAGCTGGAGCAGCTCAAATGATGCTCAGTTTCTTCTTTGAGTCTGAGAAAGGGGTACTGTCAGTCACAGACAGGTCTCTAGCCAGATGAATAAATAATATCAAATGCCATATTCTGTGGATTTCTGATATTTTTGAAAACCAACTATTTATATAAAGTAATCTGGACTATTGTCTACGAACTACTCTCAGTTCTTTTTCTTGAAATCACCCTAATAATAAATTCAGAGCCATGAATTTGCTAATTTGGCCCTAAACTCACAGGTCTAGACATCTCAGATCTGTCTATAATAGCAATAAAAAAAGAACTGGTTCTAATCCCTGTCTACTAGGGAAATACTGAAACCAGAAATCTCTTAAGGGAATATAGAAAACTTCATCTTTTGGTCTTGAAGTATGCACAACATAACTGTATTAGCTACACTTCACAGTCAATAAGAATACTATTGTACACTCAGTCTTAACAATAAATTCTCAATTTAAAAGCTCTTACTCATTTCTAGCTCTTACTTATTTCTTTATACCAATTTAAGATGTAAATGGTTTATAACCCAAGCCTCAACTTTTACCAATCACTACTGCAAATATCGGATACAAAACTCAAAACTAATAATATAAACACCAAAGCAAACTTTCTGAGAATAAGCTGTGTATCTGAAGAACTACTCAAATACTTGACTAAATTCTAGTCACACAATGTTTCCAGTTTACATTATCTATACACCAATTAAATCACTTTCAGTACAGGGTAAATATTATCAGAAGGTCGTTTTAACATTGATTTTGTACCAAATAGGAACATATGAATTTAACTCAGTAACAAATTATAAGGCTTTCTATAGCTATACAATTAAATCTGGCGATTTCTACCCTATTTCAAACATAACCGTTAATAACCCTCTCTAGCCCCAAAGCCCAGGGAACCAGGTAGACGACTCATCATAACTTCTTCAAGCTGAACGGGGGCGTAGATATAAAAGAGGGGTGGGGAAGGAAAAACAGAATTTTATTAGTCTTCTGATGTCTGTGTCTCGGATCAGGCTGAAGTCCAGGAAATCAGGAGTTCAGGCAGGCCAGTTTAGCATGTCAGGACAAGGAAATTCACCAAGGCTGTATATTTCTGTAATACATGAATCTCAAGACAAATTTTCAGTATCATTAAGATATAATTATTTGTTCGATTCTCTGGAGTCTAGTTTTCTGGAAGGTATAAATACTCTAATCATCTTTTCTCAAAAACACAAAAACAAAACCCTTAATCATCAATACGAAGAAATCCACCTGGCTGGTATTTGGGTTCCCAGTGCCTTAAAGTCTCCAAATAAGAAAAAGTCTGTCTCTGATATAAATGACAAGATAAAATTCCTTATTTTGCTAAGTTTTAGGAGTGCACCAGCTGTTCCAGGTGCGTTTGACCAAGGCATCTCTTACTGGCTCAAACAGCCTCCTCCCAGCAACAGCGACAGCTGTTCTAGATTCCCTTCTTCTACTATGTCTCGATAGAATTTGGTTTATCTTTCTATTTACTTTTTAGTTTCAAGGCAAACTAACTCTTTATTTGTCTCCAGACTGCTCATCACTTGTATCTACTTTTAGACTCCATACCTTTTTAACTTTTGTAATGTTAAGGAATAATCATAATTTAAACAAAACCCAGTTTTAAACACTCCATTTTCTTTAAAATCAATATCAAAGCACTACTGTCACATTACAAAGCTTAGCTGCCAATTCTTACATATGGATGCATGACAGTGCAATTTTGAATATATCAAAGACATTGTTTTAAATCTTCTCTCTGGTCCAGGTCTCACTCTTGGCCTCACTAAATTTATAAGGGGTAAGAATTACATAAAATATTCCTGGGTCAGCTCATGCCAGGTGTTATCGCTTAACATGATTTCAACCCCCAGTTACCAATTTTAAGCTAATTTTCTGTTACCAATATTACATGCAAAAAGCTGTTGTCCCCTTTAAGAGCGGCTCGTGCAGACACTCAGTCAGCCTCTATCAGCTCCTTTTCAGCTGTGCTTAACTCCTGGTCGCAGCACAATGGCATATCAGTCTTTGCTGTACAAATTAAGACTGTCTTTTGAATAAGTTAAGCTAAACCAAAGTTTTAACCATTTTTTCTCAATCATGAAACACAGAACAACAATCATTTATCTAAACCGCACCCACCATATGGTAAGCAAAGCATAACTCTCAAGGTAGTAATATTCAATCACCACAATTTACAAGGTACTAATTCAATAATTTTTAAACCAGATGATAAAGACAATATTTTAACCCAATTAATCTATTTTGTAAAAACCTCCTTGGTTGTTCAGGGGTCCCTGACTGCAGTGCCCTGCTCTCTGGCCGGGCCTGACCTGCTTTGGGCTTCAAAGCAGCAGCTGCCCCTCCCGCAGATGTGCCTCCTCCAGGGCCCTGTCCCTGTATAGAGCTGTGGACTCCGCCCAGTCCCCACTGCTGTAGACCCAGTTAGCCAGGCATATCTCTAGGTAGACCACCATTTAATCTTGCACTTGTCCCACTAATGGCTCCATTGCTTTGTTAACACTCTCAGCACATAAGACAGCCCCAAAGACAAAAAATGCCACAAGATGGCCCCTGTTGGGGCCCCCTTGGAAAAGTTCGTGGGATACCTGGGTGTAGCGTAGCTAGGCTGAGCATGGGGTCATGTGTAGCTGAGTGGCAGGTCAGAGATGGTATGGTGGAAGCAGGTCTCAAATTCGTCTCCAGCAGCCTGCATGGCTTGGTGCAGTGGATTGGCTGCTGGGCCTTCCCCAGAGCCAGCTCCACAGACATAACTTTTCTGCCTCAGCTTCTACTAGAGCCTGTGTGTCTGGGGTTGAGGCTGGGGTCGCCATTCAGGCAGCCAGCCTGGATGGGGAAAAGGCCAGGGATCTGGATCTGGCTGGAAAGAACTGGAACTGCAGTGCCTGGGACCTGGCCCCTACCTCCAACGCTTTGGCAGCTGTGGGGCCAATTCCATGTTTCTGACTGCCCTCTCGGGAAACCCGGGACCACAGGATTCCTGCCAACACCATTTTTTATTCCTGGTTCCCCCAAGAGCAGCCCAAAGACCCAGCAGCAGCGGCCCCAGCTCCAACACCGTCCATCAGTGGGGGGGGGTGTAAGTCGTCAGTCCAAGGTCCAAACACACACACAAAATCAGTCACCACACAGACATCCACCTTTTTAAGTCCATGACATGGGGAAAGACAACTGGGCCCAGTAACAAACATCAGGTACACAGGTAATCAAAGCCAAATCACAGAGTTGCTCGGCCCATGCCTGCCATGGCTGCTGAGATGGACTGGTCACAAAATACACACAAAAAGGCTCATCTCAATCGTGAGTGCCAACCTTACTTCAGAAAAACAGACAACTGGAAACTTACCGAGGTCCTTATTTTACCTGAACTGACATGTCCCTAACCACCGTCCAGTGAGCCAACGTCAGAGTTACCGTCTGTCCCGTCAGTCACAAGGGCAACAAAAACCATAAACACAGCACAGAAAATTAGACAGAGAATAAGGCAGGAAAAAATGGCTTAGGCAGAGCAAGTTGTACTATCAAAATGACCGGGAGAACAGACACACCTTCCTCGTCTCGAGGAGTTCTGTCCTCTAGTGAGATTCCTCCAGGCGTCCCTGAGGTTCCCTAAATTTCCACTGGGACGTCTCCCATGGTAGCAGCCGGTGACCTTTGGGCACGTCTACCATCTGCTCCCTTCCTCATCTTGAGGACAGGGAGTTGCTGTCCCGTCCCGGGACGTGACCAACTGCATTATATGAGCTCAAGAAATAGCCTTCCTCGTCTCGAGGACAGGGAGTCACTGTCCCTTCTTGGGACATGACCAACTGCAGGGAATGGAAGTAAGAAACAGACTCACAGATTGCAAATAGGCAGACAGTTCACAGGCAAATTACAAGAACTCAAACAGACAAACAGACCACAATTAACACAACTAAGAACTCACCTCCAAGGGGTCTTCAGAGAGTCAAGGGTGGGCTTAAATCCCAGACGAGCCCCCAAATGAAAGACCCCCAGAACTTGGGGAGCACCTCACTCAAGTCTCAGGATAACACGACCACCCAATGACTCACAAGAGACCGATCTTGCTGCAATCACATGAGGTTTATTCCAGATCTGGGGTCAAACTCGTAGCCTGGCAGGCCAGAGGGGTTCGACCACGAGCATGAGGAGTAAGGGGTATTTAAAGGGAAAAACCACAAACTAGGGGGGATGAAGGGGTTACCAAGGAAACATAACAAGAGAACAATGGAAAATTCCAAAGGAACCCATTACCTAGCTGAGTCAGGTCACAAGGAAGTCATTCTGCTCACTCATTGTCTAGAGGAATGTGGTTTGGTCAATGCTATCTTCTTAATGACTGACTGCTGTCCTGTTCCTTATTCTGGGCAATGTTATCTTCTTAATAGCTGACTGCTATCCTGTTCCTGGAACTGACCAGTCCACCTTCCTGGCTCATGCCAGAGACTTCCTATGCCTTCTTTAAGTAAAGGTTATACATTAATGTATTTCCATTAACATGCTTTTTCCAAATTTCTAAATTCAGTCTTTCAGAACCCAATCAATGGACAGAAGCTGCTGACTCTTGTGGTTGATTTAAGGGAAAGCTAGAAGGAGCTGAGGAGGAGGGTGACCCTGTAGGAGGACCAGCAGTCTCGATTAACCTGGATCTCCACTTTCTCTCAGATACTGGAATGCTGGGCATGGCATATAATGACAGGATCTGCCTGCAGTAGGCCAGGATGGAGACATCTCAGAAGCCCACAGCAGCTCCTTGTAGAAAAGAATGGTGTCTGGGACCCTGAGAAGCAGGAGACCCATCTCTCCAGGGGATCCGCCATCTGAAATAAGGGACTGCCTGCAGTCAGCCTGGATGGAGACATCTCAGTAGCCCATGGCAGCTCTTTTTGTAAAAAACAGTTATTCCCATTTCTTCTAACTGTAGCCCTGGACAATGGCTGTATAGATTTCATTTGTGTGTGACTGTTTATCAGTTGGCCTTGGTATGCATAATTATTCTAGTACGTCTGACTTTCTTACTTCTATCACCTTCTGCTCTAGTGAATTCTTTGAAACTAGATGTTCTTTGATGTAATGATTCTTAAACAATTAAAAATTTGAGGTATGGGGCACAGTACAGCACAGTCCTAATGGTCCAGGTGCATGTTGTGTGTTCTCATCTTGGAAACAATGTAATAACTATACAATGGTAGTTCCAGATTAATGCTTGAACTGCAAAGAAAGTTTGAAGAAATTATTAGAAAATGAAATAGGACCAACATTGGGACCCCAAGAAAGGAAAAAAAAACTATTGAAGTTATGAAATAAGTTGTATAACATTTGAGAGTAGTTCCTGGATAAGCAAGTATACAATATGTAAAATCTTATATTAATAAAAATAAGTCAAAACACTGGGACTCTTAGAAGAGTCAATGTGTGCAATATCTAGAAGCAGAAAGCTAGTGGAACTATTGAGTAAAGGGTTAACTTGACTCTTTCTGGCCACTGCCTGGCAGCTTTGCCCATGTCATTTATCATTAGAGTTTCATAAGAAAATGCAAGTAGCTGAACTCGGAGCTCTGAAGTATAATAACTTAAAGTTTAAATAATGGTAAGTTTGTAATTATTATTTTGGCTATAGGCCTGGGCATAGGGAAGCTAGAAACTTTGGGGAACAATTGTAATTCTTGATTCTATGTGGGACATGGTTATTCTTTTGAATTTGATTTGGCAATAATTATACAATATCTTTTTTTTTACCTGCTGTTTGAAGTATCAATAAAAGACTGAGGCAAGGAAAAGGCTAGAGAGTATGTAGAGAGCGAATATGGAGAGCGAGTAGTAAGCATGGAGAGAGCAAGTGAGGAGTATGTGAGATGAATATAGAGAGTGAATGAAGAGTGAGAGAGAGAGAGCATAAGAAGAGCATGTGAAGAGTGAGTGAAGAGAAAATGTGAGGCGTGTATGGAGAGTGTGTATGAGAGTGAAAGGAGAGTGCATGTGGTATGTGTGTGAGATGTGTGTGAAGAGTGTGTGTGAGAGTAAAAAGGGAACACACAGAGGCATGTATGAGTGTGCAGCCTCAAGCTGCGAGTGAATGAGCAAGAGAGAAAGAGAGCAGAGAATGAGAGAGAAGAGAGAGAAACTTTAAGCCTTGAAAAATTGTGTGTCAGCTTGTATGTATCCAAAAAGTAGTCTGTGCATATTTATTATGTGCCTTCCAGATATCCCTGCTTCCAGTTGAGAACTCTGATCCTATGTCAAGGCTGGACCCCAGCACTGGACCCCCAACCAGGCAGCATATACCAGCTGATATGAGGTCCCCAACACATATACAGATGACAACTGCCAGGTCTGGGTTTAGTCATAGAAGATGCACCTAACGTTCAAGAGACTGGAGCCCCCAGGGAGTTTAGAGGTCTTGTGGAGTGGGGGTGGGGGACATCCTCATGGAGACAGAGGTGCGGGGAGGAGGTATGGGGTGTACAGACGGAGGATGGACCAGAAGGGGAATAAAATCTGGAGTTTAAAATTAAAAAAAAAAACCGGAGATATATTAATCCTAAATTAAAAAAAGAGAAAAAGAAAAAAGAAAAGAAATACAGGAGAACATAGGTCAACAAGGGGAAACACAAAAATCCTTTAAACAATTACAGAAAAACACAACCAAACAGGTGAAGGAATTGAACAAAACTATCCAGGATCTAAACGTGGAAATAGAAACAATAAAGAAGTCACAAAGATAGACAACAATGGAGATAGAAAACCTTGGAAATAGATCAGGAGTCATAAATGTAAGCATCACCAACAAAATACAAGAGATAGAAGAGAGAATCTCAGGAGTAGAAGATACTATAGAAAACATTGACTTAACAGTCAGACAATGCAAAATGCAAAAAGCTCTAAATCCAAAACATCCAGGAAATCCAGGACATAATGAGAAGACTAAACCTAAGGATAATAGGTATAGAAGAGAGCAAAGATTCCCAACATAAAGGGCCAGTAAGTATCTTCAACAAAATTATAGAAGAAAGCTTTGCTAACCTAAAGAGATGCCCATGAACATAAAAGAAGCCCACAGAACTCCACATAGTCTGGACCAGAAAAGAAATTCCTTCAATCACATAATAGTCAAAACACCAAATACACAAAACAAAGAAAGAATATTAAAAGCACTAGGGGAAAAAGGCCAAGTAACATATAAAGACAGGCCCATCAGAATTATATCAGACATCTCACCAGAGACTATGAAAGCTAGAAGATCCTGTGCAGATGTCATACAGACCCTAAGAGAACACAAATGCCAGCCCAAGCTACTATACCCAGCAAAACTCTAAATTACCATAGATGGAAAAGCCAAGACATTTAATGACAAAACCAAATTTACACAATATCTTTCCACAAACCCAGCCCTACAAAGGATAATAGATGGAAAATGCAAACACAAGGAGGGAAACTACACCCTAGAAAAAGCAAGAAAGAAATCTTCTTTCAATAAATCCAGAAGAAGATAGTCACACAAACATAATTCCACCTCTAACAACAAAAATAACAGGAAGCAACAATCACTATTACTTAATATCTCTTAACATCAATGGACTCAGTTCCCTCACAAAAAGACAGAGTAACAGATTGGATTCGAAAACAGGACCCAGCATTTTGCTATATACAGGAAACGCTCCTCAGTGACAAAGACAGACACTACCTCAGAGTAAAAAGCTGGAAAACAATTTTCCAAGCAAATGGTATCAAGAAACAAGATGTAGTAGCCATCCTAATAGTGAATAAAATCAATTATCAACCAAAAATCATCAAAAAAGTGAAGGAAGAACACTTCATACATGTTGAAGGAAAAATCTACCAGAATAGACTCTCAATTCTGAACATCTATGCTCCAAATGCAAGGGCACCCACATTCATAAAAGAAATTTTACTAAAGCTCAACGCACACATTGCACCTCACACAATAATAGTGGGGGACTTCAACACCCCACTCTCAGCAATGGACAGAACATGGAAACAGAAACTAAACAGAGACTTAACAGTAAAACAGTAAAACTAACAGAACTTAAGAACCAACTGGATTTAACAGGTACCTATAGAACATTTCATCCTAAAATAAAAGAATATACCATCTTCTCAGCATCTCATGGTACCTTCTCCAAAGTTAACCAAATAATTGGTCAAAAACCAGGCCTCAACACATGCAAGAAGTTTGAAATAATCCCATGTATCCTATCAGATCACTACAGACTAACACCGGTCTTCAATAACAACAAAAACAACAGAAAGCCCACATACACATGGAAGTTGAACAACACTCTACTCAATGATAACTTGGTCAAGAAAAAAAGAAAGAAAGAAATTAAAGACATTTTAGAATTCAATGAATATCATGGCACAACATAGCCAAACTTATGGGACACAATGAAAGTAGTCCTAAGAGGAAAACTCATAGTTCTGAATGCCTCCAAAAAGAAACTGGAGAGAACATACACTAGCAGCTTGACAGTACCCCTGAAAGCTCTAGAACCAAAAGAAGCAAATACACCCAAGAGGAGTAGATGGCAGGATATAATCAAACTCAAGCCTAAAATCAAACAAGTAGAAACAAAAAGAACTATACAAAGAATTAACCAAACCAAGAGCTGGTTCTTTGAGAAAATCAACAAGATAGATAAACCCTTAGTCAGACTAACCAGAGGGTACAGAGACAGTATCCAAATTAAAAAAAAAAAAAAAAAAAAAAAAAAAAAAAAAAAAAGAAATGAAAAGGGAGACATAATGATAGAAACTGAGGAAATCCAAAAAAATCATCATATCCTGTCTATACACAATAATACTGAAAAATCTGTACTAAATGGACAATTTTCTAGATAGATACCAGGTGCCAAAGTTAAATTAGGATCAAAGAAACCATGTAAACAGTCCCATAATCCCCAAAGAAATAGCAGCAGACATTAAAAGTCTCCCAACCAAAAAAAGTCCAGGACCAGAGGGTTTTAGTTCAGACTTCTATCAGACTTTCAAAGAAGAGGTAATACCAATACTCTTCAAATTATCCCACAAAATAGAAACAGAAAGAGGACTACCCAATTTATACTATGAAGCCACAATTATGCTTTTACCTAAACCACCCAAAGACCCAACAAAGAAAGAGAACTTCAGATCAATTTCCTTTATGAATATCAATGCAAAAAATACTCAATAAAATTCTCACAAACAGAATCCAAGAACACATCAAAACAATCATCCATCATGATCAAGTAGGCTTCATCCCAGGGACGCAGGGATGGTTCAATATATAGAATTCCATCAACTTAATTGACTTCATAAACAAACTCAAAGAAAAAAAAACATATGATTATTTCATTAGATGCTGAGAAAGCATTTAACAAAATTCATCCCCCCCTTCATGGTAAAAGTCTTGGAAAGATCAGGAATTCAAAGGCCAATACCTAAACATAGTAAAAGCAATTTACAGCAAACCAGAAGCCAACATCAAACTAAATGGAGAGAAACTTGAAGCAATCCCACTAAAATCAGGGACTAGACTAGGCTGCCCTCTCTCCCTACCTATTCAATATAGTACTCGAAATCCTAGCCAGAGTACCAGACAACAAAAGGAGGTCAAAGGGATACAAAGTGGAAAGGAAGAAGCCAAAATATCACTATTTGTAGATGATATAAATAGTATACTAAAGTGACCCCAAAATTTCCACCAGAGAACTTCTAAACCTGATAAACAACTTCATCAAAATGGCTGGATGTAAAATTAACTTAAAAAAATCAGTATCCTTCTTCTCCTCGAAGGATAAACAGTTTGAGAAAGAAATCAGGGAAACAACAACCTTTACAATAGTCAAATAATATCAAATAAATATATTGGTGTGACTTTAACCAAGCAAGTGACAAGAACTTCAAGTCTCGGAAGAAAGAAATTGAAGAAGATCTCAGAAGATCTCAGCAAATTCATTTGGAATAACAAAAAACCCAGGATAGCAAAAATTATTCTCAACAATAAAAGAATTTCTAGGGAAATCACCATCCCTGACCTCAAGCTATATTACAGAGCAATAGTGATAAAAAACTGTATGGTATTGGTACAGAGACAGGCAGGAAGTTCAATGGAATAGCATTAAAGACCTAGAAATGAACCCATACACCCGATCTTTGACAAAGGAGCTAAAACCATCCATTGGAAAAAAGATAGCATTTTCAATATATGGTGCTGTTTCAACGGGAGTTCATCATGTAGAAGAATGCAAATCGATCCATTCTTATCTCCTTGTATAAAGCTCAAGTCCAAGTGGATCAAGGACCTCCACATATAACCAGATACACTGGAAGTAATAGAAGAGAAAGTGGGAAAGAGCCTTGAACACATGGGCACAGAAGAGAATTTCCTGAACAGAACATCAATGGCTTATGCTATAAGATCAAGATTCGACAAATGGGACCTTATAGAATTGCAAAGCTTCTGTAAGTCAAAGGACACTGTCAATAGGACAAAACAGCAACCAACAGATTGGGAAAAGATTTTTATCAACCCTACATGTGATAGAGAGCTAATAGCCAATATATACAAAGAACTCAAGAAGTTATACTCCAGAGACCCAAATAACCCTATTAAAAATGAGATACAGAGCTAAACAAAGAATTCTCAACTGAGGAATATCAAATGGCTGAGAAGCACCTAAAGAAATGCTCAACATCCTTAGTTATCAGGGAAATGCAAATCAAAACAACCCTGAGATTCTACCTTATACTAGTCAGAATAGCTAAGATCAAAAACTCAGGTGACAGCAGATGCTGGCGAGAATATGGAGAAAGAGAAACACTCCTCCATTGTTGGTGGGATTGCATGCTGGTCCAACCAATCTGGAAAGTAGTCTGGCAGTTCCTCAGAAAATTGAACATGAGGACCTAGCTATACCACTCCTGGGCTTATACCTAAAAGATGCTCCAATGTATAACAAGGACATATGATACACTATGTTCATAGAAGCCTTATTTATAATAGCCAGAAGGTGGAAAGAACCCAGATGTTCTTCAACAGAGGAATGGATACAGAAAATGTGGTACATCTACACAATGGAGTACTACTCATGTATGAAAAAAATGAATTTATGAAATTCTTAGGCAAATGGATGGAACTAGAAAAATATCATCTGAGTGAGGTAACCCAAACACAAAAGAACACACACCTTATGCACTTACTGATAAGTGGTTATTAGCCCTGGAGCTTGGAATACCCAAGACACCATTCACAGATCACATGAAGCTCAAGAAGAAGGAAGACCAAAGTGTGTGTGCTTTGTTCCTTAGAAGGGATAACAAAACACTCATGGGAACAAATACAGATTCAAAGTGTGGAGCAGAGACTGAAGGAAAGGCCATCCAGAGACTGCCCCACCTGGGGATCCATCCCATACACAATCACCAAACCCAGCCACTATTGTGGATGCCAAGAAGTGCATGCAGCAGACAGGAGCCTGATGTAGCTGTCTCCTGAGAGATTCTGCCAGAGCTTGACAAGTAAAGAGGTGAATGCTCATAGCCAATCACTGGACTGAGCACCAGGGCCCCAATGGAGGAGTTAGTGAAAAGACATAAGGAGCTGAAGGGGTTTGCAACCCCATAGGAAGAACAACAATGTCAACCAACAAGATCCTCTGGCCCCCACAACTCCCAGAGACTGAACCATAAACCAAGGAGTACACATGGAGGGACCCATGGCTCCAGCCCATGTGTAGGAGAGTATGGCCTTGTGATGCATCAATGGGAAGAAAGGCCTTTGGTCCTGTGAAGGTTCAATGCTCCAATGTACAGGAATTTGAGGGCAGAGAGGATGGGTAGGCGGGTGTGGGGGGGAACATCCTCATAGAAGCAAGGAGAGAGGGGATATGATAGGGGGCTTCTGGGAGGGAAACTGAGGGGATAACATTTGAAATGTAAATAAAGAAAATATCCAATTTCAAAAAAAGAAAAAGATTGTATGCTTAGTTTTACAGTAGCAATAAGAGGACCTTGTCTGCCCTTTCTAACCTCAGGGAGATCATAGAGATACTACTTATGTCTGTATATGAATATAGATAGAACAGGGGAGAGGAGAACTTTGCAATGGATCTCAACAACGGCCCAGCCATTCTGAGACTGACAGTGAGTAGGTGTCCAGAGACTCAGAATCAGGATAGTGTCTTCAGAATGAGGTAAAGCGGAGAACACAAAGATCCAGACTTTCCATTCCATGGTGGACTAAGTCTCTGGCTTGCATTTTTGCTGGGCTAGTAACCCAGGGGTTCTAGAAACCCCTCAGCAGCAGGCAGTCCACTGCATCCATGGGCTTAGGGTCCTTTAGACTCATGTCCAACCCCAGTTTCGGGCCTGCTAAAATACTCAACAGACTCAATGCTTTGTGACTATGCCAGAGAGTCTTCCTAGAATATCTGGACAGGCTTATCTTTGAGAGCTTATTTTTATTTTATAGACAAACACAGTCTTTGGGGACTCAAATAAATACCTCTTTATTCACATGTATGTAGAAATCAATGCATAGCCACAAGGAACAAAAAACATTAAGGAAACACGACATACCCCAAAGGCAAAAGTAAACTTCTGGTTAGACAATGAAGAAATGAGGTGTATGAACAGCTCTAGGAAGAAAGTACTAAGTGGTCAGTGCAGTATCCCTAACAAAGGGATTGAAACATAATATACTCCCTGAAGGCATCTGTAGCTAGAAGAAAAATGAATGAAATGAATATTGCAATAGAGAGTTCCATCGCAGACTTGATTGAACTAAGAATACTTTGAACTTGAAGAGACGAGAAGTAAATAACAAAGCATGAAGAAGCTTATGGAACTTACAGGGCAGCATGAAGAAGGCAAATGTTTGAATGTGAGGCTACATAGCAGGCAATTCAGGCATGGTTATATAAGCCTGGTCAAAAGCCTACAATTCTGAAGGTCACAGGGTTAGGACAGGGACCTACTACTGATGTTCTGTTAAACAGTGCTTCCAAAGCTGCCTTCTAAGTGATTGTATTTATGCCCATAGCTTAGCACTGCCCTCAAGACTGACTGGAGAAGTGTCCATCTCAAGTGGTCAACAGTTAATGGAGAGACTCACAACTGGTTATAACATTAAGATTCTGTTGAGTGCTCAACCATAAATGAGGCATCTGTATTAACTTCCTATCCACAGTCTCAAGGAACATCTTAAAAGAGGGACAGAAAGAGTGTAAGAGCTGGAGGCTGCGGAGCGAGTGGTGCTGTAGAAAGAGCTCTGTTGCTGGCTATGACATGGCTGTTGCACACGGGATCTGTGGTTATCTGTGCAGGATCAAGCCAAAAAGAACAGGGAGCTCTATTAGGCAACCATATCTGAACTCAGATATTAAAAAACAAACAAAGGACAGGGATAGGGAGGGAAACTTGTGAGGGGTTCTTTGGGGAAGAAATTGGAGTGAGGCATATGATCAAAAGCACTGCTTACGCATATGAATTTTTTTAAGAATTAGCAAAAGATATTCTAGTTAAAAAAAAGAAGAAAGCATCAAGCCAGAGGGTAGAGGCACATGCCTTTAATCCCTGCACTGGAAAGGCAGGGGCCCGTGGAACTGAGTTACAAAGTATGTTGTGGGATAGCCAAGGCTACATGAGAAGCCCTATCTTAAAAACCATAAACCAAAAACCAAAAGAAAACCAACCAACCAAAAACTAAAAAATATATAAATAAATAAATAAAAATAAAAATATAAAGCAAAGCAAGCAAATGTGTGGCTCATATGAGTTTAAGCAAGGTATGAAAATGATAGAATGTGGTTTTAAGGAAATAACAAACAGCTTCTGTTATAAATGGATATTCTAAGTATACAGAAGTCTGTTCTGTTCTATAGTCTTTGGATCAGCTTGATTTCAGTATGTGATTCTTTTTATTTGCAATGATTTTTTTAATAATAAAATTTAAAATAAAAATTTTGATTAGAAACCGAAACATATCCAGAGAAAACTATAAACATTCATGCAGAAGAAGGTTAAAAGTTTCCAGTTAGATTCAGTTTGAGCAAAATTACTCCAAATTATAACGGAACTGTCTAAAGTCTGTTGGAAGCAGAGAATCCCGAAATCAGCAAGAGAAAAGAAGTGAATGGCATGCAGGAGAGCTACAATGTGTTGAGGAGCAGATTGCTCATCAGAACTTTATAAGCCTGGCGAGAAGAGTCAAAGTTCTAAAGAAAAAATGTTGCCCCCCTATCCCCCAAGCCATACAGTATTCAGCAAAGCTGCTCTTCTGACATGGGTAGATTAGGTCTTCCACAGACCAACAAAAG
Source organism: Mastomys coucha (assembly GCF_008632895.1). NCBI lineage: Eukaryota > Metazoa > Chordata > Mammalia > Rodentia > Muridae > Mastomys > Mastomys coucha. The sequence goes on along the minus strand of NW_022196911.1, from coordinate 43,421,899 downwards.
GTGAGAGGGTTCATCACCACCAGAGCTTTTCTTCAGGATGCTTGTTAGGAACATCAGAAGATCTGGATATCTAAAGATCCCTGGTAAAGGTAAATGCTTTCAAGATAAAAGTAAGAAGTCATATTCAGAACTCTCCAAAACTTGTATAGTGGCATATAAACAACAAAAAAAACCCCTTTAATATGAAGGCTACAAGGAAATAAAGCTGTTAAAGCAATAGGTACACTCATGTAATAAATGTTGTAGTTATTCTTCTATTGTTGTGAAGACACACCATGGTTAAGTAACTAATAAAAGAAAGCATTTAATTAGGTGCTTGCCTATGGTTTCAGAGGGTTAGTCTGTGATCATCATGGCAGGGAGCATGGCAGTAGGCAGGCAGACACAGTGCTGGAGAAATAGATGAGAGCTTATATTTTACTATAAGCACTAGGCAGATGGAGAGAAGAGGGGAAGGGAGAAGGGAGGGGGATGAAGAGGTAGAGGTAGAGGAAGAGAGGAGAGAGAGAGAGAGGTTGCCTCTCTTTATCCACATGTGTGTAGAAATCAATGCATAGCCACAAGGAACAAGAAACATCAAGGAAACCTGACATGCCCCAAAGGCTAAAGTAATCTTCTGGTTAGACAATGAAGAGATGAGCTGTATGAACATCCCTAGAAAGAAAGTACTAAGTGGTCAGCACTCCTAGCAAAGGGATTGAAACATAATATACATGCCACAGATGTCTGTAGCTAGAAGAAAAATGAATGGAATGAATATTGCAATAGAAATTAGAGAGAGAGAGAGG
>NW_022196911.1:43409575-43420612 GCF_008632895.1 Mastomys coucha | reverse complement strand
GAGAGAGAGAGAGAGAGAGAGAGAGAGAGAGAGAGAGAAAGGAGAAAGGAGAAAGGAGAAAGGGGGAGGAGAAGAAGGAGGAGGATAAGGTGGAGGAGGAGGAAGAAGAAACTAGGAATGGGGAATAGCATGGGCTTTTGAAACCTTAAAGCCCATGTGACACACCTCCTCTAACAAGACTACACCTCCTAATCCTTCCTAAATTGATCTATCAGCTGAGGACATGTGAGCCTATGCGAACCACTCTCTTTCAAACTACCATAGTAAAGGATAAGCAATATAACAAAGTGTAAATTATGAGTTTAAAAATGGAAATGATACAGAAAAAGAATGGAATTAAATATAACAAGCTCAGGGGGTTGTTAGTCTTTTGTTTCTATGAGCAAATGAAGTTGTTATTAGCTCCCCACTCTATCTAACACTGTTTTGGTGAGGGATGGGCTGGATGCTTCATTTTGAGTAAGGGTGAGGGTAAGCTTTCCCTGTGGTGTTTGGAAAAAGTAGAGCAATTTTATCATAAAGAACTTCCTGTCTCATTCTTGGGCCTCTGTTAGAGAAAGCAGACTTTTATTTAAGCTTTGATTATCTATCTGTCTGTCTGTCTGTCTGTCTGTCTGTCTATCCATATATCCATCCATCCATTTATAATCTGTACTCGTTGGTGTTCCAGGGATACTGGCTTTTGCAGTTCCAAGTCTGACCTATATATGAAAGATGAAACAAACAAGCTACCATGACTTCCCAGTACAGCTCACCACCAGGCTCTACTTTGGGTCCCAAGGTCCTCCTGGGGCTGTCATCACTCTACTTTCAAAGCCTATTTACATTTATCGTGTTCTGTTATGTAACATTTTACATTTATGTAACATTTACTGAGCCTTAAATTGTCCTTTCACAAGAAAATAGAGAAAAAGTAATCTACTACATTTTTTCAAAAAGCCTACTCAAAATTTAATATGGAAGATAAGGAAGAAAAAAATACCTTAATGTAGATTAGAACTCATATACAAATACATACACATAAAAGATTGTGGACATACAATTAAAACACAGGCAAACACACACAGATTTATAAAAAAAATTGTCTACTGAAATCTGAATTCTTTATTTTTGGGTAACATGCTAGCTACTGATTCACATGGGATAATATAAAAAGTAACTTTTCATTTTGAAAGGTTTTTATTCTTCAGGGCATCCTAAACAGGTTCTTTTATTATCTATGCTGCCTGTATTACACATTATTGCACAGGAAAATGTCATAGATGTTAAAGTATTAATAATATTCAAATGTAAATCTCTGAAAAATTTTTAAAGAAATATTTTCCTGCCAAAAAAAAAAAGAACAGACAAAAAGTTACAAGTGTCCCTAAACTAGGCATTGTGGCTCACTCTCATAATCCCAGCACTGGGATGCTGCAGCAGGGGATTGCCATGAATCTGAGGCCAGTCTGGCCACACAGCAAATTCTAGGCCAGTCAGCACTGTAGAGTGTGATCTGGGCAATCATTCTAGGGTGGCCCAGATAGTCTGTTGGGTCCATCCATCCTTCTCTATTTTCATGATTCAGGAGGATGTGGCACTTCCCTTGCTCTCCTGCCTGTTTATGGGCGGCTGACTACAGCTCCCATATGCTGTTTTCTGTACTTTGGTTTTCTTTATGCATTCTCTAAAGCTCCCTTCCAAGCCCTGTGGCTACTTGGCCACCTTGTAGTTGATCTCTGTGCTGGCTTACTTCAAGCAGCAGGGGTCTTTTCACTTTCTCTTCTCTACCTCCCTCCTCCAAGCAGCTGCTGATTTTCACAGTTGGTTACCATATGATCACTCTAAAGCCCCAATAAAAATCTTTGAGCTTAAAAAAGTGAGACCCTGTCTCAACAACAACAACAACAAACTCTTTCCTTTTTGCATCCACGATTTACCTTTAAGTTATTTCTAAATATAATATGGGATGGGAGTACAGGTACCTACTTTTCAAAATTATCAAATGGGCAGTGAAATAGTTCTTCCTGCTTTCTTGAAGTTCAGCTAACAAGTGCCTCACCTTCATCACCCTGAATCCCTTTGAATGTTGTAGGTCTGTCTTTACGTGTTTGTTCTGAGAAGAAAGTTCATTTCTTGGTTTCTCTGTCTCTGTAACTCACACTGAATAAGACCTTTACCTTGAGCCTCTTCAGTTTCCCCTTCCACAATCTGAGGTAGAAGAATATTCATGTGTGATGAATGGTTAGAAATGAGCTTTTATGTTAAGCAAAACCTCTGGACTACCGAATCTCAAAATTTTGTCAACCTCTCATCTACCTGAAATCTCTTTCTGTTTTGAGTCCCAGAGTTCATGCAGTTCCCAAAGTAGGATGTGCTTCAAAACATTGTTCACATACTCAGAAAGTCACTTTTACTTTTACTATGGAAATCAGAATGCAGGAGGATTCAAACACTCCCTTGGAATGCTGGTCCTGGGTAGGACAGTTTTCCTACCTTCTTGGATAAGATATTACAATTCTCAAGATCTGTTTTAGAAACAAGGCTTCAAGTACTGCACAGAAGTTGGAGTACTTGAACTCTGGATCTTTGGGCTACCCTTTATCTTCTTTCCTCAGTAAATTGACTTTCATTGTCATCTCATATGCAAAGATTGTTTACACTTGGAAGGAACCATTCTCTACCTCCAGGCCTGAACTCTGAAATTAGTGTTTTAGTAAATTAATTCCTAAAATATGCCCTCTTTTCCTTCAGCATTTGGTTACTGACCAAAGTCTCAATTTTTCAATTAACCTGTCCTAGGAGATCACTTTTACTCTGAGCTGTGTTATAGGATCCCAGGCTTGCCCTGGTTTCCAGCATGAACCTGCGCAAAGGAAGGTCTTGGCTCCCTGTTGCTTATGTGTGGGTCGAGCATATGCTCCTATGTTTCTGGTGAGAAAAAATACATAGCACATTCCAAGCTTCAGTTTAGAAGCTGTGGGGTCCACATAAAGTCATAGCCCAGGGAATTGTGAGAGGAAGTGTCTTCAGTCACTGAGTCAGCTGAAGTACAACCCACTCAACTCATGCAGAAACAGACGTCCCAGTGTCAGAAGCTCTCTTTCTCACACCATAGCCTTTTGCTGAGAAATAGCCTGTGCAAATTGTGAGCCAACATCCAGAAAGCACAGCAAAGTGGGCCTCAGTGATGTTTTGTTCATGTTAATGTGCCTGATAAATGAGAGATGCAGAAATGCATGAATTCTGCCTGTCAGTCTCAGCTTTCTCTGCGGGATTACTGGAGGGATCTCACACATCAAAAGCAAGAAGATGCTAATTAAAAGTGCCACCACTGGAGCTAGTAGATGTGACTCCCTGGAGCTTTCTCTCTTCTACAACTGAGTTGGAACAGTCAGCTCAGGCTAGAGGCCAATGTTAAGTGGACCATTTCTCCTTCTAACTTCCAACTTTACTCTTAGCCACTGGAGACACATATTCTGTATGCATACTTGTGAGAGGAATAAAAGAAAGAGAGGGAACAGGAAGCTTGGGATAATTCCCAGCATCTTATTCTTCAAAATGTGGCTGTAACATCAGCAATATTATAATCAGCCAAGAGCTTGTAGGAAGGAGGTATCTAAGGCCTTACCACAGAGTGATTGAGTCAGCACTTTGTATACATGTGTATGTGTGTGTGTGTGTGTGTTGGAGATTAAATTGAGGTTCTCAGACATGTTAGGCAAACACTCCATCATCAAGCCCAAGTCCTTAAGCTGCTCGCTTTACTACAAGATTGTCCTCCGATGCTTGTGGGCATTGTGTCTTTGATATGATCCTCTACTATGCAGCATTACAGGAACTTTTCAAGTTATTCAATCTTGTTTTGAAGGAACATCTGTTAATAGTGGATGTTTCAAGGAACTCAGCATGGGATGAGTCGGTCTTCAGAGAATCATGATTCTGGTTAGAATAGGCTCCCCTTCCTGGTATCCAGTTAAGGTTGAATCCATGTAAACATTTGAATTTTGAATTTGAAGGTATTCCAAGATGCTGAGACAAGATGCTGACCCATAGTGAAGTTATATACTACATAAGAATCAGAAAGTTATCACATAAAACAAAAGTGGAACTTTGGTTAAAAACACACACACACATTTTTTTTTTTTAAAAGAATCCTTTTGGATGTTTTTACAATCTAGACTTCCTTGCTGTAATGGTTAATCTCCACTGTCAACTTGAGTTTAGAATCACTATGGAAACACATCAGTGGGTGTAAGGATGTTTCCAGGATAGTTTAACTGAAGATCAATGACTTGTTCTGAGTGTGAGCAGTGTGAATGTGAGCACTGGGAGTGTGAACAGTACCTTTATGAGAGGTCTGAGATCCTAGACTGACTAGAATGTGAGCCCCATACACAGATAAAGAATTATAAGGAACTAGGGAATGGAAGCAGCAGGAGAAATCGTCTTTTTCAGGATGAGTCTCCTGACTATTCGTAGTAGTCAGCCCTTAGAATGAAAAAATATATATATTGAATATATGAATATATATGAATATATATATATACATATGTATATATGTATATATATTATATATATGTGTGTGTGTACATATGATTTGAGAGCTAACCACTTGGTATAGAATAACCAAGTAGGATGTTATATATGTATATACATATATACATGTACATATATATGTAACATATGTAAATCACATATATTAACACTAAATGGACTGAGAAGAACTGTATATATATTTAGGCATACACATTTACACACACGTATATAACAATATTTTTTTAAAAAGCCATGATTTCTAGAGGGAACCAGGGGATACATGGATAATGACGAAAGGAAAGAGAATGGAGAAATAATACAATTAAATTTTAATTAAAAAATAAAAATATATTTGAAATTGAAGTGAGCTGAGCGCAAGCATCCCCCTCTCTCTGCTCCCTGCATATAATGTGGATATAATGGGATTATTTACTCACATTTTTGGTGCCATGACTTCTTGGACATGATAGACTGTGTCTCTTTTCAAACAATGGGCCAAAACAAACCCTTCTTTAAGTTTCGTTTCTCAGATATTCTCTAACTGCAGTGGGGGAAAGGACTGAGCACACCTGCCACTGTATGCTATATGTATGAAGTCAGATGTGGTTTGTGACTGCCATTGACATTTGCTATTGGTTCTTTAGATAAGTTAACCAAATTAGTATTTGTACACAACCTAATTTGAGGAGCATGTTACTTTAAGTACAATTACCCCTGGGATGATTACATGCTCATACTTTTAGATGGGGTGGGAACTGATTTATTGTATAGATAGCAACGCATGTCTTCTATCCTGAGTGGTCTTATCTGAATGCATGGAATGGAATGGGCCCTGAAATTACCCATGCCTTCCCTTTGGCAGTTTGAATGAGAATGCCCCACCCCCCACTCTTTCCCTGCTGCCTGTGGATCAGACATAAATCTCTCAGCTACTGCTCTAGTCTGCTCTACCATGTCTGTCTACTTTCTACCATAATGATCATGGACCGATCCTGTGAAGCTATAAGCAAACCCTTAATCAAATATTATAAATTTCTTTTATTTATAATGCATGCCTTGGTCATGGTATCTCTTCACAGCAGTTGAATGATAACTAAGACATAGCTTGTATTGTTGAATTTATGGATATTAAAATCATATATGCTACAATATCTTTTGCATATATATTTTTCAGAAAGGGATTTTTAAAATGTTTTATTTTTCTTTTTTTAAATTGTGTGTATGTGTGTGTGTGTGTGTGTGTATGTGTGTGTATGTGTGTGTATACATGCATGCATGTGATTACAGGTACCTGTGGAGGCCAGAAGTATTCTCTGGAGTTGGAATTATAGGAGGTTGTGAACCTTCCAACACGGGTACTGGAAACTGAACTCGGGTCTTCTGGAAGAGCAGTGCATACCCTTAACCTCTGAGATATCTCTTCAGCCCCTCATAGATTTTTTCCAGACAATGAGCAGAAATCTATTCAAGAGTTACACTAGCTACTTAGGTAGTTTTAATGCAGTCCAGAGTCTCATTCTTGAAGAGAAATTATTTCAGAATTTAACAACAATGGAATTTTTCTAGTTAATAGTCTTCAATGAGCATGGACCAGGATGCCAGCCAATTCACACTGAGAATACAAACTGTATACATGAGAATAATGTTCCTTGCAGATCACTGTACATTCCTGTAGACAACTTAGATGAAAAGCTTCCTTACTTTCTAAGGAAAATTCTAAAATATTCATCATGAAATCAAACTAGATCAAGGACATTAACTAAGAGAGACTAGTGGGCTATTCTTTCTGAAGTGAGCAGAGTCTTCCACTGACATGTGTTTTATGTGAGGTCTTTAAGTTTAGCAGTAGGGAATTATGTGGGCTGGATGATGCCCCAACATTGCTTATATGAGTTATCCTTTCTCCTACATGCTCACAGGAACTGAACTTATGTGAGTTTTAAAGCGAAGGACAACATGCTAGCAGAAAATACCTAGCAGAAAAAACTTCCACACTCAGCAGAAAAAACTTCCGTACCCAGAAGGAAAAACAGGTTTCAATATTTCATTCTATACTTGTCAGACCCTGCCAAACTTCCCCACTTCTTTGACCAAATCTGTGGTCCAAGTAGGAGAAAAATCACATGTTGGAGTGAGAGTCACTACTCAACAAACATGCAAAGGTGTTGGGTTATGTTTTCCTTCCAAGGGTCTCATTGGACAGGTAGATAACCAGGCAGTATAACAAGCTCAACATGGCTCTCCTCCTAGCGCCTCCTTAAGAGACATCAACAATCCCAAGACAAAGTCATTCTCACAGTCTTTCTTATTCTATCTCACAAACATGGCAGATGTGTCATGTGACTCTCCCTGTGTGTTCCTAATTATATCCATTGTGAGATCTAAGTTATGAGTTGGAAATAGGTTTCTTTTCAATAAAGGACCACATAGTAAATACCTGTTGTGTTGTAGGATACAGTCTCTGCCAATTCTGCCTCTAAAGGAAGGAACACATGACAGAAGACCTATGGTTGTGCTCTGATGCAATCTAGGTACCAAAACTTGAGTTTCATATAATCTCTATGTAGTTGTTCCTTTTGACTTTTTTTTTAATTACACAAAAATGAAGTTTAAAGGGGCTCTACTAGGGATGTGGAAAGGAAAAGGGGGGAAGGGAGGGAGATAAAAAGAGTAAGGATGGGGCTGAGTATTATCGAAGTACACAGTATATAAGTGTGGAAACAACATACTGAACCCCTCTTGCATAATTCACATATACTTATAAAATATAGATGCAAAACCATTCAAAGTTCAAAGTTGTATAGAAACAAGCAACAGAACAAAGAGATTCCCTCATCCCCACCTGTACTGCTTTGTCTTTTGTTTCTGATCTAGTAACAGGAAATAATATTTCTTGTTCATATTTCATGTTTAGAATTTGGGAGGAGGTGGGATCATTTAAACAATCATGCTCATGGGTGTTATAATAATATCCATAGTTCAATTCCTAGTTTAGCTTCATGTGGTAGAATCTCTCCAAGCACTGTTTTTTTTTTTATCTGTAATTCATAATTCATGTTCCTTATTGGATTCTGAGATATAATGTATTCAAAATGTTTAGCATTATACCTCCTGTGTAGTTTGAATAGCATAGGTAGCAGTGTATCACACAACCGTTACTGGAGGACCCATGCATTTCTATTTTTTTTACATCTCTCCTTTTTTCTGTCGGGGAAGGTCAGCCACCTAGTTGAGACTCAGTTTTTCATTGAAGGCCAACCTCACGTCTAAAAACAGCAGGAATTTTTTTTCTGCTTATAATATGTTAGAGGCAATCACTATTTTAAAAAAGTACTGATGACAAGAATTGACTTTGGAATTCTGAAAGTTTTTACTATGGAAATTTGTGTTTACCACTGGGGTCAGGGGCATTAACTCTTTGCTTTATTTCTTTCTGAGCTTGATGACACTTCATGTGAAACAGATTCCTTTTAGAATCACAAGGGACAGCGACTGCTCTCTGAAGAGCAGCCTGGCATGCACAAAACCCCTTCCTCTCTTGACAGCCACACTGTGAAGTTTATAAAGCTCATATTTTCAGAGCCCAGGTGAGAAAAGGCCCACAAAATGAAAGTTCCTCCACATGCAGACAGCCGTCTCCCCCAGCTAAGCGAACTGTGCCATCCAATTATTTCCAATTACAATTGTATTTCTCTCTTTAATGTTTTCTATGCTGATATCTAAGCTGTTAATGAAGCAGCCCCTTCTTTATGATCCCCATTGTTGCAACTTGCTGGGCTTAATTGCTTTGTCTCCATAACAGACAGATATTCTGAACAATTAGACAATAATAAGGAAGCAAGAAGGGGAAGTGGCTGAGATTCCTTCATTTTAATTAGGCTGATAGTGCACCCTACAGCTTCGAATCAGGGCTGGAGTGCTACTTTCAATAGCATTCAATAACATCCAACTAGAGCTAATAAATTTATATTTCTATTGCAAAAGAATCCCTCCAGTCTCAACTGGTCCTTTCCTTTTTTTTTCCATAATAATAATATTTGCTATGCAAATGGCATGCTTCACCTTCAGATTCCTCCATGGTGCCTCTGCCATAGCACCTCTGTGTTGTGTAGAGGGGTAATGGATTATATGCTACTTCCTTTGCACAGATCCAGAGACTTGACTTGACTTAGGTGGGGATGGTGAGGGCATAAAGAAAAGACAAACACATGGCACATAGAAAAGCTGGAATCAAATGTGTTGGGCTCTCTGATGGAGAAACCTCAGTAGCCTGGAAGCTAAGTATATTTATTATATACAGGTGAACAGAAGGTTGGAGATGTTGAATGCAGCTGGAGAAGGAGATGGGGTTATTACACATTGATAAACAAGGAGGCAGGGTTATTATATATTGCTGGATCAAGGAAATGGGCTTAGCCCATCTCTGTAAGAGCATTATCTGTAGGAGACTTGGCTTAATTGCTTTGTAGGAGAGCAGTCTTCTGGTGGTAAATATCCAGGGTGAGACAGTGGACATTTTCTCTATATATCATCAATATCTGCACATCATGACAATGATTTGTCAAAAAATTAATATACCTAAAATCAATGTACTTTATTCTCATGGGGGTTGAGGTGGGTGGGATCTATTCGCACTTGTTTTCTTATGAGTCAAACAAATTATTATTCTAATTCTTTTCTTAGATTAAGAATACTTAAATGTTTATAAACATATTCACCAGATTTTACTTTCCCAAGAAATGCAGTGTCAATGAAAAAGATATAAAAATTCAGGAAAGGGCCAAAGTAGAACCACAATTTGCTCTTTCGTAACTTGGGAAGAATTGCTGTCAACTTTGCAATACATTTTTAGACTTTTATGCACACACATGCATGTGCACGCTCATATATGCACACACACATGGGTTGAGAGAGTTTAGTTCCTTATAAATATTCAAATTTTTTACTTACTGTTACATAAAGATTATTTTTATCATATTGCCAGTTTTGAGGGCTACAAAATATAAACTGAAAATAAAGATATCCAACTACTTTTTTTATAATAAATGTCAAGTTTCTGTTGTTGTTATGTTCTTGCTTGTAGAAGCTAATTGTGATATGGGCAGTCATGTAGCTGTGACTATTTCTTTAGCAGATACTTCTTTGGAAATAACTTGTTTTTGATTTGTGGAAAATTTCTTCATTGCTACCATTATTTTTCCATTAAAATAGATGTTTATGTTTATTGGCTCAGCAGTTAAGAGCATGATTTGCTCTCTTAGAAGACCTGGGCTTGCTTTCATGCACCCATATGGTGACTCACAAACCTCTTTAAATAGATAGTTCCAGGGGATTTGACATGTTTGGCTTTGAAGGCACCAGGCACACACAAGGTGTACATAAACACATTTAAGTTGTCCTATCAGGTTCTCTGTGACGTCTCATGCTCCTCTACTTATATTTGGGACAATCTCTGTTATCCAGACTTCTAATTTCCTGGGACACACAGAAGCAACTCTACTCTGCTATCTTTTCCCAGAACTTTGTATGTGTGGTAGTTGCTATATAGCACATGTTAGGTCAAAACTGTCTATTTAGCCCATGTAGGTCTTGACCTCATCCTCCTCCAGTTAATCCTTTCAAGTCCTTGGATCACAAGTAGACAGCACTGTATGTCTATCAAAGCCTGTGCCTGTTCTTTAACAATAGGATCAAACCAGAAAGCATTACGAAAAGATGTCTGGGAAATTTCCAACGACTTGGTTATAATATATGATATTTCTAAACAGCACGTGGGTCAAAATTAAACAAAAAAGGAAATGAGACAGGTTTTTGAACTAAGGAAGGATGTGAGCACAATGTATCAAAATGTGTGTATCCTGCTAATGCACTACTTACAGGAAAATTCATAGCAATAAATGATTTTATTTGAAAAAAATGAAAGTTTTAAATATATTATTCAGCTTCAACCTAAATAAATAATAAAAACAAGACAATTTTAAATCCAGCATAAACAAATACAATGAGCAAGGAGAAAATTAATAAGATATGAAGTACAAACCAATACAATGATACCTAGTTCTTCAATTAAGTTGGAGAATGCCTAGTGTGCTATAGTTTTTAAATTTTATTTTTAACTTTGAAATTCTGTGTATATGTATGTGTCTGTGTGTGGGTCACATGTACGAGGGACTGTGGTAGACCAGGTGTCTGTGTGTGTGTCACATGTACGAGGGACTGTGGTAGACTAGGAGAGGCTGCCAGGTCCTTTGGAGTTGGAGTTACAGGCTAGTGTGGGTGCTAGAGACTGAACTCGGGTCCTTTGCAAGAGCAGTATGTATGCTTAATGCCTCTCTCCAGCTCCTAGGGTTTTGTTTTTAATATGTCACGAATGGGTGTTGTTAGTCTTTCTTATATGCACTCTCTTTTATCTCCGATGGCTGATAGTAGGACTTGTATTGATTGACTTTCAAATATCTTATTTTTCTTTCTTTCTTTTTTTTTTATTTTAGATATTTTCTTTATTTACATGTAAATTTC
>NW_022196911.1:43396716-43408589 GCF_008632895.1 Mastomys coucha | reverse complement strand
ATGAAATTCTTAGGTAAATGGATGGATCTGGAGAATATCATCCTGAGTGAGGTAACCCAATCACAAATATCTTATTTTTCTTGTGTGTCTGTTGGTTGCACATTTTCTTCACACTTACTTGTCTGGGTAAGTTTTTATTTAGTATTCACTTTTAAGTGATGTTTTCACTCAGTTAAGACGTTGGACATTTTTCTCATCATGTTAGTGATAGCTGTCCGTGCTTATTTGGGTAATTGCTATGGTTGTCTTTAAGACCTGTCTGTCAAATATGTTAATCATGCTCTTTTTTTTGTTATAGATCTTTATAATTTTCATCTCTAAAATTTTATTTGGGATTGTTTTTATGCTTTATATCCTGCTCAAGATTTCTTTTCCATCTTGAACATATGTTTATGATATTTTTACTATACTTATTTACTAGAGCCACTGAACTGTCAATTCTCTGTATATGTTTTTTAAAAAGATTTATTTATTTATTTATTTATTTATTTTGAGCTCAGGCCCTTCAGAAGAGCAGTCAGTGCTGTTAACCGCTGAGCCATCTCTCCAGCCTGCTCTGTGTATTTTCTTGAAATTATTCTTTAGGTTACATACCTTTGTGTATATTTGTAGTTAGTTTTATATTTCAGTTCTTTAAAAAGTATTTTATGTGTATGGGAGCTTTGTCTACATGTGTGTCTGTGCACCATTGTGCATCCCTAGTACCTTCAGAGGCTAGAAGAAGGCATATGAACACTGGAATTGAAGATAGAGATGGTTGTGAGCCACCATGTGGGCTTTGGGGATTGAATCTGGGCCCTTAGCAAGAATAGTTAGTGGTCTTAATGATGGAACCATCTCTCTAACCTCCTTTATCTTAGTTTTTAGTGAACCTTTATAACTGGACACACTTGTGTGATGTTTTATAAAATATATACAGTGTAATGATCCTATCTTGGCAACTGTCATATTTATCCTTCAATTTTGCATATGTAAAAATATATTCATATACATGTAATTATTAATATATCCATGATTTACTCTTTGTTGAGAATAGCGAGATTCATCTCCAAAACTCTTTTGAAATACTCAAACAGTAATTTTCACCCCTAACATCCCACTGTGCTTATAGAGGGTGGCAGTTACTATCCTTCTCCATCTGTTTACAGAGTGTTACGGTTACTATCCTTATCTATCAGCATCCATGCATCTTCTTCACTGCTCTGTCTCTAACACCTCTCCCGGGTTGTGTTAATCATTAGGCTTGCCATTTCATTGAGATCAACTTACACTCTTCTAAAAAATAATTTTTGATAATTTCATAAAAGTATAAACTATATTTTAATCATACCAACTTTGTAAGCTTTACCCGTGCATATTTTATACCTGTTTTATACCAACTAATATAACATTCCTCATTCCATATAGATTGTTTAAAGTAACAGGGTTTCCTTCTTTTTATGGGTGAATAGTATTTCATTGAGGGTATGTGTCACAGTTCTTTTTGTTTCCAAGCACAATGGATCTATGTTAACTCTTTATTATACCTTGTACATTTTTAATCTGATGTCACACTCAGTCTTATGATTTTCATGTTATTGATTGATAGAGTTAGTTCAAACTTATTATGGGATTTCAGCTTACTTGTAGTCAGTTGGATTCCTTAAATCATCTATAATTCATTTAGAGGAGATGCATAGCCACTGCTAGGGACTGCTTACGTTCATCATTAAGCCAATGAGTACCTGTCAGTTATAGTCTATGCTATGCCACTTGACTATAGTCTAGTTAGTAGCAATGTACACATTATCCTTAAATCTGTGTGACCCTATGGAGCTGTTCTCCCTGTTTTGCAGAGGTTTTATTTCTAGCCCTATGCCATTTCTTTTAGTATAAGAGCAAATCTTTATTCAGCCAAAGACTCAAGTAGACTTTTGTGCCCACATCTCTGGTCTGTATAGTTTACTCTTCCCCAACACTCTGCTCTGCAATTCTAAATGCTCTGCATGGCTTTAAATCGAACTTACACCTCCTCAGTGGAATGAGGTCATCAAGCTCAGTTTGAACCTGTATCCTTGTACTATAATTAAAAAAATTCAGTAAGCCTTTATGTTAGAATTAATTTTTCTCATTGTAATGAATACCAAAGACAATGAAAGCCATACTTTGGGTCATTTTCATAGATTTCAGATTATGATCAGCTGGTTCTATGACAGTGAGTCAGTTTTAAAACTTTTATCTATTTTGCTATTATTTTTTTACTTTAACTCACTCATAACATTCTGTGGCTCATGTAATCATTCTTATGAATGGGAAATAGCAAAAATTCCTAGCTTCAAGTTTACTATTGTTAATATTCTAAAAGCTATTGATTTAAATATTTTTGGTACCAACTCAATTCATTAAAAATTATATTTTATTCTTAAGTCATATAGTTAATTCTTTTAGACTTTGTAATAGATGGTCATAGCATCTCTCAGTCATTGCTTCTTATCCAGCTGTCCTGCTCCTTGACCCTGATGGTGCTCTGCGTGCATGAAACTGGGTCTTCTTATTCTTATTTTTCCCTCACACTTTATAATATATATTTGTTTATTCAGTGCCTGATTTGTTTATACTTTTGGCCAGAACAATGCCAAGAAAGGATTTTATCATTTATGTGCTTATGTGTGTATAAGTACACGTGTATGTGTATATGTGCATGTGTATGGGCATGTATCTATGATATACATGTGCACTCAAGTGTTTTCATCCATGTATGTGCATGAGGAGGCCAACTGTGGACATTGAGTTTCTTCCTCAGTACGTCTCAACTTTTTTGAAATACAAAGTCTCTCTTTGAACCTAGAACCCACTGTTCACTGTTTTGCTAGACAGGCTGTACAGCCAGCCCTTGGAGTCCTTCTGCATCTTTCCCTTCATTGCTGGGGTAGCATCCATGAATCTCCATGCCTAGCTTCCATCTGAACTCTGCTCTCATACTTGAACAGCAAGCTCTTTACCCACTGAGATGTCTTCTCAGTCACTTTTATGCTCTTTATGGGGATGAGTGTTCGTGGTTAGTCCTAGGCCTTCATTTTGTGCTATGGGGGAGGGGCAATAGTTGTCCTAGAGCCATTCTTTAGTTCTGTCTCTTGCCTAGCTGTTGGTTGGCCCTATAGACCATTAAGTTTTAAAATTAGAATTCTGAAAATTACTGAGAAACAATTTAATTCAACTCCCTTAATTTATAGATGAAAACACTGATATTCAACGTGATTAATTGTAACTGTGGCAGCGTGAGCGGTGACTCACTGAGTCACACAGCTAAATAACCTAATAGCTGAAGCAATTGTGTGGTCTCCTTGTCTGGTGCTGCCAACCAATTAATCAGAATATATGTACTGTGACCACACTATTGATTTGATTGGTAATTACTCATAAACATGTGTGAGGCAGTGAACTCTGCACAGACAGCATGGTCCCAGTGCAGCATAGGCCCGGAACTCCGGAAACCTGGTCGGTGGTGACTTCTGCTTTCATGGAATGGTAGGAGTTCGGCCATACCTCCTGGGCCTTTGACTCCTGTCCCAGTTACAGCCCTCGCATCCCCGCAAAGGAGAGGTGTGTGGCTATCAGTCTCATAGGAGCAACACCAAGCCTTCCTACATGCAAATAAGGTTTCCCCAAGCTGAGGTCCAAGCCAATGAGAAGTACCTGCTGTCAAACCCTGAATCACCCCTAAAACTGTATATAAATCCTATCCAGGGAATTAAAGGTGTGCTAGAACTACTCTGTCATCAAAGAGCTTCTGTCACAAGAGCTGTAACACTTGGGAAGAGGTCTGCTCTCCCGAAACACCACCTGTGGCTCTTCCTTGGCTAGGCAGCCTCTCTTCAGCCCAGCCAGCCAGACGCGGGTAACTAAGACAGTGTGGCACAGTGAATTCGGAGGTGGAACCTGCTGCGGTGGCAGAAGCGATGTCTCCCCCTGTTTCCCGCCCCCCCCACCCCGCCTTCCCTCTGCCAGAACTCTCACACCCGGCTGGGCCGGGCCACTGACTCCAATACACGGACCCGCAAATATGAAATAATGAACAGAAACATGGTGCAAAGGGCCTTCACTTAAAAATGTATCCAAATGCCAGATACACAGAGTGAAACATAAATAGACCACATCAACTGAAGTGTTTTAAAGTACAGACTCCTTTTAAAAACATACTGTATTATGTATATCTCAAGTAACATGATATGTGTCATATTTAAATAGTAAAAAGCTTGCTGTTGTGAAAGAAGTTAATAGAGCCATGGTTTCACATAGCTATATATTATTTGTGGCAATAATAGCTATAATTGTATGAATCTAACACACAGCATGTTGTTTTGTTTTGAGACAGGGTATCATGTAGCTTAGGCTAGCCTTGAACTCCCTATGTATTCTTCTGAGTCCATCTCAGATTCACAGGTGCATGTCACCACACCTGGTTTATGGGGTACTGGGAATCAAACCCAAGGGTTTGTGGATCCTAGGCAATTACTCAACCAACTGAGCTATATTGTTAGCCCCAGGACACTTTTATCATCTACAGTCTTCATTAGGTATGTGGATTTTTTTTCTCTACATATCTCCTATCTTATATCCTTTATCATGACTTCCATTTCCTTCCTGTCCCATCTAATTCTCATCCATAGTAACCATTGTTTTGATCTCTACATCTTTATTTGAGTATGTTTTAAAGTCTACATATTAATGAGATTATGTGATATTTCTGTTTCTGTGTGTTTCTTATTTCCCTTAAGTCCAGGTTCATCCATGTTGCTGTTGATGGACAGAGCTCATTCTTTTGTAGGGCTGAATAATATTCCTTGTATATATACATCCTATTTTTTAAACATCCACCCATCCACTGGTGAATACTTACTTTGTTGTCCTATCAAGCTTGTCTATTTTAAACATATTTCAACAAACATGGAAATGCAGGTATCTTTAGAAGGGATGTTGCCATCTTTGCATCCAGAATAGGCACTTCTGGGTAATTACTCTATTAGTTTATTTTTAATGAATTTATTTTTTATGGTATGTGTATGAATGTTATGTCTGCATCATGTCTGTGTACCACATGTGTGTAGTGCTCACAGAGGGCAGGAGAAGGCAGGCATTAGATCCCCCTGGAACTGGAGTTACAGATGGTTGTGAACTATTGTGTGGATGTTGGGAATAGAACCCAGGTCCTCTGGCAGAGCAGCCAATGCTCTTAACTGCTGACCCAATTATAGAAGTAATTTGCATAAAAATTTTGAATGTTAATACATATGATTTACTGGTAAAATAAATTCTAAGAAGAAGTTAAAACAGTGGCATAAAGATCCTAGTGAAGAAGGGGATTTTAATTTTTCTTGGGGTTTTCCCCATTAGAGCCCTTTTAAAAAAATGGTAAGAAAATGGCATGATATTTAATATTATGAGAAAAAGTTATTAGTTTTGAATATTATGCTGATGGTATTAAACAGTCTAGATAGCAGTAGGCAAAATGAAGGGATTATAATTATATCAAAGAAGTGTATAATAATGACCTTCAATTGCCCAAGGGAGACATGGGAGACTCCACGTGTATCTCTTAGAAGTGAGAATGAATGTTTCCATGATCTAATCTGAGGTTAAAATGTACCTATTGATTGATGTTTTCAAAGGTCTACAGTGCACTATACTCTTTTAAAAGTTGTTTTTGTTTGTTTGTTTGTTTTGTTTTTTTGTTTTTGTTTTTTGTTTGTTTTTTTGATGCCACAGATAAACAGTGCAAGTTGGGGAGCCTGTCAGAAGTGATCATTTAAGAAGTGAATCGTAATATGCTATGGTAATTTCTGGCACATTCTGAAGATGGTGGAAATGGTGAAGTTGGGTTGTTTGCTTTTCATGTCACCCAAAGAAATGTGAGCTCAGTGTGAACCTGAAATTATGGATAGGAAGAAGACTGAAGCATTCAGGAGTCTCTTCATGACTTTAGGTCACAGCACTGATGATGGCTCTGTGGGATCAATAGCTGGAGTGCCCGTTAGTGCTGTTCTGATGGGGGAGAATACAGATATGTCATCATTGTTGATACACAGTGTTCTTATTGAATCTGAAAGTATGGTGACTAAGAAGGTTGTCTGGGTCAGAGATCGAGTTGTGGGTAATAAGGGAGAGTTTTGAGTAGGACATATCAGTGTGTCTTTTCCAACCCCCCAATGGTTCCACCTCTAAGGAGAATGATGTAGGAAGATAATGAGCTCCAGCCCAGACTGGAATACATTGGAAGATTCTTTTTCAAAGCATACAAAAGTAAAGGTGAAAAGCTTTGTTTTCAGTGGAATCTGTATACTAATACTATATACCAATATCACCCCCTACGTTTTTTATTTTTTTTAGGTTACAGCCATCATAAATTAACCTGTGTTTTGATCTTCCCCTAGATCCTTCCTTAAGGATTAGAATTGCTGCATGAGAGATTATGGGATGAGTATTGTAAGAGGATCAACAACACATTTCAACCACTATAATACAGGACAGATGCATTTCTAGGGATGACAATGTGAAAAACAGTCAAGTTAAGCATGGAGATGAGGAACAGCTTTTCAAGCATGTTGTTGAGAAGGATTTTATTAATAATATTGAAAGGCCATGCACAGTTTGAAAATATGGGAGGGATCATCGAAGCAGAAGAAGGGAGCCCTAGAGCTCTCCCATTTGACCTTCTAGTTTCTGGTCAAATTGACTTGGCCTTCAAGTCGCTTACTTTACCACACTCAGGCACAGCTGGCTAATCTATGGCATGTGTCTATATTCCTTAAATGCTTTAAGCACATCTCATTCTTCTGTCTGGTAGAGAATTTCTACTTCACGTTGTTCGTTGTTGCCTCCTCCTAAGGTATGACTCTGAGTTACTAGTCTTTGGACCAGCTTGTCAGATATCTCCAGATGTGCCCTGTATTCCTTTGCTTTCTTCCATGATAAGAACATCTGCATAGCCTCTCAGACACAATGCTTTTTTCCTTCTCCATGTCAGCTCTACCACTGCCTTCATTTTGTATTTTTCCAGGATCAGGCTTACCTTCCTAACCTAACTGTGACTGAACTCCTAGGACTGCAGTTACTAGTTTTCTTAGTATTCTTTAGCTCTCTCCATCTCTCATGTGTAGAGATGGCTCAGCTTTACAGCATCCCTTTTATGACATCACAGTGCTCTCTCTGTGCATTTGTAATGCTTTCACAGGTTTTACTTTATGCTTTTTAAATTTTATTTTTTTTATTTCTTTATCTTTCTCTCTCTCTCTTTCTCCCTCCCTCCTTCCCTTTCTTTCTCTTTCTTTCTTTCTTTCTTTCTTTCTTTCTTTCTTTCTTTCTTTCTTTCTTTCTTTCTTTCTTTTTCTTTCTTTCTTTCTTTCTTTTTCGAGACAGGGTTTTTCTGTGTAGCCCTGGCTGTCCTCGAACTCGCTCTGCAGACCAGGCTGACCTTGAACTCAGAAATCTGCCTACCTCTGCTTCCCAAGTGCTGGGATTTACTTTATGCTTTAAAAACATACAATTCTGTACAGGAGGGAGAGAGAGAGAGAGAGGCAGAGAGAGAAAGAGAGGGGAAGGGGGGCTTTCCTTTTGCTTCTTTGTAGTAGGATAAAACTGATTCTTTGTTTAGGATTAATTTTTCATAAATATAATCAGACAAATGCCGCCCTTAAGAATACCACCCATGGAGTGGGGAGATCAATATTTATTTATTTCACCTTTTATAGTTTCTTGTGTAACTCAGGATAGGTTGAATTTACCATGTAGTAGAGGATGACTTTGAACTTCTTGTCCTCCTGTCTCTATGTTTGAACAGGCATATGCTTGATCTTCGGCAGTGCATAAAAGGTTTGAGCATGAGAGCCAAGCGCTCTACCAACTGAGAGACATCCCAGCCCTGCTGTGAGGTATGTCTTAAAATTGTAGATGTTTAAGATTGTTTGGAGGGATGGGTGGGAATTGGATATGATTATATTGCATTATATATTGTATGCATGTGTGATATTCTCAATAAATAATTTAAAACGTAAATTAATTTTTTTTTTTAATTTGAGAAAAACTTAAATCATGGGCCTAGGGGAGATGATGTCTCTGTTGGTGAGAGCATTTGCAAAGTGTACATGTATAGGGAATTGAATTCAAATCCCCAGCATCCAAATAAAAAAGGATAAGCATAGACATGCATGCCTAAACCCATATCCGGATCCTAGATACAGGTAGATTCACAGAGCTCAGTGGCCAGCAAGCACAATCAATTCAGTAAGCTTCAGCTTTAGTTAGAGAACGCGTCTCAAGAGAACATGGTAGAAGAATAATATAGCAGAACACCTGATATCCTTCTCTGTCCTCTGTAGGTTCATGCATGGACATACCGCATACATATATGCATTCCTCATCCTAAACTTTGGTTGTTTTTTTTTTTTTTTGAAATTGGATATTTTTCATTTCCCTTTTGTTATTGTTTTGAGACAGTGTCTCCTGAAGCCTAGACTGGCCTGGGACTCAATAGGCAGAAGAAGCTAACTTTGAATTCCTAATCTCCCTGCCTCCACTTCCACTTCTAGAATTAAAAGTATGTACCATCACACCCCATCTTACCATGTTGTTTTTATTCTATTTTTTAAAATTTTTGTTTAAAATCTATAGTCCTTACATTTTTGTTTAAAATCTATAGTCCTTACATTTTTTTACATGATTGGGTTCAGGCCAGAAATTGGAGACTGCATGTATGGCTCCAGACTTTAGTACACTGCATCATAAATGAAGCCTTTAGGAGAGAAGGGTTCTGCTTACGGTTCCTTTGTTAGAAAGAGGATCAAGTTTTACAATGCTAGCTTAAAGATGTGGCTTTATATGACTGTTGCGAGCAAAGGCCAAGTGGCACTTCCCGCTGGGAAGGATGGCGACAGCACACCTTCACTCAGGAGTTCATACACTGGATTCCACCACGAGAAATATCTCAGGAGTGCTAAGAGAGGACTCGACACACTGTTTACGTTTTGAATGCTTTATGTCAGTTTCCAATACAACTACACACAGCATACAATATGTTATCAGAGCTAAAAGGATAAAGGCTATGACAATATAATAGCTAAACATTTCGCTTTACCGCATATTAAATATATATGGCTTCACTCTACTGCCTATTAGGGGGTATACGACCTGACAGTGTCTCTGGAAGCAGGCTCAGCTATCTCTGAGGCAGGGCGTGGTGTTCTCCACGAACCGAAAGTAGTTGGTGTCCAGCAGGTCCAGCTATCTCTCGGCCAGAGGGCTATACTTGACCACGAAGGAAATGTTTGACTGTCGATAATGTTTGACCATGAAGATTACTTGCCCTCAAAGTCTCGGGTGGTCTCGGATGGTCTCTAGTCATTGTGGCAGAGTCTGGAGGCTCAGGAGGTTCACGTCAGCAGTCATGGCTACCAAAAGCGAGGGATAGACAGAGATGCTAGCTTGTCTCCTAGCTGCCTCTTTAAACTATTTTTGAGGTCACGCTGAAGCAGGGTTTAGATAACCACTCGCGTCTGGTTATCTTCTCAAGTTGTTTACTTTTCTATAGAAAATTTTCTGTACAAGTATATACTTCTAATATCTCTCATTTTGGCAAAACATCTTTCATATATTATTCTAGATAACTAATACATCAAAACAACTCACTGCAAATAACTTATTTCAAAACAACTTCCAAACATTTCCTATTACAAGGTGGAACAAGTCTTGCTACAGGCCTGCTCCTTACAATGATGTAATGAGAAAATGAAGGATGATTAAGGATAACAGTACAGAGAACTCACAGCATCTTGGACTGTTCTAGAAACTCATGAACTGATGCCTCTTCAAGTTTGGAGGAACAGAGCACTCCTTCAGAAAACAATTCAGAGCCTCTAAGTGGCTTTTCTCAACTTTCTAAATGGAAAAGAGAACTGTTTTAGCAACTGCAAAGAACAAGGTGTTCTATTTTTCTCCTCCCCTCTTTAAAAGACAGAAAAATACATTTCCTAATTAATTCCAGAACAGTAGGAGTTTGCATTATTTCCTTTCTTTGTGACTTTTTCTTTAGCAGCTTGAGAAGTTGGTTTGGTTTGTGCTCTGAAGGGTTGTCACCCAGGGTATTCCTAACAAATGTCCCCAACAGGAAGCACAGGATAGCAAGAGCTCAGGAGAGGAAGTCAGTGTACCTTCTGGGCTGTCGACCACCTGAGTGGCTGGTTACAGACAAGCAGTTACATGAGAGTACCAGAACTGCTAGAGAAGAGGCACTAAGACTTGTTCTGACATGTATGATGCTAAAACGAACTGCAGTCTCAACAGTATCCCTTCTCCAAATCCCTGGTAGGGCTGGCCGAGTAAAACCTGCCTGGCTTTGTTCTTAGATGAAGTTAGAGATGGGAGGCACACAGTTCTTGTTTACACTTGGCAATACACAACCAGGAACCTAGCAGCCTGAGTTAAATGCTATTGTTACTTTCATGATGCAAGGGAAGAAGTTACCTAATACACCTGGCCTCATCTTTAACACCTGTGAGATGCTGTTTATTAATTACTCTAAGAATTACTAGGAAGGTCAAATTTATAATGCACAAGGTGATATAACATAAATCCTGTCAGCATAAATTTTGTCATCAAGTTCTTGCTTACTTACTTATCAGCCAAGAAACATTTATTAATACTTACTTCGATGGTTTGTATTTCAAGCTTGATACAAGTTGGAGTCATCTGCAAAGAGGAAATATCAGTTGAGGAATTACCTCTATCAGATTGAACTGTAGGCCTCATCCATGGCATTTTTGTTATTAATGGTGAATGGTGCCCTGTGGGTAGGGCCACCCCTGGGCAGATGGTTCTTGATTGTACAGGAATGCTAGCCAGGGTAAGCAAACCAATAAGCAGCATTCTTCTATGGATTTGTTTTCCATTCCTGCTTCTAGGTTTCTCCTTGACATCCTATCTATCTGATCTCCCTTCATGATGGACTGTAAGCTATAAGATATAATAAACTCATTTCTGCCCAAGTTGCTTTTGGTCATGGAGTTTATCACAGTAATATATAGCAAACTAGGTGGTTAGGACATCTACCATAGAGCAGTTATTCAGGGAATGATAAAAAAAAAAGAACCCGTATTGAGTTTACAGAATAGAAGAGACAGAAATGAAATATTTAAACATGACAGATTCCAAACTGTATGAGAAATCTATAGAAAAGAATGAGGAAAAAAGTATAAGGCATTGGGATTCTACTTTAGCACGAGTTATCATGGGAGGTTATAGAGCTGGGCTAGTTTTGCTGCACTTTTTGTATGTGAGCCTTGGGCTCATCAAAACTTACTTTAAAGTTTTACTGATTACATGGCTGGGAAACTTAAGAAAATATTTTTATTTTTGTCTAACTCACTGAGTCCAATTGCCTGTGTGACATGGTTTTAGGGCTACTTGTTGGAGCATGGGAAACCTACCGGGGAATACATGGCTTAGGAAAATGATAATTCACCAGCTAGGGTTGGGACCTCATGAGCGCCTTCCTTCTCCATGCTGTAAGTGCTGAGTAGTTTGATATTGTACAGGTCTTGTGCTGGCAAACTTGTGCTGAGTTCATGAATGAAAGGTCTAGTCACATCTGGAATAATTATTTTCCAGTAATCTCCCATAACCTAGGGCCCTTACATTCTTTTTGCCCTACTTCTGTAATTGTCCCAAAGCTCTGGAAGTGAGTAAATATCATATAAATGTCTCATTTAGGGCTTGACAGGTCACATTACCTTACTACCTGAAGTTTTGGATTTCTGTATTAATCATCATTCACTGCATAAAAAAGTTTCTTTGATGAGGAGTGAAGAAGATATATATATATATATATATATATATATATATAC
>NW_022196911.1:43390309-43396667 GCF_008632895.1 Mastomys coucha | reverse complement strand
GGAACTCACTCTGTAGACCAGGCTGGCCTCAAACTCAGAAATCTGCCTGCCTCTGCCTCTCAGGTGCTAGGATTAAAGGCATGCGCTACCACTGCCCAGCTTGAAGAAGATATTTCTAAAGGAGGCACACAGCTCAGTTCACTAACTCAGTTACTCTGCTCCTAGCATTTGTATTCCTGCTGTGTAGAGAGGCTGAAGCTGAGTGAACTCACTTTATGTTTGGTTGAAAAGTGGGTGATAGTTCAGGTAAAAGAATATAGGGTTTCTGTTCTTCACACAGGGTGGATACTAAACCAAGTGTGTTTACAGAGGCCAAGGGTAGTCATAAGGCAGTTGGAGCGTATCATTTGTACATCATAGCTGCAGAGGTACCTGGTGCATCTTCTGATCTTGCGTTACTTCCTGTTTCTCCCCCTTGTTATAGAACTCAGGTGAAGGATTGGGGCAGAAGATCCATGGATCAGGATGCTATGGCTTTTGCTGGCTTGCTGGTTTGAGTATGGGTACGCATTCAACATGACTTCTGCCTTCATGCTTGGCACCCTTCAGCCTTTCCCTATGTGAAACGGATTCTTCTGCTTAGATCTCACCAAGATGAGAAGGTTGGAAAGGGAAAGCTATCCAAGGTCAGGATAACAGAGACCGATACCCCTAAGCTCTCTCAACTTACTTTATCACTCTCCTTATTATGTCTTGGGTAATCTTTCCCAGTCTTATTGTATAAGGGAGACATTGTTATTATTTTATCTCATTGCTTCTAAATTTTTTCAACACAACCAGACTAAATTTTAAAACTTAAGGACCAAAAGATAAGCACATTTTTTTTTCTGTCCAGCCATTTATCCACAGTAGGAATGGATGGTTTAATTGTTTGAGGGCCAGGACTCCCAACCATTTCCTGTTCTCTCATGACAGCTGAGCCGAGATTTGTTGTGAGGTGGGTGAGTGACACACCTGATAACAAAAGTCCACAGATTCAGAGCCTAAGTCAAACTTAAGGTAATCATGTCCACATGTGTTTTGTCAGGGGTTGGTTTAAGAAGTTCCAGCCAATGAGACACAAAATGATATTATATTCTCTGGAACATTCTGAAAAATATTTCCTTAAAAAGAAAAAAACAAAAAAGAAAAACAACAAACCACCACCACCACCAAACAACAAAACCTAAAAATCCAGTGTAGTAGCTCATGACTTTAATCCCAGCAGAGGCAGTCAGTTCTCTTTGCTTTTGAGGCCAGCCTAGTCCACCAAACTAGTCCAAGATAGCCAGAGCTACACAGAAAACCCTGTCTCAAAAAAACAAAAACAACAAATAATCCCAAACAAAACAAAGTGATATTGAGTCTTTAATAATATCCATGGGCCATTGGCCATCCTAAATCTAAATGTTTTGGTAATGTAATTATTGTTCATACCCAATAGTAAATTGCTTACTATTGTATTTCAGTGAATGTTGTATTCACTTGGGGGAATGAATGCTTTTATGTGGGGTCTGAGCCATGTTAATGACTAAAGTAAGAAGGGCAAAGGAAATGTAGAGAAAAGAAATCTGCTAATAGTTAACATTATTTACAACCTGTTACTGAGAAAGGAGTCTAGAATGGGAGCTACCAGGTCTTGTACCTGGACAAAACTTCAGCCTTATCCAAAAGGATTGCCCCCTAAGGCTGCAGTACTGCTTTTATTCTGTGGATTATATTGAGATTGTTGGAATTCATCTCTCTCCTGACCATTCCCCTCTCTACCTTCCTTTTCCACTTCCTCTCTCCTTTGCCCTCTCCGCCCTTGTTCTCTTCCCTTCATTCCTGTCCTCTTTTCCCTCATTCATTCTTCTCATTTCTCCTCTCTTCCTAAATATTATTATATATTCCTATATATTATATATATTATTATATATTCCTATATAACATATATAATATATATTATATAGAAATTATTATATATTCCTATATAATATATAATATATAATAATGTATTATATATCATATTTATTATTAATATAATATATATTATAAATATATATTATAATATATAATATATAAGTAATATCATATATTCTTATATATTATTGCCTATTAATAGCCACTTGTCATAGATAGATTCTTATAGTACTTCTGCCTAGATCTATAAGCTGCTTGAAAGTGTTGACTGTGAAAGCCCCTTGTTATCCTGACTTATCTGTGCGAGGCAGTGAATGACAGGAGGAGGTGAGCACCATGGATATATGCCATGAATATCTTTATCTTGTACATGACATCAAGTTTGTAAGAGATGTCTTTACCCATCACTGCACTGTTTCCTTAGGGAAATGGAATACTTCCGTGTGCACTCAAGGAAGTAACTAGTAATTGATTAAAATTGATAAGTGGATGGATGTACAATTGGTTTCCTTCTCCTGATATATCTCGGACAGTGATTAGAAACTGGACCCAAATCCAAAGTGGGAAGAGAGGAAAGAGAGGACACATGGGAAATGTGGGAATGTGCAAGCAAATGAAATGAAACCAATGTGACATCTTCTGGATGTGGTTGGCAAGTCTGCACTCTCCTAGAGCTCCTGACCCACTAAGGAATGCAGTGAACATTGAATGTACCATTCCAGAACTGCTTAAATATTGGGAAACCAGAATGCCTTGAGACCCTGGTTTCTTGGGGCTGGGTTGCTAGACTCAGTTTCATCTTGAGAAGCATTATTTAGGCTTGTAATGACACAGATAATGACGCATGATTTAGGGGTGTTTATTGGTTCCCTATACTAGTGTTGACCAATCTTATCTAGTTTGCTTCTACAATTGTGATACCTAGTCCATGTTCACAGAGAACAGCACAGTGTCCAAAGCCTGTCTTTGTAAGGATGTTGGGGGTGGATAGGCAAGGGAAGACAGACTTTCTGGAGCAGCTGGGAACCTAGCCATCCTGTCCTCCTTGACAGGGGCAGCCGGAGACATTTTGTGCTACCAGAGATTCCCAGGGGACACAGTTTGTCTGAGAAATATGTTTTAGCCAGCCATGCCATGTTATTCTTATTATTCCTTCTGTAGGAAGGGCAGGCTTTTCTCAAAGGAGAATGTGAGTCCTATGGCAAGCCACCCTATTTCTTTATCTAAAATTGCATCTATCACAGATTTGTCAGCTTGTACAAAAGTCCCCATGCTGGAAACTCATTGCTTTGTAAACATGGCTCCTTTGAGAACTTCAACTTCAAAGGTGCTAAGGATGAGCTGGGAGCAGATGATCTGTCCATTCCTCTCAGCTGCTGTGAGACCTCAAGCCAGTCAGCTCCTACAATCTTCAGGTTCCTCTCAAGCTGGTGTGAGTTGATTTCCACCTCCTCTCACAGGCTGCCACTCAGTAGTTAATTCTACCCTATCTGTTAGTTTCTTTCCCTTGAAACATTCTTTTTTTTCCCATTATTTTATTGGCTATTTTATGTACTTACATTTCAAATATTATCCCCTTTGGTGGTTTCCCCTCCATACCTCCCCTCTATAATCCCCACTTTCCCATGCTTCTATGAGGATGCTTCCCCATCCACCCACCCACTCCTTCCTCCCCACCCTGGCATTACCTTACACTGGGGAATCAAGCCTTCACAGGACCAAGGGCTTCTCCTCCTATTGATGCCAGATAAGGCCATCCTCTGCTACATATGTAGCTAGAGCCATGGGTCCCTCCATGTGTACTCTTTGGTTGGTGGTTTGTCCCTGGGAGCTCTGGGATATCTGGTTGGTTGACATTGTTGTTCTTCCTATGGCTTTGCAAACCCCTTCAGCTCCTTCAGTCCTTTCTCCTCCATTGGGGACTCTGTGCTAAGTCCAATGGTTGGCTGCAAGCATCCACTTCTATTTGTCAGGCTCTGGCAGAGTCTCTCTGGAGACAGCTATAATAGGCTCCTGTTAGCAAGCACTTCTTGGCATCTGTAATAGTGTCTTGATTTGGTGTCTGTATATGGGATGGGTCGCCAGGTGGGGTAGTCTTCGGATGGCCTTTCCTTCACTCTCTGCTCCACACTTTGTCCCCATATTTCCTTTAGATAGGAACCCTTCTGGGATAAAAATTTGGAGATGAGTGGGTGGCCCCCTCCCTCAACTGGGGGCCTTGCCTAAGGTCTGGATATGGTCTCTACAGGTTCTCCCTCCCCTTTGTTGGACATTCAGCTAATCTCATCCCCATTGGGTCCTGGGAGCCTCTTGCTTTCCTGGCATCAGGAACTTGCTGGTGGCTACCCACCGTTCTCCATCCCAATTGCTACACACCTTTTTTCAAATTCCTGACCCTCTGTATATCATCCTTATCTCCTCTCATACCTGATCCTGTCCCTCTTTTCCCCCCTCCCCATCCTCTCTTCCTCCACAGTCCCTCCTGCTCTCTACCTCCCTTGAGTATTTTGTGCCCCCTTCTAAGAAGGACTGAAGCATCCACATTTTGGTCTTCTTTCTTCTTGAGCTTTATATGGTCAGTAAATTGTATCTTGGGTATTCCCAGATTTGTGCTAATATCCACTTATCAGTGAGTACATATCATGTGTGATCTTTGTGACTGGTTTACCTCACTCAGGATATTCTCCATATCCATCCATTTGCCTAAGAATTTCATGAAGCCATTGTTTTTTAATAGCTGAGTAGTACTCCATTGTGTAAATGTACCACATTTTATGTATCCATTCCTCTGTTGAAGGACTTTGGGGGTTCTTTGCAGCTTCTGGCTATTATAAATAAGGTTGCTATGAACATAGGGGATCGTATGTACTTGTTATACATTGGAACACTTTTTGGGTATATGCCCAGAAGTGGTATAGCTGGATCCTCTGGTAGTACTATGTCCAGACTAGTTTCTGGAGTGGTTGTACCAGCTTACAATCCCACCAACAATGGAGGAGTGTTCCTCTTTCTCCACATCCTCACCAACATTTACTGTCACCTGAGTTTTTCATCTTAGCTATTCTGACCAGTGTGAGGTGGGATCTCAGGTTTGTTTTGATTTGCATTTCCCTGATGACTAGGATGTCGTACATTTCTTTAAGTGCTTCTCGGCCATTCGGTATTCCTCAGTTGAGAATTCTTTGTTTAGCTCTGTACCCCATTTTTTAATAGGTTTATTTGGTTCTCCAGAGTCAAACTTCTTGAGTTCTTGGTATAAATTGGATATTAGCCCTCTATCAGATGTAGGATTGGTAAAGATCTTTTCCCAATCTGATCGTTGTTGTTTTGTCCTATTGACAGTGTCCTTTGCCTTACAGAAGTTTTGCAATAGTTTATGAGGTCCCATTTGTCCATTCTTGGTCTTAGAGCATAAGCTGTTGGTGTCCTGTTCAGGAAAATTTCTCCTGTACTCATAGGCTCAAGGCTCCTCCCATTTTCTATTTTATTAGTTTCAGTATATCTGGTTTTATGTGAAGGTTCTTGATCCACTTGGACTTGAGCTTTGTACAAGGAGATAAGAATGGATGGATTTTCATTCTTTTACATGCTGAGCTCCAGTTGAAAACAGCACCATTTATTGAAAAATGCTATCTTTTTTCCAGTGTATGGTTTTAGGTCCTTTGTCAAAAATCAAGTGGCCATAGGTGTGTGGGTTCATTTCTGAGTCATCAGTTTTATTCCATTGATCGACTTTCCTGTCACTGTACCAATACCATGCAGTTTTTATTACTATTGCTCTGTAATACAGCTTGAGGTCAGGGATGGTGACTACACCAGATATTCTTTTATTGTTGAGAATAATTTTCACTATCCTGGGTTTTTTATTATTCTAAATGAATTTGAGAATTGCTCTTTCAAACGCTATGAAGAATTTAGTTGGAATTTTGATGGGGATTGCATTGAATCTGTAGATTGCTTTTGGCCATATGGCCATTTTTACCATATTAATCCTGTCAATCATGAGCATGGGAGATCTTCTCATCTTCTGAGATCTTTGATTTCTTTCTTCAGGGACTTGAAGTTCATACAGATCTTTCACTTGCTTGGTTAGTGTCACACAAAGGTATTTTATATTATTTGTGACTATTGTGAATTGTGTAATTTCCTTAAATTTCTTCCTCAGCCTGTTTATCCTTTGAGTAGATGAGGGCTACTGATTTGTTTAATTTTATATCCAGATACTTTGCTGAAGTTGTTTATCAGGCTTAGCAGTTCTCTGGTGGAATTTTGGGGGTCATTTAAGTCTACTATCATATCATCCTCAAATAGTGATATTTTGGCTTCTCCCTTTCCAATTTGTATCCCTTTGGTCTCCTATTGTTTAATTGCTCTAGCTTGTAGGATGCCGTCCCGCAGCTCCTACTTGCGTGGGGGTAAAGGACCACGGATTCCAGTGGATAGTATCTTAATTCCCATGTCTGGGGTTAACACCGTG
>NW_022196911.1:43375923-43386822 GCF_008632895.1 Mastomys coucha | reverse complement strand
TCTGTCTCTTTTCTCTATCACCCATTACAGGTTTCCAAATTCTCGGTTTGTGGAACCCCACGCAAGTAGGAGCTGCGGGACGGCATCCTACACTAGCTAATACTTCGAGTACTCTATTGAATAGGTAGGGAGAGAGTGGACAGCCTTGTCTAGTTCCTGATTTTAATGGGATTGCTTCAAGTTTCTTTCCATTTAGTTTGATGTGGGCTACTGGTTTGCTATAAATTGCTTTTATTATGTTTATGTATGGGCCCTGAATTCCTGATCTTTCTTTGACTTTTAATATGAAGGGATATTGAATTTTGTCAAATGCTTTCTAAACATCTAATGACATGATCA
The DNA here is from genome assembly GCF_008632895.1 of Mastomys coucha. Classification (NCBI taxonomy): domain Eukaryota; kingdom Metazoa; phylum Chordata; class Mammalia; order Rodentia; family Muridae; genus Mastomys; species Mastomys coucha. The sequence goes on along the minus strand of NW_022196911.1, from coordinate 43,386,483 downwards.
TGTGATTTTTTTCTTTAAATTTGTTTATATAGTAGATTATGTTGATGGATTTCTGTTTATTGAACTATCTCTGCATCACTGGGATGAAGCCTAATTGATTGTGGTGAATGATCACTTTGGTGTGCTTTTGGATTAGGTTTGTGAGAAATAATAAAAATGTTTTTGTATTGATATTCATAAGGGAAATTTGTCTGAAGTTCTTTTTCTTTGTAGGGTCTTTGTGTGGTTTAGGTGTAAGTGTATTTGTGGTTTCATAGAATGAATTGGGTAGTACTCCCTCTGTTTCTATTTTGTGGAATAGTTTGAAGAGTATTGGTATTAGATCTTCTTTGAAGGTTTTATAGAATTCTGCACTAAACCCATCTGGTCCTGGGCTTTTTTGCTTGAGAGACTATTAATGACTGTTTCTATTTCATTAGCAGATATGGGACTGTTTAGATCATTGATCTGATCTTGATTTAACTTTGCTACCTAGTTCTGTCTAGAAAATTGTTCATTTCATCCAGGTTTTCCAGTTTTGTTGAGTATAGGCTTTTGTAGTAGGATCTCATGATTTTTTGGATTTCCTCAGTTTCTGTTGTCATTTCTCCTTTTTCATTTCTGATTTTGTTAATTTGTATACTATCTCTATGCCCTCTGGTTAGTCGGGCTAAGGGTTTATCTATTTTGTTGATTTTCTCAAAGAACCAGCTCCTGGTTTTATTGATTCTTTGCATAGTTCTTTTTGTTTCTACTTGGTTGATTTCAGCCCTGAGTTTGATTTTTTCCTGGCTTTGACTCCTCTTGGGTATATTTGCTTCTTTTTGTTTTAGAGATTTCAGGGGTTCTGTCAAGCTGCTAGTGTATGTTCTCTCTAGTTTCTTTTTGGAGGCACTCAGAGATATGAGTTTTCTTCTTAGCACTGCTTTCATTGTGTCCCATAAGTTTGGGTATGTTGTATCTTCATTTTCACTAAATTATAAAAAATCTTTAATTTCTTTCTTTATTTCTCTTTTGACCAAGTTATCATTGAGCAGAGCATTTCTCAGCTTCCATGTATCTGTGGACTTTCCATTGTTTTTGTTGATATTGAAGAACAGCCTTAGTCTGTGGTGATCTGATAGGATATATGGGATTATTTCAATCTTCTTGTATCCGTTGAGGTCTGTTTTGTGACCAATTATATGCTTATTAATCTTGGAGAAGGTACCATGAGGTGCTAAGAAGTTATATCCTTTTCTTTTGGATGAAATATTCCATAGATATCTGTTAAATCTATTTGGTTCATAACTTCTGTTAGTTTTACTATGACTCTATTTAGTTTGTGTTCCCATGTTCTGAGAGTGGGATGTCGAAGTCTTCCACTATTATTGTGTGAGATGCAATATGTGCTTTGAGCTTAAGTAAAGTTTCTTTTATGAATGTGGGTGCCCTTGCATTCAAAGCATAGATGTTCAGAATTGAGAGTTCATTTTGGTAGATTTTTTCTTTGATGAATATGAAATGTCCTTCCTTATCTTTTTTGATAACTTTTGGTTGAAAGTCAAATTTATTTGATATTAGAATGGATATTTCAGTTTGTTTCTTGGGAGCATTTACTTGGAAAATTTTTTCCAGTCTTTTACTCTTAGGTAGTGACTGTCTTTGTTTCTGAGGTGTGTTTCCTGTATGCAGCAAAATGCTGGGTCCTATTTATGCATTCAGCCTGTTATTCTATATCTTTTTATTGTGGAATTGAGTCCATTGATGTTAAGATATACTAAGGAAAAGTGATTGTTGCTTCATGTTATTTCTGTTGTTAGAAGTGGAATTATATTTGTGTGTCAATCTTTTGGGTTTGTTGAAAGAAGATTGCTTTCTTGCTTTTTCTAGAGTGTAGTTTTCCTTCTTGTGTTGACATTTTCCATCTATTATCCTTTGTAGGGCTGGATTTGTGGAAATATATTGTGTAAAGTTGGTTTTGTCATGGAATATCTTGTTTTCTCCATCTATAGTAATTGAGAGTTTTGCTGGGTATAGTAGTCTGGGCTGGCATTTGTGTTCTCTTAGGGTCTGTATGACATCTGCCCCAAATCTTCTAGTTTTCATAGTCTCTGGTGAGAAGTTTGGTGTAATTTTGATAGGTCTGCCTTTAGATGTTACTTGACCTTTTCCCCTTACTGCTTTTAATATTCTTTCTTTGTTTTGTGCATTTGGTGTTTTGATTATTATGTGATGGGATGATTTTCTTTTCTGGTCCAGTCTATTTGGAGTTCTTTAGGCTTCTTTTATATTCATGATAATCTCTTTCTCTAGGTTAGGGAACTTTTCTTCTATAATTTTCTTGAAGATATTTACTGCCCCTTTAGGTTGGGAATCTTTGCTCTTTTCTATATCTATTATTCTTAGGTTTGGTCTTCTCATTGTGCCCTGGATTTCCTGGATGTTTTGGATTTGGAGCTTTTTGCATTTTACATTCTTTGACTTTTGTGTCAATGTTTTCTATGGTATCTTCTGCCCCTGAGATTCTCTCTTCTATCCCTTGTATTCTGTTGGTGATGCTTACATCTATGGCTCCTGATCTCTTTCCTAGGTTTTCTATCTCCAGCATGGTTTCCCTTTGTGATTTTATTTATTTATTTATTTTTATTTTTTCTATTTCCACTTTTAAATCCTGGATGGTTTTGTTCAATTCCTTCACCTGTTTGGTTGTGTTTTCTTGTAATTCTTTAAGGGATTTTTGTGTTTCCTCTTTAAGGCTTCTATTTGTCTATCTGCATTCTTCTGTATTTCTTTAAGGGAGTTATTTATATCCTTCTTAAAGTCCTCTATTATCATGATGTGATGTGATTTTAAATCAGAGTCTTACTTTTCTGGTGTGTTGGGGTATCCAGGGCTCTCTGTGTTGGGAGAACTGGGTTCTGATGATGCTAAGTAGCCTTGGTTTCTGTTTCTTAGGTTATTGTGCTTGCCTCTCACAATCTGGTTACCTCTGGTGTTAGTTGGTCTTGCTGCCTTTGACTGGAGCTTGTCCCTCCTGTGGACCTGTGAGCCTGTGATCTTAGGTGTGTCAGCACTTCTGGGGAGAGCAGCTCTCTCCAGGTGGGATTTGAGCATGGGGGGCTGTGGGACAGCCTTAGCTCATGGGCTGGGATGGAACCTGAAAGGATCCTTCCTCAGGCTGCTCCTCTGTTCCTGTACTCTGTGTGCTCCTGGTGGTCTCTCTTTGGACAGTTATTGGAGTGAAACTGGTGGCCTCACCTGAGGACTTAAGAGTGAGATTACTCCTTGGAGACCAGTTCTCTCTGGGTGGGATTTGGGTACAGAGGGCAATGGGACAGCCTTAGCTCCGGTGTACAGATGGAGACCAGAAGGATCCTGTCCCCCTTGAAACATTCTTAAGCACCTGTCTTTCAGTTATCCTTTCTCCTTCATGCTTATTCCATACCATCCAGGACTCAGTTATTTCTATCATCTTTTATTCCTGTCACTTGGACAAAATGAGAAACTTTTTAGACTAGGTATTATATATTCTATGCCTGTTAAAACTTTATGGTAAAATTCAAGGCTTACAAAGCTACTTGGCTAGAACTATTGGCTTCAGCAGTCTAGACTGCTGGATGTTTCATGATGGAGATGTTTCATGGTGAAGGAATCTAGTCATTCTGAAACTCTGTGAGGTAAATACAGTGAAAGTGTGATTGCCACAAGCTACAGTTCACACCTGGAATGTAACCCAAAGGCTTATGTGGTAATAGTTAGCCTCCACCTTGGGGCTATTGTGAGCAGGATTGGGCATTCAGAGTGGCCTATAGCTGGAGTTCACCCCTTTGCTTCCCTTCTTGGGTAGTGGCAGAGGCAGCTATGCAGACAGAGCTCTTCAGCTGACAGACTGCACCACAGACTCATGAGTTCTGGCATAGATAAGTTATGATCCAACTCAGCAGATTAAGGTCTAAGAAAAAATGTTTATGGAAAATATTTGATATTGATAAAGGCAAGTGATGAAGGTTAGAAGATGTAAAAGAACTTGGATGATGATGATTTAGAAATAAAAAAATGCTTCACATGAAAGATGTTTAAAGTTGATAAATGCAAGTAATGATGTTTAAAGTTGGCAAATGCAAGTTATAAAACAAAGTGAGTTGTATACTCCTTCACAAGGTTTTATTTTGTAGTTTTTGATCTTGGATGCCAAAAGACTCTCTGCTACTGAATGTCTATGGTACCCTACAACTAGGCATACTTATGCCCAGATGAAATGAAAGGATCTGCTTACTATCATATGGCATGGTCTTGATCTGTTATTAATATGGAGAAGAGGGTATGTTTATGGTTTTTTTTTTTTTTTTTGCAGGATGCTGAAGGAGCACTGTGGCTGCTAGAGTGGTTGGCAGGACATGTTGATTCTGGGAGAAAGAATGAGGTTGACCTGTATCTTTCTCAGTGCCCTGATGATGGCAACAGGGAAGCTGTACTGGGCATACGTTCCTGAGCCACCTTTGCTACCTCCTTCTGTATAGTCAAGGCCAGAGTACTTGTTACCTCTAATAACACTCAGCTGTGAAACTTCCCTTGGTCTGAGAGTAAAAAAAAATATTTCAAATTAGTGAATTACTCTGCTATGGGTCAGGGCGTACCTATTTGTTTTACTAGAAATAGTACCAATGCTGGATGTGCTTCTGTGGACCCTCAGACTTGGATGAAGAATATCTCTAAGACTGTAGTGCAAAACAGTAAGATGGGAATGCCTATATCTCAGTCTGGACAAGCTGCCTTGGCTCAGGGTTTTAGACCTTGTAGAACAGAGATCATGGAGACAGTGGAATCTGCCTTTAAAAGGTCAAACAAATGGAAAGGTCATTATACTAACTCTTATTTCCTTTAATATGATTGGTTATTATGATTCAATCATGGCCTGATCTATAAATCAATCCAATATTGGACAAAAGGAAATGAAAGTGGGCATTTGGAGGGTAATTGTGGACATGGAAGATAAGAGCATGATGCTGAGTGCGGTAGACAGTGCAGATTTTGCTTGTAAAGTCTCAGAGGGATGCCAAGACTCTCTATTAGGACCATTTGGTATTCTGAACAAAGATTTTGAACTAAGGTTCTGCTTAGCTTGGAATGAAGGATCAGCTATGATTAACAAGAGATCAGTACATTTGAAGTAAAACATTGCTTTATAGGCACAATTGATGCTGGTCAGCTGGAGCTGAGAAACTAGTAGTGTTTCATCAGGGCCAGAGCACAGATTCTGTGTTCCAGAGGCGGCCAAGGTTGCATCTCATGTTGACAGCTGAATGTGATAGTGTAAAAGTTATCAGGTAGTACTAGTGTTGAAGGTGTGAAGGAGTCATGGAGAACAGCTAAGACTTGGTACTTTGAGAAGTTACGAGGGGCCATTGCTGAAGGTACAAGCTTCATTGGCAGTTGAAAACCCATGACTGGAGAGGCCATGCAGAGAAGTTTGAGGCTTGGCACCATGAAGAAAGCCCACGAGAGACTATTGGTGAAAGTGCAACCCAGTTACAGCAGAAGACGCCAGCTTTTGGCAATGCCACTACCATGGGATCACCACCAAGAACAGCAACAACAGCTAAGCCGAGGTGACAATCTGTGTGAGCTACAGATGGTGGAGGTAAGTGATCCAGGCCCTTTGCAAAAGCACATAGATTGTGAGTGACTTACAGAATTTATCACTGAGTTATTTATACTGTTGGAGTTTTACATTGATTTGATTGTGACTGTGCCCTGGTTCTTCCCCCTTGAAATAAAAAAAAGAATTTAACATTTTCTCTCCGGTGACTTTCTAAGGCGAGACCAGCTGGGAGGCTCAGGCCTCACAAGTGGCAGAGCAGCCGGGACGGGATCCTCTCAACTTCTGTCTACACCTAGAAGTGACAGCAGTGGATCTGCAGCCCTCTCTGCCCCTTCCCTGCAAGTGGAGAGCCTACCTTCACGGAGTGCTTTAACCCAAGGACTCAGGACAGACAACTGATCCACAGCTATCTGTGCCCTGGTTTTACCAGAGGAGAGCTGATCTCCCAGAAGTGCTGACATAGGCTTACAGACCCACAGGAAGAACAAGCTCTAGTCAGAGACAGCAAGAACATCTAACACCAAGATCAACAGATGGCAAAAGGCAAACACAAGAATCTTACCAACAGAAACCAAGAGGACTTGGCTTCATCGGAACCTAGTACTTCCACAACATCAAGTCCTGGATATCCCAAAACACTAGAAAAGCAAGATTTGGATCTAAAATAATATCTCACGATGGTGCTAGAAATTAAGAACATGAATAACTCCCTTAAAGAAATACAGGAGAACACAGGTAAAGAGGTACAAGCCCTTAAAGAGGAAACAAAAAAATCCCATAAGGGATTACAGGAAAGCACAAACAGGTGAAAGAATTGAGTAAAACCATCCATGATCTAAAAATGGAAGTAGAAACCATTAAGAAATCACAAAGAGAGACAACTCTGGAGTTAGAAATCTTAGGAAAGAAGTCAGGAAACACAGATGCAAGCATCACCAACAGAATAAAAGAGATAGAAGAGAGAATCTCAGGTGCAGAAGACACCATATAAAACATTGACACAACAGTCAAAGAAAATGCAAAATGCAAAAGTTCCTGACCCAAAAAATCCAGGAAATCCAGGACACAATGAGAAGACCAAACTTAAGGATAATAGGAATAGAAGAGAGTGAAGACCTCCAACTTAAAGGGCCAGTAAATATCTTCAACAAAATTATAGAAGAAAATTTCCCTAACCTAAAGAAAGAGATGCCCATGAACATACAAGAAGCCTATAGAACTCCAAATAGACTGGACCAGAAAAGAAATTCCTCCCACCACATAATAGTCAAAACACCAAGTGCACAAAACAAAGAAAGAATACTAAAAGCAGTAAGGGAAAAAGGTCATGTAACATATAAAGGCAGGCCTATCAGAATTATACCAGACTTCTCACCTGAGACTATGAAAGCTAGAAGATCCTGGACAGATGTCATACAGACCCTAAGAAAACACAAATATCAGCCCAGACTACTATACCCAGCAAAACTCTCAATTACCATAGATGGAGAAACCAAAGTATTCTATGACAAAACCAAATTCATACAATATATTTCCACAGATCCAGCCCTTGTAAGGGTAATAAATGGAAAACTCCAATACAAGAAGGGGAACTACATCTCTGAAAAAGCAAAAATGTAATCTTCCAACAAAACTAAAAGAAGATAGCCACAGGAAAGAAATTCCAACTCTGACAAAAAAAAATAACAGGAAGCAACAATTACTTTTCCTTAATATCTATTAATATCAATGGACTCAATTCCCCAATAAAAAGACATAGACTATCAAATTGGGTATGTAAACAGGACGCAACATTTTGTTGCATACAAGAAACCCACCTCAGTGACAAAGACAGACACTACCCTCAGAATAGAGGCTGGAAAATAATCCTCCAAGTCAATGGTGCCAAGAAAAAAGCTGGAGTAGCCATTCTAATATCGAATAAAATCAACTTTCACCCTAAAGTGATCAAAAAAGATAAGGAAGGACACTTCATATTCATCAAAGGTATGATCTACCAAGATGAACTCTCAATTCTGAACCTCTATGCTCCAAATCAAAGGGCATCTACATTCATAAAAGAAACTTTACTAAAGCTCAAAGCACACACTGCACCACATACAATAATAGTGGGAGATTTCAATATTCCACTATCTGCAATGGACAGATCATGGAAACAGGAACTAAACAAAGACACAGTGAGACTAACAGAACTTATGAAACAGATAGATTTAACAGATATCTATAGAACTTTTTATCCTAAAACAAAAGGATATACCTTCTCAGCACTTCATGGTACCTTCTCCAAAATTGACCATATAATTGGTCACAAATCAGGCCTCAACAGGTACAAGAAGATTGAAATAATTCCTTGTATCCTATCAGATCACCATGGACTAAGGCTGCTCCTCAATAACAACATAAACAATAGAATGCCCACATAAATGTGGAAGCTTAACAACACTCTACTCAATGATAACTTGGTCAAGGAAGGAATAAAGAAAGAAATTAAAGACTTTTTAGAGTTTAATGAAAATGAAGCCACAACATACCCAAACTCTGGTAAACAATGAAAGCAGTCCTAAGAGGAAAACTCATAGCTTTAAGTGCTTCCAAAAAGAAACTGGAAAGAGCATACACCAGCAATTTGACAGCACACCTTAAGGTGCTAGAACAAAAAGAAGCAAATTCACCCAAGAGGAGTCAAAGGCAGGAAATAATGAAACTCAGGGCTGAAATCAACCAAATAGAAACAAAAAGAACTATACAAAGAATCAACTAAACCATGAGCTGGTTCTTTGAGAAAATCAACAAAATAGATAAACCTTTAGCCAGACTAATTAGAAGCCACAGAGACAGTATCCTAATAAGATTAGAAATGAAAATGGAGACATAACAACAGACACTGAGGAAATCCAAAAAATCATGAGAGCCTACTACAAAAACTTATACTCAACCAAACTGGAAAACCTGGATGAAATGGACAATTTTCTAGACAGATACCCGGTACCAAAGTTAAATCAAGATGAGATCAACAATCTAAACAGTCCCATATGTGCTAATGAAATAGAAACAGTCATTAATAGTCTCTCAACCAAAAAAAAGCCTAGGACCAGATGGGTTTAGTGCAGAGTTTTATCAAACCTTCAAAGACCTAGTATCAATACTCCTCAAACTATTCCACAAAATTGAAACAGAAGGTACTCTACCCATTTCATTCTATGAAGCCACAATTACTCTTATACCTAAACAACACAAAGACCTAACAAAGAAACAAAACTTTAAACCAAATTCCCTTATGAATATCGATGCAAAAAGACTCAGTAAAATTCTTGCAAATTGAATCAAAGAACACATCAAAATGATCATCCACCATGATCAAGTAGGCTTTATCCCAGGGATGCAGGGATGGTTCAATATATGGAAATCCATCAACGTAATTCACTAAATAAACAAACTCAAAGAAAAAAACATATGATAATTTCATTAGATGCTGAGAAAGCATTTGACAAAATCCAACATCCCTTCATGATAAAAGTCTTAGAAAGATCAGGAATTCAAGGCCCATACTTAAACATAGTAAAAGCAATATACAGAAAACCAGTAGCCAACATCAAACTAAATGGAGAGAAACTTGAAGCAATCCCACTAAAATCAGGGACTAGACTAGGCTGCCCACTCTCTCCCTACCTATTCAATACTGTATTTGAAGTCCTGGCCAGAGCAATTAGACAACAAAAGGAGATCAAAGGAATATGAATTGGAAAGGAAGAAGTCAAATTATCACTATTTGCTGATGATATGATAGTATACTTAAGTGACCCCATAAATCCCACCAGAGAGCTCCTAAACCTGATAAACAACTTCAGCAAAGTAGCTGGATATAAAATTAACTCAAGCAAATCAGAGGCCTTCCTCTATACAAAGGATTAAACAGGTAGAGAAAGAAATTAGGGAAACAACAACCTTCACAATAGTTACAAAAAAATATAAAATACCTTGGTGTAACTCTAACTAAGCAAGTATAAGATCTGTTTGACAAGATCTTCAAGCCTCTGAAGAAGGAAATTGAAGAACATCTCAGAAGATGGAAAGGTCTCTCATGCTCATGAATTGGCAGGATTATTATAGTAAAAATGGCCATCTTACTGAAGGCAATCTACAGATTCAATGCAATCCCCATCAAAATTCCAACTCAATTCTTCCTAGACTTAGAAAAAGCAATTTGCAAATTCATCTGGAATATTAAAAAGCCCAGGATAGCCAAAACTATTCTCAACAATAAAGGAATGTTTGGTAGAATCACCATCCAGGACCTTAAGCTGTACTACAGAGCAATTGTGATAAAAACTGCATGGTATTGGTACAGTGACAGGCAGGTAGATCAATGGAACAGAATTGAAGACCCAGAAATGAACCCACACACATATGGTCACTTGATCTTTGACAAAGGAGCTAAAACCATCCAGTGGAAAAAAGACAGCATTTTCAACAGATGGTGCTGGCTCAACTGGCAGTTAGTATGTAGAAGAATGCAAATTGATTCATTCCTATCTCCTTGTACAAAGCTCAAGTCCAAGTAGATCAGGGAATTCCACATCAAACCAGGTACACTGAAACTCATAGAAAGGAAAGTGGGGAAGAGCCTCGAGCACATAGGCACAGGGGAAAATTTCCTGAACAGAACATCAATAGCTTCTGCTCTAAGATCGAGAATTGACTAATGGGACCTCATAAAGTTGCAAAGCTTCTGTAAGGCAAAAGACACTGTCAATAGAACAAAACGGCAACCAACAAATTGGGAAAAGATCTTTACCAATTCTTTATCTGATAGAGGGCTAATATTCAATATATACAAAGAACTCAAGAAGTTAGACTCTAGAGAACCAAATAACCCTATTAAAAAATGGGGTACATCGCTAAACAAAATTCTCAACTGATGAATACCGAATGGCTGAGAAGTACCTAAAAAAATGTTCAACATCCTTAGTCATCAGGGAAATGCAAATCAAAACAAC
>NW_022196911.1:43351786-43374698 GCF_008632895.1 Mastomys coucha | reverse complement strand
ACTCATGGCTCTGGCAGTATATGTATAGTAGAGGATGGCCAAGTTGATCATCAACGGAGGAGAAGCCCTTCGTCCTGTGAAGGTTCTGTGCCCCAGTGTAGGGGAATACCAGGGCCAGTAAGCCGGAGAGGGTGGGGTGGCAAGCAGGGTTTCGGGGGGAGGGAACAGGGGTTTGTTTTTGTTGTTTTTTGGAGTTTTTTTTTTTGGAGGGGTAACTGGAAAAGGCTGATATCATATGACATGTAAATAAAGAAAATATCTAATAAAAAAAAGAATTTAACTAATATTCATTTTATAGGAGCCCACAGTTGAGGGACTTTGAACCTTTTAAAGAGACTTGAGTTTTACAGAGAGTTTAAATATTTTAAAGAGATTTTGAACTTTTAATAGTTTGACTTTTTAAAGATTGTAGTAGGGCTTTAAAAAGTTGAAATGTTTCATATTGTGATATTATTAGCATGTGATCTTGGGCATGAACAAGATGGATAAAGTATGGCTTAATTTTGATGGCAAGTTTTTTAAATTAATTATTTTGCTTATTTACATCCCCAGTGCTGCTCCACCCCCTTTCCTGGTTATGCCTTTGATGCAAGCTACAGCCATATGAAAGGAGGAAACTACAATTGAGAAAATAAATACCTTCCCAGTTCGAAGTGTAGGTAATCCTGCAGAGAATTTTCTTAAGTAAGAATGGATGTGGGAGAGCCAAGGCCATTGTGAGTGGTACCTCTCTGGTCTGGCAGTCCTGGGTGAGCAAGGCAGTAAATAGCACTCCTCTGTGGCCTCTACATCAACTCCTGCCTTCAAATTCCTGAGTTTCTGTGTTGACTTCTCTCAGTGGATTATAACTCAGGATATGGAAGTCAAATAAATCTTTTCCTCCCCAAGTTACTTTTGGTGTTTCATTGCAGCAACAATATCCCTGAGATGATTATCAAAGGGTAATGAAGAATAATAGATCTTAGGTCAAAGGTTATCAAGGCTAAGGGGCGTAGCCCTTGTGGACTCACACTTTGTCTCACAGAGCTCCTCAGACTGTCAACTGTTGTCAAGTACCAAGATTTAAAGCAAATCTCATTGTGTTGCAGACGGATAACATTCCTGAGATTCTGTTGTTTTATTCTCCAAGGTGCTTACTCCCAGAAGTCTGTCTTGACAGTCACTTCACAGGTCACACACAGAGTAGTCCTGCTCTGTTCATCACCCTTCTAAACAGCCTCTCAACAGCAGGGTGTGAGCAAGTCTCAGTTTGAGTTTCCCAAACTCAGAAGTCAAGATAATTTGTGGTAGTTTTTTGAGGAGAAGGTGCTTTGCTGTTCCGCAGAGCTCAGAAAAAAAAAAATTTCCTGAGATGCTGCTTTTCTGATAAAAAAAAAAATTTGTACTCAGGTTTGCAAGTTTAGTTGAGTGGTAGGAAAAGGAAAGATTAAAATCTACCAAGGCAGTACTGTTCATCCAGAAAAAATGCTAATGAGTGAGGGATGGAGGAGCTGAAGAGATGGATCAATTGGCCAAGTGCCTGTTGTGCCATGAATTCAGACCTCCAGCACCCAGGTCAAAAGCCAGAAGGGTGGCATGCACTTGTTATGCTAGCACTAGGCAGGCAGAAGGAGGTTCACTGGATTTACCAAACTAATGTCAGTCATTGTGAGATTCAGTCTTAAAAAGCAAGGTGGGTACTGTTAGAGGAGAATACCCAATGCTGAGCACTAGCCCCCAAATACATACATAGGCAGTGTATGTATATGAACACATGCACATGTGTGCTTGTGTATTTACAACATACAGAGATACACACAGGTGATGGAGAATTAAGGTGGAGATTGTATTAGTCTTTGTCAATCTGAAGGATGAGCTAGTCCAGAGAGCATCAGCCTGGATCCCATAGTCATGAAATTAGAAAGGAAAGATGATTAGAAGTCCAGGCTGAGGAGAGAGTCATTACTGAGAAGCCAGGTAGGGACAAGTTCTGGGACTGACAGGGGAACATTAGCATCAATCTGAAAAAACACTTAGCAGAGTGGTGAGTAGGCTACCCTTTTCCTTGACCTATCCTGTGGAATCAAGTAGATTCATTTAACCAGTAAATATTTTCTTTAGCAGCTTCCTAGTATTTTATCTTAAAGAAACATCAATGAAGAGTAAACCAGATTTACAATCTCTTTCAGAAAGGAGATCTGAGTGTGAGTGGTTGAGAATGATGCTACACTACAACAGCGCAGAGTAAGAATGTATAGCCTGGTCTCTGGGGGCAGGGTAAGGGTTTTCTCTAGTGGGGTTATGCAGGATAAAGCTTTCAGATGGAAGAAACAATACATGCAATGCCATTAAGCTACAATGATATCTTGAGGCATATTGAAGGATCTGAAAATTTCTCTGGGTGGTTGAAGAAGTCAGGCTAGGCAGCCAGGGAACCTAGAGATAAGGCCATGCCATGAAGGGATTCATGACAAAGGAAGAGAATTAGAGCTGTAGTCTCTTATCCTGAGAAACCAATGAAGCTGTTTTAAATAGGTATAAGGATGTGAGGGACCTGTATCTTAGAAGCCAAAATTTCTGTGTGGAGGGCTGGTGAGATCCTGGGTGTTCCTTTTGAAAAGCATGATTGCTATTTTGTGTGTATATGGTATGTCTGTGCATGCCACAGTGCACATGTGGAGGTCTGAGGACAACTTTGTGCAGTCAGTTCTCTCTTTGTGCCTTTATACAGGTTCCAGGGAGCAAACTAGGGTCCTGGGTAAGGGAGCCCTCCAATTAGCTTCTTCCTGCCCCCATCTATTCATTTGTCTTTTGTCCCAGGTATGTACTGTCTCCACAGGAACACTAGGGTAGTCGTCATCTTTTATGGATGCTCTGATAGCATCTCGTGCTTTAGTCTAATTATGGGACTCTAACAAATATCAAAAGTAGAATGGATTGCAGAGAATGAAGTTTTTTTTTTTTTTAATTTACATTTCTAGGGGCTTCAAGATCCTAGCATTTGTTTGGAATTTGATTAGGTCTGCGTGACAGATGGCATTTCATGCTGGGATGGTGGCTAGCTGAGAACACAGAGAAGTAACACAACACCAAAGACAAACATGCTTTATAGTAGCACATTCTAGCAACACCTGTTGGCAATCGGGTTCTGGAGACCCAGTTTACTCTGTGAGATATCATCCAGCCAGAGGAAAAATATTAATTCCTTTATGAGGATGGGATTGCCACAGCCTGATGACTCTTTAAATATCCAATCACCTTTCAACACAGTTAAATTAGGAATCAAATTTCAATTTAATCATACGTGGGCACAAATTATATCTGTCAGCATGGAGGAGTGGATTCTGTGTGCCTCTCCAGTTTCACTATAGCAGAGGAAATGCCACTGCCAGGCTGTATATCCCTGTGAGGTGAGGGACTGTCATAAGAAGAGAAAGAAAGAGAAGGAAGGAAGAAACTGAGAAAGAAAATTTCATCATCATCAAAACTAATGATACACTTTTCTTATAGAAAATTTAGTACCTACAGATTGAATAAACTCCCCATATTTTCAAAGTCTTAGTGTGATCTGATATAGATCTTCCTACTTTTGATTTTCTATGTGATTTTTAGAAGTTTGGTTATTATGGTTATATTCACAGTATGTGAAATCTCATGTCTTTTAATTCTTCCTTCATATTTTCAGTAAGATTTCCCACACCATCACAGACTATTGCAGAACATATTTAATACATTTGCAATATCATTTAGAAAGTGGTTAGAACAAAGTATTGAAATTTCCCAAAAGAATAGATAATTTCCTGCATTGTTTATTTTCAACTATGGTGGTTTGAATGAGGAATGGCCTCCATACACTCAGATATTTGAACACTGGGTCCCTAGCAAGTAATACTGCTTGGGGAACTTATGGAACCTGTAGAAGGTGAAATTTTGTTGGAGGAAGTACATCATTGGGATGGGTTGTTAGGGTCAATAGGCTCATTCTATTTCCTGCTCCTCTACTCTGCTTTAGACAGTGTGTGAGTGAAATTTGATCAGACAACTATAGACTGCTATAAAAAGCTACCAGACAACAACATCCTTACAGTCTACAGAAACCTGCTCCTTACAGTTCTAGAGTGCCTGGGATAGCTGAGTTCTGGCTAGGGACTCTTCTAGATGTGATGTAATTTCCGTCTCACTGTTTCCTCATAAGTTGGGAAGAATGAGAGAGCATTGTAGTGTCTTTTAAAGGGCATAGATTTCATTCATAAAGAGCTTATTCCCATGCATTAGTTACTACCCAATGTCATCAGCTCCTGCTACCACCACTATAAACACTGAAACTTTTTTCATAGAATTTCTAGAGGATAGGTAAGCAATCATTCCATTGTAGGACTTCCTGAAATGTTCTGCCTTTACACCATAGTGGAACATCTTTGTTGATGACTTCTAACTCAATGGACTTTGGGTCTCTCTCTCTTTAGCCATAGGGAAAATGGAAGTCTTGCCTCAGTACATGAAGACTTATCTTCTTTCTAAATAATCATACCTCAAGATTTAATTAGCCAAAATTCTATTATCTATTCTACTTGGGATTTTAATATATGTGCTCTGAATCTTGTTTGATGTTTTATGTAGATAGATTATCTTACTTATGGTAAGTTAAGTATGAACAATGTATGTCTATATCTGTCTAAAATTTCAACATATTTATATATTTACATAGGAATAGATTCTACATAAGTATCTATGTAGATACATACATGCATATCTAATATATCTCTCTATATATCTCTATATCTATCTATCTTTCTATGTCTCATCTACCTTTCATATCTATCTATCTATCTATCTATCATCTATCTATCTATCTATCTATCTATCTATCTCATCTATTTTTTTTAAAGCATTTCTATCTGGAAAGGTGCAAGCAAGGAATGTATGAGAACAAAAAGACAACAATGTCCTATGTTCTATTCCCTTGGGAGATGTGACAGTGTTATGTTTGTGCCCATGGCCTGTACGAGGCTAACTACATTGGTCCCACCACAATTCAGTGAGCTTGGGCAATCACATACATTGTAAGTCAGCTGATGGGATTCTTGAACTAGGGAAGCTGAAGACAGCAGACACTGGGTACCATGCTCTTGGCCATGGTGCACATGTGGAGATCCTTTCAGCTTAGGAAGGCTATCATCTTCTGATATCCCTAACATCTACTGAACACTTCCCTGTGCTTTCACTGTTACAAGCACATGCATTCACTGAATCTTCATAGCAACTCTTTGAAGTGGGTTCTATTATCATCTCTACTTCACAAACAACAAAGATCTAGAGAAATTATCTCAGTCAAGCTCTCACACCTGGGGTATGGAGGAGTAAGTGACCCTGCTACAGAGGTGATAGCCCTAACCATGCTCCTCTGCTGCCCCATATTTACAAGTCCATCTTTAGGCACCTTCACATTTGAACAATGCACCTTATATCCCCCTGTTGCATGAACTGACTTTGCTGATGTACTCTTATCTCTTGGACAGGCTCTGCTATTCTTGCCTGCCCTCCCTCCCTCAGGTTATTAAAATGTGAGTACGGCTCATGGTGATTGATGGCGGAGATGCTGATCATTTGCCACTTCTCCTGGCTCATGGTAAATATTTGCTTTTGGTTACCCAGGAACAATGAAGAGTCATACTGGAGATGGATGTCGAGCGTGTATACAATATTATGCTTGTCTGACTCCTTTGAACACCTAGTGCTCATTTTTCCATACTGGGGGCTGGGGAAAGGTGCTGAAGAGTGAATTGCTTGGCTTTGCGAAGGGTGCCCGGGAGGTTTACTTGCTAGCTAGATTCTTTCTTTCTTTTTTCTTACCAGATAGCTGGAAATATGAATATCTCTCAATAATTTAAGATTTACCCAGAAGCTGTCAGTCAGATACATGTCAGTGATAACATTATTTACCTAATGTTATCCCTTAAATTGATTCACTTTTTATATTTAGACTTTCTCGGGCTCTCTCTCTCTCTCTCTCTCTCTCTCTCTCTCTCTCTCTCTCTCTCTGTATGTGTCTCTCTGTGTGTCCGTGTGTGTGTGTGTAAAACCCTTAAACTAAGAATCATTCTTTGTATCCTTGAGACTACATCTAAATGGGACTAGGTGACAAATGACTTGTGGACCTCTCCTATGCTAGTTGCCTCCTTGCCCTGGGACCCTGTGCAGGTGGCAGCTCTTTTCTGTGTCCCCATCAACCTAGTGAGGTGGGCCCTAAAAACTCATTTTACTGTTTTTTTCTCTTTCCAACCTGAAGAAGTGTTTATAACTGAGAGGGGACTTATGTAGGCAGACAGGTTAATCTAAATTTTTTTCTCACTTACATAAGAGTGGTTTCCAATCTTTGCTTGAAACAACTTGGTGGGTTCTTGTCATTTATCTGTTATTGCTACTCATAGAAATGCATGTAAGACAAAGCACCTGAAAGGCTCTGTCATGCGGTTAGAATAGAGTCTGAGGTCTGCAGTGGAGAGACACTGAGCTGGAGAGAGCTACAGAATTATAAGATGTGTTCTCAGCGTCTGGCTCATGGGTGTCTGTGGCCTAATCTCCCCACCTACTCTCATGTTTTTGGACCTTCTTTTTCTCATCATTTTTTTCCCTTTATTTCTCTACCAACATTCGTTTATTTATGAAGAACTTGACAGTATGTATTTATTCCCTTAGACTCAAGTCTCTTTCCTGTTGCTTTTCTTTAAAAAATACATTTTTTTTTGGAGAGAAATACCCTCAGCAACAACAATGACAGTTATTGTGAACTAAGCTGAAAAGTACTTGGGTAAAGGAAAAAGCATTTTTGACCCCACATTTTTCCCTTTGCCCTCACCTTGATGCTCTGCCTGCCTCCTGGAAGAGAGCCTTTGGATCTGAAGCATGAGTCTGTAGGCATCTTCTCTGTCTTGTACATCAGCTGAAGGGGTTTTGAAATTAACTTGTTAAGCTCATATCTTGACCACTAGACTCTGAAGTTCAGAAAGTAAAGGAACTATTTCCACTTATTCCACTTACAAAATTCAGACTGAAGTGGGGATGGAATTAGAATACATATCCCAACATCTGCTCCTGCCTTGGGAACAGTGTGGACTGACACTCTCTCTCTCTCTCTCTCTCTCTCTCTCTCTCTCTCTCTCTCTCTCTCTCTCTCTCTCTCCCCGTGTCTACCTGTGTCTTACTCTGCCCATCTGTCTGTCTACCTGTTTTTCTCTGCCTCTCTGTGTCTCTGTCTCTGTCTCTTTCTTTGTACCTGTATGTGGACCCCAGGGGTCAGTGTCCATCGTCATTATTCAGTACCTGTGTCTTACTCTGCCTCTCTGTGTCTCTGTCTCTGTCTCTGTCTCTTTCTTTGTACCTGTATGTGGACCCCAGGGGTCAGTGTCCATCGTCGTTGTTCAGGGTGCCATTTAGTTTGTTTCTGTGAGACAGGCTCTCTCACTTTTATCTGGACACTAAGTCCTAGGCTCTACCCTCTGCTGCCTCTCCAGCAGGGGTGGATTATAAGTGTATATATGATGCCTAGCTTTTTATATGGGTTCTGGGAATCAAACTCTGCTCCTCAATTTTTGCACAGCAATAACTTTTCTGGGTGAGTCACTTCCCTAGCCCTGGACTACCTTTTAATAAACAAATGTATGACTGGTTATTTCCCTTGAAAACATTCTGACATGGGTGTTTAGCTGAGCCCTTGGTTCTTGATGGTGGCTAATATCAGCCTACCTGGTATTTTAAGTACCACTGAAGTTGGGGCAGGCCTCTTTCCTCACAGCTTTCTCACATTAATAAGAAGAGAAAACTCTTTATTAGTCAAGCTTACCTTAGGCCAGCCTCTATTCTCAAGCCTCCATTAAATGAGCTTATTTAATCCTAGCAGCCCACAGGTGCTGAAGTTGTCACCCTCATTTTTACAAACAGGAATCTAAGCTGCAAAAAGGTTAATTAACTTGCTGAAGTGGCAGAGCTGGGCTTTGAACTTGGAAAACCTTTTGACATTGAGCCCACTGTGTCATCTACCTTCTAGTTTCTGCCCTATAGCAGATGTCTACCAAATACATATTTATTAGTACTTTTTCTGATTATCCAGAGTGTACACCGATTTTCAAAGTGAGCAAAGACTGGCATTTGTGAAAGCCTTAAGAAGGAAGAGGGGAGTAAATTTGCTTTTGAATCAAGGAGTCTTGAGCTTTCGTGTGCTGGTGATTTTGCCAGAGTGATTGTTGGCCCATATGCCTTGCATTAGTTCAGGCCTCTTTCACAAATCTCTAGTGCCTGGGATTCTGAGTTGTTGATTGTAACCCATGTGTTATGAGTGCAGTTACTGGTGTGTGTGTGTGGGTCTATGTGTGTACCTATGTGTGTGTACATATGTGTGTGGGAATATGTGTGTGTGTGTGTGTGTGAGAGAGAGAGAGAGAGAGAGAGAGAGAGAGAGAGAGAGAGAGAGAGAGAGAGAGAGAGAGAGAGAGAGAGAGAGAGAGAGAGAGAGAGAGAAAGAGAGAGAGAGAGAGAGAGAAAGAGAGAGAAAGAGAGAGAGATGTTCAAAATATATCAATTTAAAAGTTGTTCCACAAGCTGATGTGGTAGGTGAGTTGGCAAGAGTGCCATATGTACAAACAGGAGGACTTGAGTTCGAATCTCCAGCACTCTCATAAAAAGCCAGGTGTAGCCATCTATGCCTGTAAGTATAATGCTTTAGAGGATGGTGCTGGGAGACAGGAGGACTGCTGAAGCTACCAGCTAGATACCAGCCCAGCTCCAGACTCATTGGTAGTCCCCATCTCAAGAAAATATGGTGAGTGATAGAGCAGGATACCTGATCCCCTTCTCTGGCTTCTAAGGGCACTTGTACTGGGACCTGCACATGTAGGTATATTATAACACACACACACACACACACACACACACACACACACACACACATACACCCTGACATACACATACCTCACACTTCCTTAACTAGGCAGAAACCTAAAACTGGTCCAGTTCCCACTCTCCCTACTTTGCTAACTTAGGTGTAAGTTTTAGTTCATGAGGTGACAAAAGCCTAATGTGACAAATGGACAGGACCCCTAGTGGGCCAAGTGTGAAGCCAACAGGTCGGCAGCGCTGCAGTGTGTCACAATGATTGCTGCCTGCACCAAAAGCTTCTACAAGGAAGAGGCCATGATTAGATGCTAGGCAATCAGGGGTCATGGTGGCTCCTCTTAGCCACACTTCAGTCTTGGGTCTGATTGTCAGAGGACCTCAGAGCATCTCAGAGTACACAGAGTGGTTCTATTTGACCCACAAAAAGAACCATCGCTGAGAGACCTCCATCTATCTGCTCTTTCATATTTAGATGCATGCAAAAGAATACAATGATTTCCCCCTTACTGTTGAGGGCCTATTCTGAAGCTTAGGACAGAGTTATTTACATAGGTGTGTTAGGCTGGAACCCATGCTCACCCCTGCACAAGCTAGGAAATCCATCTGCCCTCTTTCCTCCAACCCCTGCCCATGCTGAAAAACTCCGAACAAAGAAATGTCCCAGTTCTGAATTCTTGGCAGCTGTTGAAACCTCCTCCCTAGATGTTGCCAATCACCCAAATCCTCAGCTAAGTGTTCAGTTCTTGACTGTACTTTGGCAGAAACCCAGTTTATGGCTGACAAGTCATCACCCCTTGCTTACAGTCTATAGAACTTTCCTGCCCTAGCCAGGGTGCACCACTTCCTTAGCCCTGTTCTTTGGGACTGATCAGCCTGCCCTGGAGTATTGCCTAATAAACTTACCCACATCCGCTTTTAATCTGGTGTGATCTGGGCTATATCTGGGGAAAAGCCTATCAAGGTGGATCCTTGTTACTTGCACACACAGATGGTCCCATTGCTTTAGTCTAAATAAGCAGCTCTCTACTGGGACTATTCACAAAAGCCCTTAGCTGCTCTGCCTTGCTCCTGATGAGCTTTCTCATCTGCTTTTCCACTGACCTTTAAATTCAACCATCATATACCCGCTCTCCCTAACTACTAGAGACCTATGGAAAGAAACATCAAAAGCAGTGAACATGGCAAGGAATCCCTTTCCTAAAGTGTTCACAGTAACATAGGCTGACACTCTGTTTCTTGCCATCTTGTTTCCCAATCACTTTACAAATAGAAAACACTATCCTGTCTCATTCTTTTAAAGATGAGTAGATAAATATCCAACACTTTTCCTCAGATTTGTAATCGATGTATACCTAAGGCATAAATTTGTGTATATATGTACATATGCATGTATATATACTATATAAACAGGGACATATACATGAACATATGTTAGAAAACAAAAGTTGACAATTAGAAGTTAGGGATGGTCCAGTCAGCTGTATCAGTGGGTGAGGGTATTGGTGGTCAAACCTGATAACCTAATGGTGGGAACAACAGATGGAAGGAAAGAATGGTCTCCTGCAAGTTGTTCTCCTATCTTCCCTGACTTTCTCTAAATGTAATTAAAGTCAGGAGTGTTGTGGTAAATCTCCAAATAAGCCCAGGCAATGAAAACACAACTCAATTAATATGAATATGTGCTGTGTGCCTAGACTGGGCCGATCCACCACTACACTACCATCTTCCCCATATAGGAGACCCTCTTATAACTTGCAGTTTCTCCAGGCCAAGTGCTTCTGCTCCACTTTCCTTCTTCCTCCTCCTTGTTGTTCTCTCTCTCTCTCTCTCCTTTTCTCCCAAAACCTTCAGCTTCATTTTCCCCTCTCTCTCAGCCCAATCACCTGCTCTAGCCTTTATTTTATACATTAAGGGGGAATAAGGTTTACAGGAAATCACCTGAGTGCTGACTCATTCCTTGTTCACAACCCCTCACAGGAGAACAGAATTAACATCAAATATAATTAGCCCCAGGGCTATCCGAAATACAGGATCATCTTCTGGCACTTGTCATTTCACTAAGTGAGTGAAGCCAGGACTTTCCTGTTGCCTCTTTTCAGCCCTTCAGTATAGGTCCTGCCACCATTTTTCAGTGCAGGTATGTGAGAAAGAACTGTTGGGCAGATGTTTGCTGCTCTTAATTCATATCATTTCTCAGAAAAAGTTGCAGAAATAAAAATGTCCTATCACAGTCCAAATTTTTTAAAAAATTATGAACTACACTGGAACAGCATGCTCTGTGTTAATATTAATAGCTTGCTTCTTGTCCAGAAGGTCCTAAAGCCATCCAGGTAAATACTGCATGCCATCCTGAAATGGGCAAAGACATTCTTGCTACATCCTGCAAAGTCTCTAAACAATACGCCATTATGTGTGATTTACTTACAGCAAATTAAGTTAGATTTATTGCAGATTATTGATTACAATATTTGGAGGTTAATGAGGATGTTGCTTTCACTCAGCATTTAGACAGAGGGGAGAGTAATGAGATTGTTGTAAGATACAAGTCATTCAATTAAAACAAACATGATGACCACACATGCCGGCTCTCTTCTGATACTATTGTTCAACTCTTCTTTTCTCTCTCAACATGTTCTTATTTTTAACATTTTTTTATCTATCTATCTATCTATCTATCATCTATCTATCTATCTATCTTTGTGTGTGTATGTGTGTGTAGTTACACACAATAATCACGCAGATCTATGTAGGTCAGAGGTCAACTTGTCAGAGTTCTTTCTTCCTACCATATGGGTCCTGGAGATTGAACTCAGCTCATCAGGCTAGGCAACAATCACCTTTCTCCACTGAGCTACCTTGCTGATCCTTCTCCTTTTATATTTTCTCAGTGAATTTTCACCTTTTCAAAGCGAGTTTGTGATGAAGCTGATCCTGGGAAGTGCTGCTCTAAACAGTAGCTGATTTCCTCCCAGATCCTATGTAGAAAGATGATGCTAACCTGCAGCCCACCAAGGGTTTTTACTTAGAATATGCCTGCATACTTCTCTGGGTCTCAATGATGAAAAAATAGATCCACTTAGGATCTGTTAGAAATGTTAGCTATGTCAGGGGTTAGGTATATGGCTCAATGATAGAGTGTTTGTCTAGCATGTACAAAGCCCTGGGTTCATTCCTTGCACTGGAGATGAGAGGTGAAGTAAATGCCAGAGTAATAGGAAGATCCAACTACACTGTTGGAAGCATGAAGATGGAAGAAATGAAAGTACTCTGATATTTGATGTTGACCACCAGTAGACTTGAACCTTTATGAGGTTGAACTTAAGTGATTTCAAACAATGATTCCTGTTTGACAATGATAGCTTTTGTACTTAAAAAAATCATTTGTCAGTAGTATTGCTTCCATTTTTATGTGTGTACTAAAATGAATTTTACATACTTATTTAACCATAATTATGGCTGTAAGACCTTAGGGTCTATGTTCTTCAAAGGCATTGGTGGAAAATGTGAAATCAGTTAGTTCAAGGCAGTCCCTCTGTTTCTGCCTTTGACCCCACAGCCTTAGTGCAGTTCAAACACAGCCTGAGAGGAGAACTCCTGTGGGGCATCCTGGAAATGGCTCCTCCAACAATAATCCTTTTATCTACCCAAAGATAGCTTATAGGTTATTTATCGGGTTTGCCCATGCATTCCTTGGAAGTTCCTCTTCTTTAATTCTTTTAGAAAGAAGAGACTCAGATGGAAGACATGTTGATTGGCTATGATTATTTTAATTATGGAACCTCAAGGCTGGGAGAAAGTTGAAAGTGCATTTTGGCTGTTTTATTTCTCCACTGGGTCTAGTCCTGAGCAGAGACAGCTGTCTGACTCTTCCCTCCACCAGAAAATCCTGTACTGGTAAGAACTCTCTTCGAACTCCTGAGGCCAGCTTTGGTTCTGGACTGGTTGTTGTAAGGGCCACAGAGGATCTTAGCAGACTGCCTGCCAGCTGTGGGCTATTGCATTTTGATTGCTACAAGTTTCCTGACTTATTGATAAAGCGCAACCAAATGCAATTACTTTGAGTGCATATAATTAGTGAGGCTAAGTTTTGGAAAACACTGAAGACCCTGTGGGCTGCCTTAGTCTCCCAAGCTCTTGCAAGGCATCCAGGTCAGCCCAGCCTGGCTCTTCCACCTAATGTACTTCAGACCCCTTTATAACATCATCCCTTGGATACCACTGCAGGTGCCAAATCCAAACCTTGGAACATATTTCTTGCTTTGAATACTGGCAGACTTCCCATGGACATGCTCTTGTCTTAGGGATCTTCATGCTAAGGGTTTCACTCTCTGAAACCCTTAGGAGCTAGGCTTGTTAGGGGCAGAGCATACCTAAATTAACATGGTCACCAAAATCCTTTGTTCTTTCTCATAGACATTAGGTAATGCTGCATGGAATCTTCATGCGTGACCCTTTTTCTGGTCAAAATGCCACCCCTGTAAACTATTTTTGTGTTTGGAATAGAGCCCAAGTCAACAATAAGTCAACCCAGTATGATTCCACCTCTTACTCTTTTAGAGGAAATCTGAGATAAAATGGTATATAATAAAGTTAGACTCTGTTAGAATGTGAAATCTGTGCTTTTTGTTTTTGTTTTTGTTTTTGTTTGTTTGTTTGTTTGTTTGTTTCGTTTGGTTTTTCGAGACAGTATTTCTCTGTGTAGCCCACACTGTCCTGGAACTCACTCTGTAGACCAGGCTGGCCTCAAATTCAGAAATCTGCCTGCCTTTGCCTCCCAAATTCTGGGATTAAAGGCGTGTGCCACCACTGCCTGGTCAATTCTTTCTTCTCTATCTTTGCACAGGTCTTGACTCTCTGAACCTATTTTATTTTCCTTCAGCTTTCTGTTTCTTCCCAGTGTCCCAACTCACAGGAAATCCAACCTACAAAAGAGAAGGTGCCCTTCAGGAGCTCTGTAGAACAAGCATCAACAAACCCTGGCTGGTTGTTGTGGTTCATTGACTGTTGATAAAGTTGATTAGAACAGAGCCACACCCTCTCATTTGCATGTCTCTATCTACTCCCCTGCTTTGGTGGCAGAGTTCAGAAGGTGGAATGGAAACTATGTGGCTGACAAATATTTCGTTTTTAAAAAAATACTTGCATCTGTTTAATTTTTATAGAAAAAAATCTTGCTAATTTCTGCCACAAGGTGCTGAAAAAGTTGCAGATAAAGGATAACAACAATAACAACAAAAAATCCAGGTCAGGATTTTATGTGTATTGCATATTTTGTGTAGAGTTTTGCCATCGGCTGAATGAAACAGTCTTCCTTCTGTCCCTTTCCAATGATGCCCCTTTCTAACGCTCCAACAGGTATAGAAAAAGTAAGATCTCTAATGTCTGATCTCTACTTATGATTTGGAGACCATCAATTGGCTTACTTTCTATTTGTGCTTGGAAATCCACAAGAGCTGTTTTTAATACTCCCCTTCACCTATTGTGAGGTAGAAGGTCAGAGTCCATGACTCTCATTTGACAGATAAACAATTCAAGGTTCAGGTCAAGCTGTTTCCTCAGTTCATACTGTGTCTTGCAGTGATATAAGACATCAACCTTCTATCTCCAATACTTTTGTCATTAAAAGGGATGGAAAGGCAGTGAAGACTCATCATATAGTTCTGAAGCAACAAGCAGGGAGAAGGCTAAAGCTGAGTTTGGGGAGAGAAATGTTGCCTTTCTTGATGTTTGTTTGTGTAATAATAATTCACTATCTTTGAAAAGGGGCTGAATCACTGTGTTGGAAGGGTGGTGTCTTGAGAAAAATTATATAGGTATTTTTCACAAAGGGTAGGAGCCACAAAGACTGACGTGATTGCTAGCATCTAGTCATATATGTCTTTCTGTGAGGCTTGCATTTATAAGGGAAATACCTTTAGCAATAGAGAATGATATTTTGCTTTTGATTCTCCACATATACAGGTACTTATGAAAAACTGGTCATGTACCAGGCACCATATCTAACTGTATATATGTGAAAAAAGAAAGCAATACACACAGGGTAGAGAGAACAGGCTATTCAGTCTCTTGGGTAAGAGAGAATGTTGTGCGTACAACAAACTGAGAAGTGCACTCCAGCTTTAATAGAGAATGGAGCAGAAGGCCAGGAAGCAATCAAGTTGAATGCCTGTGATAAGTAGAGGCACAGTTTATGAGTGATTGCCTATAGGGTACAGCAAGTGACGCTAGTTGTATTCTCAAAGATATCAGGAAATCGTTAAAAAGATTTAAGCATCATAGTAGCCAAAACAAAAACCACATCTGAATTTTAAGGCCAAGGGAGCATTCAGAAATCAATAATAGGACACAGACTGATGAAGGGTCCAGAGTCTAAGCATCCTCATTTGTGTATAAAGGATCTGTAATATCCAAAGTGCTTTGTTCTCCAAAGTGCTTTGTTCTCTTTGCCTGCCTCTATCTAGTCCATGGCAAGACAATAAAGATTAACTTTAATTCTCACCTCCACTGCATCACCTTTGTCAACCTTTGTCAGCA
Source organism: Mastomys coucha (assembly GCF_008632895.1). Classification (NCBI taxonomy): domain Eukaryota; kingdom Metazoa; phylum Chordata; class Mammalia; order Rodentia; family Muridae; genus Mastomys; species Mastomys coucha. The sequence goes on along the minus strand of NW_022196911.1, from coordinate 43,359,293 downwards.
CCTTTGTCACCTTTGTCACCACCTTTGTCAGCATCACCTTTGTCAACCCCTTAGGTGTGGTTTCCAAAGCTTCACTCCTTTCTTCTGAGACTCCAGTCAAAGAGCTCTCTGTAGTCTAAGCCCTGATTTCCATCAGCCTTCTGATAAAAGTCACTTGGGGTAAATAAAGTCACTCTTTCCAAATGAAGGTCTTCAGAGAGGTAAAAGCCAAGTGGTATCTTCTGGGTTCACCTGTTACTTGGGTAAAATGCAATCTTCTTCTGAAATAAGCCCCGAGTACTTACCATAATGCCATTACTTGGGGGAGTCCATTTCTCCTTGATTATCAGCTTTAGGTTCCAGTTGCTGGAGAGACAGCCAAAGATAAAAGCAGGTTTGCCCACAAGGCCTAGTGTCCCAACTGAAAAGCTTGAACATCATAAATAATCCATGAGCCTGCAGGTCAATCTCAGGGAGAGGTTACCAGCTTTGGTGTTCAACACTGGATTCCACTTTCCATAAACTGAAAGGGTAAGAATGTTTTACAGTGGAGACATGATACGTCTTCTCTGTGCTTTTACTTCTCTTACTAATTTCTCTCAGATCTTGCAAGACAGATATAATAGACAAGTGATAGACAGAAGTGCTTTATTTTTAAATCAACCTATTGAGACGACAAGTGAGAAGAATGCCACATGGGAGTTTTCAAAAGAACCTTAATTTTTATGTATTTGAAGAGTTTAGTGTTTTTTCTACTATTGATTTCTAGTCTTGTCTTATTATGATAGGGAAAATGCTCTGTCTGCTTTTAATTCTCTTATATTTGCTAGGTTTGTTTGATGACCCATGATATGGGCTCTTTTGGTGACTGCTTGGAAAGAATATGTGTTCCTATGCTGTTGAGTGGAGTATTCTGTGTATATGTCAGTTAAAGCCTATTAATTCGTGGTCTGGAATCTGTATCCTTGTTGATTTTTAATCTAAGTTTATGAATTACTGAGATTAAATCAAATGAGTCTTCAGCTATATTTAGAGATTCACCTGTCAGCCATAACAGTTTTTAAAAATATTTTTACATATATGAGTATTTTGCCAGCATGTATATATGTGCACTACATGTGTGTAGTATGCACAGAGGGCAGAACAGGGCACCCCTGGAATTGAAGTTATATGTGGATGTGAACCAACATGTAGCTTCTGGAAATGAACCCACTTGAAGAGCAGCTCTTAACCTCTGAGCCATCTCTCCAGTTCCAAGCTGTGTTGGCTTTTATTTCACTTTCCCTTTTGTGGCTTTACTGACTGGTACACCCACACACAGAGTTTCTGTGTCTTCTTGATAGACTGATCTCTTAGTCAATTCCTTTCTTGTCTCCCACATGCCAAAACGTGTGTGTGTGTTTGTGGAAGTCTCTTGGTTTGTTTTTCCCTTCTCAGTGCTTTATCTTGGGGATGCGGATGGATTTAGGGACAGCTAAGTGAGGGGAAATGAGTCGTTTCAGACTGGTATGGACACAGTTTTAAGGACATGCTAAACACAGTAAGATTAAGTCAACGTGCTGAGGGAATATATTTGAGACTGTAGTTTAATGTGGTGCTTACTAAATTTTAAGGTGAATTCAAGGGCAGTTTAATGGGACCCACTCTGAGAGACTCTAATTCCAGTTACTGTGGGGTATTATTTGAAAACTATGTTCTTAATAAACACCAGGTGATTCTGACATCTGTGTCCCCATATCCTTATTTTGACTTACATCAGTGTAATGAGATTAAGGTCTTACCACTGTTCATGTTTGCAGAGTAAACTTGAAAAATTTTTGATACTCATTCTCCTTATTTACAAAATAAGAATAGCAGTCTTACAGGGCTAGCATGAGTGAGTATGTGAGAAATAATGGTTTTATCATTACTGTCATAAACATTGTCAAAAGTATTGTCATGAGTGATATTGGAATGTAGTTGGTCCATCCTGTCTGAACATGTCTTTCCCAAGGATGGATGCTATGTCAACAATATTTTACATCTCTACAATGTTTTATCATTTGGCATCCCCAGGCCTTTGATAAACAGGACTTAGTACCCTTATAGTAGAGACAGACCTAGGGAAACTTCCCCAGGATGGGTACTGGGCACCATATTGCTAGACTCATACAAATTTAGTCCTCTGGTTGGGTTTAGGAAGGTACTATGATTTAGAAGCATGTATTTTCGGGAACTTTTCTTCATGATTCCAAGATTACATTATGGGCAAACAGACTTCCTCTTGGGAGAAAAAACAATCTATAAGTGGCCTTTTACTTTGGGGGCAGAAATTGGAAAGGTGTCTGAGATAATGTTATTATATCATTAAGAGATCACTTTTTATTTATGCCTATATCAGACATTGCTAAGGCAAACACACAAAAGCATGGGCCTAAATACTGGAGTTATGGGTCTATATTGGTGGTGAAGTGAATGCTCTCCTCCCTTTGGAGAACACAATCCATATTCAAGAGCTACACCAAACAGAAAGCTGTACTTATGATAAATGCTACAAAACAGGAGGCAGGCGCACCTTGAAAGCACATGCCAAGTGGGAAGTAATTTAGCAGGGGACTGATAGAGCTCTCTCCATCTATGATATGCAAGTGAATAACTGCAGAAAGAATATGGGGAAAGTCCTCAGAGAAAGAACACTTAAAAGGTATAGCAACTGGCAAGGATTAGAGATGAAGCGAGAGTTTGATTTTTTTTTTTTCTGTTGAGAGACAGTCCCACATTTCCCAGACTAGCCTTGAACTTTCTGTGTAGTTGAGTGTGACTTTGAATTCCTGATCTTTCTGCTTCTGCCTCTCAAATGGGAGAATTATAGGTGTGTACCGCCAGTTTTACATTGTGCTGAGAAGTGAATCAAGGGCTTTGTGTGTGCTAGGCAAGCACTCTCTGTCAATGGAGCTTCACACTCAGTCTGAGAGTCTAGGTTTTGAAATAGTAGAAAATTGTGAGGCAGACTGTGAAATTGAGGGAAAGAAAGCATTGTCAGCCTTAGGAATTGCCATATTTATTATTAATCATCTAGACATTGTGATATTACTGAAGGTTTAAACCTAGCGAGTGACTTAATGAGGTATCCATCTAAGGCTTACTGTGACCTGCGATGTGCTGAAAAGTATATAGATAGAAAAAATCCATTGCTTCCCTGTGCCCTATGTATATTCAAGATGGAACCTGAGGTAATATAGATCTTGCCTTGTTTTGTAGGTACCAATGTTATAACTCCAGGGAATTGTATGGATCCTACCACATTGATCTTACAGGAAACCTAAATTTATGTAGAAGGACATTCCTGATCTAGAGAGATTTTACTTGATCTTTCTAGCTGGGGGTAAATATCTACAAATTGATTCCCTTATGGATCTGTAGAAGGAAGGATGTGGACTAATGTACAAATAAATGGATTTATTGTTCACTTAGAGTCCCAAATTTGGAAACTTTCTTGGGCCTGTTGACTGCACATTCTAAATAACTTCTAGGAAGTTTAGAAATCCCCAGGTTCTATAGAGATTAGGCCTTCAACTCCCATTAGACACCTTGAAATATCCTACAGAGGTCTGGAAGATGTAATCATGCATACAAAGCTCATGTGTTGTCCTCTGGATTGTGACATACTGCTATCTGAGCTGTTTTCTATACTGTACTAGAGACAATTGACTTAGACCTTAGTAACATATATCAGAAGGTGAGTGTGGGTGTGATGAACCATAGGAAGCAACATCTAGTAAGTTAGATATGCCTCCTTTTTGAGTAATTGGATCTTATGGAAGAAGAAACCTATAAATTACCCTAAATGTATCTGTTTATAAATGGTACAAGTGATTTTTAGCACATTTAGAGAAAAGTTTATGAACAATATTTGAGAGCTGGAAGGCAAGAATAAAGAGTATGGCATATTTTCATTCTAAAAGCATAAAGGCAAGCTCACTCACACCAAACCAATATTCTTAGCTAAAGGGGTTATAGAAGAAACCTGAGTGTTCTTTGAGGCATAAGATGTAAAAACCAAGAAATAATTAATTGTTGCAGGGCTTTTGTGGGTATCCCTTGAGGTTTAATTAAGACATGGAGACATCTATACAATTTAAAGCTGTTGGCCTTTTGCTGGGGCAATCTCTCATCTAGCTATGTATACTTATCCTGATGTCTCTGCTGTCCTATCTCTCTATGTGGTTTCGCACTGACTGCTTGAAGCTCCATCCTCCCCTTTGCCTCCTGCATCTCTGCCTTCCTTTAATTCCCTTAACTCCTTAATCTTGCCCCAAGACTTCCAGCCCCAGTTCCAGCAGTCATCTCTTTATTATACACAAAGCCACATTCCATTATGAACCAATCAGCAGCAAGACAGCATGAAATCCAACTCTTAAGGTGGCCTGTTGGCTGTGAGGTCTGTTTGATCATCACTAGTGGCAGCTTGCTTTTTAATATGATAATCTCAGAAAATCAATCTCTTGGGCAGGTAAGGAAGAACAAGCATTTACAAACAGAAAACCATAGAAATGACAACATCAAAGTCCAGAGATTCCCATCTCACTAACCTCATTCTCCCAGGCTACTCTTTGTGTTTCTGATGGCCAGTGACTTCTTTGACAGTTGCTTGTACTGAGAAGAGCCTTTATGGTAGTATGTGGGAAGTCCCTGGGCTGCAGCACCTGTGGGCAGATCAGCCATTGATGGATTTCTAGGCTATGTGGGGACATTGATGGATAATCTCTAAGAATGACTTGTCAGTGCAAGGCGGCCAGTAGCTGATCGTTAGGAAATGATGCCTGATTCTGAACATTCTTAGATTCTTAAATCTGCTACAGTCCATACAAAGAGGCAGAAAGGACTATCTGCATACATCTGGAGAGTGGTTACTACTTGTGTCAATTTGATTAGACCACAGCACCCATGAATTTGCCCATTCTGGATTATTCCAAGAAGGTGATTTTATTGAGGCTGACACATAAGTGAATGTGCTTGGAATACAATCAGGCTGGTCTGTTAAGTGGGGTGGGACTCACCCAACCTTTCAAAAGCTTGTGGAACAAAGATAGACTTCTCCAGAGCAAGAAGGAATCCTGCTGGTGGACTGACTTTAGACTTGACATATAACTATTCCTGTGACTCACAGACTTTTAGATCCACCAGGCTTCCATAATCATGGGATATAATTCTTTAGGACAAATCTGTCTCTCTGCCTATTTCCATCTTCCTATTGATGATGTTTTGGCTCTGTTTCTTGGGAGATTGTTGAAAAATACATTCCTGAAAAGGGAATGTGTCTGTAAACTAGAGCAGATGGTCAGGACATGCGCTCCAGTGCCAGCAAGGCCACGTGTTGGCACAGTAATATTGTGTATGTTCTGTATAATCTTGAATAACAGGATTTCTCTCAGTCTTCATATCTTATTTCGTAAAATAAGTTTTAAGCTTAAGAAGCATGGAAGAACTTTTCCTTTCTTTCCCTATATACCCAGAAAGTAGAGTAATATGTGCTTCCAGCACCCTGGATCAAGTATTTACACCCTCAGGAATCTATCTCTTTGAGTTTCAGGTTCGGCCTTTTTCTTTGCTGGCTTTTGGCTTTCCAAAAGTTTAAAAAAATGATGCCTTGTGAAACTACAAAGCAGAGAGAAGAGAGAGACTCTTTCCTCATAGTCCCTTCATATTTGGGGCTTTGTTAGTTCTGTCCTGGATTATGGTTCACTCCTGAACCAATCACATTGGTCAGGCACATCAGATACTTTATTGTACTTCATCCTGGAAATTGTGTAATGTTAGATTCTAAAACCTGAGGCCTTTAGTTACCCATAGCCAATAGAAACCAGACTTTGGAAAAAGAAATAATAGCAACACACACACACACACACACACACACACACACACACACACACACACACACGCACGCACACACATACATGCACATTCACACATGTATACACATATACACACGTACACACATGTACATACACATACACACACGTACACAGTGTCACACACACACCTTGGAACTTTGAACCTTTGGGTCTAGTTTGCACAGTGAGATATTTTGCTTATTAAGTCATTCCCATTAATGAAGTGTTTCCTGGGAAGCCTCCAAAACTCCTTTTTTTGGGGGGGGTTGTTGTTCTAATTGAAAATTTTAATTAAGTTTAAATTAGACAAGGTGACTATAAAATGGGAAAAATAAAATAGGACAAATAAAGGAAAACCTACAGAGGAAATTAAGTTAGTGAATGCACATTGGGCAGAAGCATGTGGGCGAGCTGGGATTAAATGGCTCATCTTTGAGAGGGATCTTGGCTCCTTGCTGTAAGTAAATGACCTTCTCCCTGGCACTAAATGGTATCCTAATGGCCTAACAGGCTTAATGCACCTCCCCAATTTGTTCTTTGCTGATCAGAAGGTCTACTGGGTCTAATGCACTTCTCCATACACCCAGAGTAAATGAGTAGAAGATGAGAACGTAGAAAGAGTTATTAAACTTTAAACCAACATAAAGATTTATATCATGAACTTTTCCATTTTCACTGTGTGTTTTCTGACAGGCTCGATTTGAAAGACTATGAAACATTTCCAGCCCTATTGTCCAGAGGCCTTTCTAGAAATATAAATGATTGGATAATAACCTAAGTGACCCGTGCATGTTGGAGAGATCCTTGCTTAAATATGATCTCAGAGGTCCCAGCTAAGGGAAGCTCATTTATAGGTACCAGTGATTAGATTTTTGTGATTTGTCATTCTGATCCATAGTACTGCATATCCATCACTGGAAGTCAGATTCATCAAGTAAGAGGGTTTGTTTCCTGGACTTCTGTAGAATAGTTCCTGGGTGCTAAGTCAACCATTTTGAGTGTTGATTCAGATAGAATGACTTGTCCACTTGGCATGGCCAGTTTTATTTATTTCTTATTTATTATTTTCATTTTTTTGGCAACTGCCCAGAATGTTTATAAGTTGTTGGAAGCATTCATTTCTTTTGATATGCTCACTCAACTCTGGCAAGAGAAAAATGCCTCTGTGTTGATTGCCATGGGCAAATAATTCCCAAATGGTCCCCTAGAGAGGTGTGGCATTATTGGTTGATTTTAGACATCAATGAAAGTTATTATTTACCCTTAAATTTGAGAAAGTGAGCCAAAATTTTAATTATTCCATGAAAATTGTTTATCCACTCAATATCTGTGGTGTGGCATGGTGGAAGGAACAGGTAATACTGAGCTAGGATAAAATCTGGCAATCTTTTTCATTTTGAAGTTTTCTGCTTAGTGGGAGAGTAGTGTTATAAATCACACGCTTATAATTTCCAATTATGATAAGTATTATGAAGCAATTGACTCTAGGTACTAGGGGAGAAGATAAAAGATATAAAATTTATTGGAGTGGAACAGGGGAATACACACACACACACATGTAGATTAAAATATATACATATAAAATTCATGAAGAAATGGCTTATGTTATCCAGTAACATTAATAATTCTCTCTTGACTCTATGGTCACATCAATA
>NW_022196911.1:43326786-43349286 GCF_008632895.1 Mastomys coucha | reverse complement strand
CTTCAGAGCTCCCAGGGACTCTTTGTGGATGGCTTATCCACAAAGGAATACATATGGCTCCAGCTGCATATGTAGAAGATGATGGCCTTGTCAGGCATCAATAGGAAGACAGGTCCTTAGTCCTATGTAGGCTTGGTAGATGCCCCAGTGCAGGGGAATCGATGGCGTGTAGGTGGGGGTGGGGGTGTGGGTGGAGGGACATGCTCATAGAAGCAGGGGGAGGGGAGATGGGATAGGGTGTTTCTGGGAGGGAGGGAAACCAGGAAAGGGGATAACATTTGAAATGTAAATAAAGAAAATATCCAATAAAAAATTAAAAAATAAAAAAGGATATGTGATAAATAAATAATTTTGGTAAACATGTTTTGTGGGGAACAATTCCATTCCATGCACAGCTTTGATGGTTTGAATGAAAAATGTTCTCCATAGGCTCAAATATTTGAACTCTGGTAGTGCTGTTTGGAGAAGGTATGGAATGTTTAAGAGGCAAAGTCTTGCTAGAGGAAGCACATCACAGAAGGCAGGCTTTGAGAGTCTCCCATTTTTCCCTGCTTCCATTTTTCTCTCCTCTTCTTATATGTGGGTACAGCTGTGCTCTCTCAGCTACCTGCTCTGGCTGATGGCTCCCATGTTTTTCCATGGACATAAACTTTCCTCTGGAGCCATAAGTTCAAATAAACTTCCCTCTGAATGGTGTCTTTGTTCATGCTATTTTATCACAGCAACTGACAAGTACCTAATACAAAGCCCACATATGTAATATAGCATAACCCATACAGTACATATCTAAAAGGCCTATGGTTGACATCAAAGTCCATAAGAAGAAAATTCTGCAAACATTCTTAATTTGAAGTTGTGGAGCAGATTATATGCAGTTGACAGAGGAAGACAATGAGCAGAAACAATGGAAATAAGGGGATTTTGCTTTTGTTTTCTGAAAAACAGCAATGTTTGCATCTAACATTTGGAACTACATTGCCTCATATAAAAATAAATGAGAGACAAGTTTCTTTTATAGCTATTATTATGGCCAAATGGACAGATGCTGCCTTTATATCTTCTAATTATTTCAAGACAATCACTCAGCACAGGCTTTGCTATCAAAGACAGTATGAAACAAAGGAGAAAGCGATTGCTTATGTGTCTTAGACTGTAGACAGTCTAGATATTTCCACTTTCCATGTGCCCTCTCTACACTACCAGACTTCCCTCCAAACCAAAAGTACAGATTCTCATCATTTTACCCACTGAATAACTTTGATAACCTTGTGGGAGGATATGAAGTTCATTATCACTCAGTGGCCTTGGACTTCGGACACAATTCTATGTGTTTTTTGGTTTCCAGCATTTATTACCATTGCTCATTTTTTTGTTTGTTTGTTTTTGAGACAGGGTTTCTCTGTGTAGCCCTGGCTGTTCTGGAACTCACTCTGTAGACTAGGCTGGCCTCGAACTCAGAAATCCACTGCCTCTGCCTCCCAAGTGCTGGGATTAAAGGAGTGCGCCACCACTGCCCGGCCCCATTGCTCATCTTATCTGGCCTATCGAGAAGATTCCCAGAGCCAAGGCATGGAGCACCAGACAGCTGTGATCTGCACTAAAGGCCTCACTGAGAATATCCCAGCTATTGGCCTTGCAGATCTCAGCAATGTGTTAATGTGGTCCATCTCACTGATGCATATATATTGAGACTGACTGTTGCTGAACTATTGCATTGACTGAGCCTCTCCATCTTGATTTCTTCTCTTTTATAGTGGATACATGTTCAGTCATGAACTGCAGTTAAAAAAAAAAAAAAGAGAAAACCCAGGGGAGGTCAGTTGAGACTAAATACAAGAACTAGAGGAAACAGAAGGATAAAAGAAAGGGGGATAGTGAGAAAGTCTCCAGGATAATTCTGAAAGGAAGGTACTTGTGTCCTGATTCATCTTCTGTGGCTTACTCTCTGTGTGGTGTGAAATACTTCACTGATAGCCTGCTTTCTTATCCTTTTTATTCCTTTGTGTCATTCCTCGAAGACATGTAAAGCATTTTCACTTCTGTGTCATGTCATAAAACATTAGCTAACTTAAAAAAAAAAAAACCAAGTGATTTAAAACAGACAGGAGCAAGAGTACTACACTATACCATATTCCCATTCATCTTGACATATAATAATATCATGTAAAATTTCCACCATTTTAACCATAGAAATTAACTAGTTTAAATACAGATAACAACCTCTTGTCCCTGTCATTTTCTACATGCTTTTGCTCTAGGTTGAGAAATCCATAAGCATTATGTAATATTGTTTTATAGGTCTACAAACTTTATGAGAATGACAAAGAAAAACCCCACAAACAAACAGGTAGTCTTCTGGTGGCTTTAAAAATATCTCTAGTTTATGTTTTGAAATGAATTCATATTGACATAAAAACCTCCAATATACTTGTTTTTAGTGATGTAGAACATTAAGTGATATACTTGAGTATATTCTCTAGGTTTTAAAAATATTTTTGGGTCTTTAGCAGTGCTTATCTAGAAATGGAAATTCCAAATTATAAATTATAAATTATAATTATGTTTCCCTAAAATACTAATATTTGACAATTAAAAAGTACATATACACATATACAAATACACATATATAATTCATGAATCTGTATAGAGTTCAATTAAAGTATAAATTTTAAGCTTATTAAATATATCCATTGTAAAGGATTTGCACAAACTAATTGTCTTAGTCAGGGTTTCTATTCCTACACAACATCATGACCAAGAAGCAAGTTGGGGAGGAAAGGGTTTATTTGGCTTACACTTCCACATTGCTGTTGATCACCAGAGGAAAGCCAGGACTGGAACTCAAGCAGGTCAGGAAGCAGGAGCTGATGCAGAGGCCATGGAGGGATGTTCCTTGCTGGCTTGCTTCCCCTGGCTTGCTCAGCCTGCTCTCTTATAGAACCCAAGACCTCCAGCCCAGGGATGGCACCACCCACAAGGGGCCCTACCCCCTTGACCACTAATTGAGAAAATGCCCCGTAGCTGGACCTCATGGAGGCACTTCCCCAACTGAAGCTCCCTTCTCTGATAACTCTAGCCTGTGTCAAGTTGACACACAAAACTAGCCAGTACACTAATAGACATCACATGACACTATACACTCTGTTCTGTGGTAAGATTAATGAAGATTTACTCTCATAGCATGTATACAACCTACATATGATTATTAACTAAAGTCAACATGTAGTATATTAGATCACTAGAAGTTGTGCATTTGCTTAGATGGACCATTGTGCTCTTTGGTTAGCATCTCCTCATTGGGGTTCCTCTTTAAAAAAATTCCAAGATGGTTCTATGTATTTTTGTGTTGTAAACAGTACTTTACTAAAAAGCTTTGTAATTTTACTTTTGCATTTACACCTCTCTCAAGCTTAAGTCTAGACGAGTGTTTAAGTCAGCTGCATCACTATAAAAATATCCAAGGTAATTAACTCATCAGTAAAAAAGGTTTATTATATCTCACTAATCAGAAGTTCTAGTCCAAGACAGGAGGTGGGGGGGGGGCATAGCTTTGTAACTGTGACAATACAGGACATCATGGCAGGAGCATGAATGAGACAGAGAAGGCCCTTGCATATCACATGCCACAGAGGAGAGAGATGTAAAGTAAAACCACAGTTTCATAATTCCCTTCTAGGATCAGTTCCAATGACCAAAGGGCCTTCTACTAGGTTTCACTTCGCCAAAGTCATTCTGCCTCCCATTAACATTACACTGGTGCCAAAGTCTTTCATAGTAGACTCTTGGGCACATGTAAGGTCCAAACTATGGCAGGTAATATATTGGATTCCTAGGACTATGGGGACAAATTATCACAAATGAGGTTGTTTACAAGAGCAGATTCTTTCTTTTCTCAAAATTCTGGAAGGCAGAAAATTAGAGTATTCACTGTTTCTTCCATAGGCAACGGGCCTTGTATGTATTGTCTTGTCTTGCCATCATTCAGTTGGCCCATGGTCACTTCACTGCCAGTCTCTGCATTTCTCCCCACAAGACTTTCTCTGTAATTTTTGTCTTCCTGTGTCTATGTTTTCCCCTTATTAGGATGTTGCCATTGTATTTAGGACACACTTAGATATTTCAGAATGATACCATCTCCAAGTCCTTAAAATAATTACTTCTGTAATGGCTTTTATCCCCAATGCAGTTAAACACTTACTGGCTCCAGGTAAATAAGCAAATTGAGACCCACCATTCAATCCACCACATACAGTTTTACATTTTCAACAGCCTTTCCCTTTGGAGCCAGATAGCTCTTTGGTGGGTGTAGACACCTATGTACTGTGGCTTGTCTTCTAAAACCTCTAGCATCTTCACACCATATATGCAAACACTATCTTCTGGTCTTCTCCAGCTAAGACAGCCAGCAAGGTTTTGTATTGAGTCACTGTTAGATGCTCTTAGATGGGATGAATTGCCAGCCTTCCCTTTGGAGAAAACTGCTGACCCAAGAGAAAGTTGATGGCTTGTAGAAAATGAGTATTCTCAGCTTCACTAGGTATTGTCAGCTGTCATTCAAAGTCATTGTATCAATTTAAACTCCTACCAACAGTTAGGATAGTTTGCAGAGCTCAACCATCCCTGGTACTTGGACCTGGCACTGAAGTTTTCTTTGCCACTTTGATGCCTTGTCATTGGCATTATTTACACATATGCTTGCACCTTTCCCAATCATCTGTTTCCCATTTCAGTTTCTTAGTTCATAACCTGCCTCTTGATATTTTTGAAGATTTAATAACTTTTGGTTTATCTTTTTGTTGTTGAATTGGCACAATTCATATACTCTTAAAACAAGTTTCTTTTCAGCTACGTCTGATACAATGATTCTTCATTTTCAGCTTTTTTTTTATTCTGTTTATGCTATCTTTGTTACAAACTTATAAGTTACAATGTTGCCAATTCATCCTTTCTTTTGATGGCTACGTTGAGTTTCGAAGTTCTGGTCTCAAAGGGAAGAGGATTTGAGGCTCTTATGGATTTCAGTCTGATTAATTTTATAAAAATAAATCTACTGCTAGTTGTGGTAGCTCTCACTGATAGGACACGCTGGCCAGCTAGTTAAAATTCTGGCATAGAATGGGGGGCAGCTAATCCCTAGCTGAGGCTTTATCATCAGTTGGTGTCTGCTGGGAGAGGAAGAGTCCCTTTTCTTTGGTAGTATAGTCTCCAGTGGGCTGCATATGCCAGGGAGATAGGCCCATAGCCATATGCAACTGGACAGTTCTAATTGGACTCTTGTTTTATTGAAAGAGATCATGAAGTTGGGAGAGAAACATGTTAGAGGGCATAGTTTGTCTGGGTTAGTGGATATAATAAACATGCATTGATTACATGCAGGAAACTGTCGAAGATGACTTTAAAAATAATTTAAAAAGAAAAGAAAATGAAAATGTTCCTTTGAAATCCTTTCAACACTGTAACAGCAGAAGTTCCCAAAATTGTATTTCTGGCTGTTTCTGAGACTCTCTTTTTTTCTTTTATGTTTTTGAGACAGGGTTTCTCTGTGTAGTCCTGGGTATCCTGAAACTTCCTCTGTAGACCAGGCTGGTCTTGAACTCGGAGACCTGCCTGCTTTTGTCTTTTATTTTTTTCTTTTAAATTTCTGAGACTCTCAGGAAACCTTGTCTTCAGAAGCCCATGCCTAAACTTGGGTGCAGACTAATGTTCTCCTAAAAACTCACCTCTTTATTATTGACTATACTGAAATCTATGTTAAAACCTCTTAATTTACTTCAACTCTATTTAAACATAACAAAGCAAAACAGAAAAAAGAAAAAAAAAACACCAAGAAAATCCTCAACCAACTTAAAATTCTACTAAGGAATGCAGTTTATAATTCAAAATCATCCTAACATCCTAGGTTATTGGTGAAGAATATTTGATCTATAACAACTGGAAAAAAAAAATCCCAAAAGGGAAACATATATAGCCTGCACAAATAAATCAGAAACCTTCTGCCTGAAACATGTATCATCTTCTTTACTTTTAAATATCTTCAGACAAAGGCTAACAGTGTATTCAGTTGGTTTTCTTTCACATAGTATTTTTATTGATTATTTGGGAATTTCACATTATGTGTCCTGCTCACACTCAATTCCACTCTTTTCTTGTCTAACCCCAACTCTTGTCATTTCCCCCCAATCCATCAAAGTCCAAGTAATGTTACATATTTACTCCTAAAGCCTAATCAAACTCTCAGTGGCCTGTCCCTTAAATAGAACTGAGCTGTTCCCCTTTTGCACACATCCACCCATGCTATCCTCACCAGAAGTCATCAATTTCAGAGCCCTAACTTCTGCATCCTTATCACACTTTTTAAAGAGTTCTCTTTGATGGCTTCCTGTTTAGGCTGTACTTTTTTGGGTGGGGTGGGGATTAGAGGTACGTAGTGGGGGGTAGAGGCTGTCACAGAAGCTTTTCAGTTCCCTCTTTTTCAGCTATGTTTCTGGAATCATCGATATCACTGCAAAAATAAGTTTCTTACTCTTTATAATCAGCTCAAGCAGGCAGCTGAGACCACTTGATATCATCATAGCTTCAAGCGGCAGCACAGGCTTCTCATATTAACATGCCCTTCACCCCAGCCCCATCAGCATGGTCCACATACATTAACATGGAATCAGGCTACAGCACATGGCATGGATATTCATTGGCCTTTGGTGGATACACACACTGAAGACATTAGTGCAGACCCTAGCTGCAGTAGATCCAGGGGTCCAGACATGACTGGCCCTTAGGGCAGCACAGACATGGACATCATCATGGCTTCAGTCTGCAGTCCAGACCACAGACATCTGCATGACATTTTGTAGGTAACACAGGCCATGAAAATCAATGTAGACTCTGCTACGGTAGGACCATGGACTCAGACATGACCCTGGGCAGTAGCATGGGCCAGACAATACTATGGCCTCAGGTGGCAGCACAAGCCACTCACATCTGTATGGCTCCTGGCAACAGCAAGGTCCACAGACATCAACATGACTCAGGCTACAACATAGGCCTCAGACATCTGAATGGCCTTTGGTAGGAACACAAGACATGGACATCCAGTTGATTTTTTTTGATGTCTATATATTTCAAAGACAGCATAGTTTTTTTTTTTAACATGTACACATTTATTGAAGCATTTTCTATGTAATATGAGTTGCCATTGTTGATTTGTCCAATGATAACACTATTTGATGGACTACTCTGAGCTGCTATATCCCCTCTCCTTGGACCTGTCATTGCACTTATGGTGATGGTGTGACTTTTATCAAGTCAGGCAGGCCTTGCTCTGAGTGATGTCTTCAGCCAGTGTGAGGATTTCCCAGATCATCAGTTGTCAGACCATCATCTCTGGGAACAAAGAGTGGACTTCTTTATGGTTAAAATCTTTCTTCTCTGACAGATTCCGTTTAACAGTTTACTTGACTACTAAAAGTTTCCTTTATGAAGCCAAGAAATAAATACACTTGCATTCATCTTTATCATAGCAGTATTCATTGTAAAATTATTTGAAGGGCTGGAAAGGTGGCTCAGTGGTTGAGAGAATGTATTCCTCTTGCAGAAGACCTGGGATAGGTTCTCAGCACCCGTATCAGGTGGCACACAACCACTTATAATGTCAGAGCCAGGGATCAAATGCCCTCTTCTGGCCTCTGTTGGTACTGCACTCACATGCACATGTACATATAGATAGAAATAATAAATAAATAAATAAATAAATAACCATTTAAATCTACTAATATAAATATTAATATTTAGTCAATACACATGCATGCTTTGGTTATAATGGGGAGTTTGTTTGCATAATCATATGAACAAAGACCCTCAACTTTCGATCATATGGAACTGACATATGCCAATTTCTCTCTAGTTAGTTTGTAAGTTTGGCTTCATAGCACATTAAATGAAGGTGACATATCTGGCTTACTGTATGACAGATAACCTTTTTAGAGATCATAGTCCCTAATAGATCATTTAACATGAACATCTCTGACATGTGACTGAAATCTTTAAGCATCAGGAAAGCTTTATGCAAATTAATGTCATATTGAAGTCTGCTGTCATTTTCAATACATGTCCTCAACTGCCATTGGCAGCTTTGAGAATTGTTACCAATGAGGCTGAGAACAAAGTTAAGCTGTGTTCTGAAAGACTAGTACAAAAACTGGTCTCAGGGGATGAAAATAAAATCTAAGTGAGCAATCAGGGCCTGCCAAAAGAGCATTTTTCTTTCCTCTTGACTTTAAAACACAAATGTAAGATTGTGTTATGACACCAAGAAATGCCAAACGGAAAATAAAATAAAATAAGAAAAAATTGCTTAGTAGTATTTGAAGCAAAACCACACTCAAACTACTGAATGGGAAAGCCACAGGTACATGCTGATGATTGCTGTGGCTGTATTCAATAGCAGAAGTCTTACTCCTTGAGCAGTGCACTTACTTAGCTATGGATTAAGTGCAAGCACTGTAGCAGGCTAGGCAGCAGCTTTTCAAAGGAGAGGATGTGCACTGTGTTTACTCCATAGGTCATGTAATTGAGTGGCTGTGAGAAACGCTAATCAAATAACTTCACTGTGAGATTTTTACATCTCATCCATGAGAAGTGTTAGGAAACAGTAGACAAAGAGTTGGGTTAAAAAAAAAAAGAAACAAGAAAATCCTCAAACCTTTGAAATTCTAAGGGATGTAGTTAATAATTTAAGATCACCTTAATAATTTCCTAGGTTATTGGTTAAGATTATTTGATCTACAACAATGGAAACAAAACACAAAGGGAAAACTTTTATAGTTTGCACAAATAAATCATGAAACTTCTGCCTGAAACATATATCTTCTCCTTTACTTTCACATATCTTCAGATAAAGGCTGACAGTGTATCTGTTTTGTTTTTTTTTTAAACATAATAAAAGTTGGAGCAATAAGGAGGCCTCCCTGAGGAGATGGTGGTTAGATTGTGAGCTCAGAGTGAAGATAAGTTTAATTAAATATGGAAAAGAGAAACTGAAGAAACCTTGCAGCAGAAAACAATACGTGGCACTGCCATGAGAAGAGACAGATGTAGCTACCAATACTCCTCAGACTGAAATGAGAGCAACAAGAGAAAGTTTGCTATAAAGTTAGTGAGGGTCACAGACTCCAGGTTTTGCAGCATTTTGCCAACAAAGTCAAATGTTTAGTTTTATAGTACCTAGAAACATAAGAAGCTGTTGAAGAATTTGAACAGAAGGGTGACTTAGAGTCTAGTTCCTAAAAGTTTGCCCTGTGATGTGAAGTCTAGAGATTGGAAGGATGAACGCAGGCATGGTTAAGAGATATCTACTAGTTTTGATGAGCTGAAACTCTCTGGACTAGAGTAATAGCATGAGGCTGGTCGTGGGAAGAAACAACTACATTTGTGAGATGTTTAGTAAGTAGTAGGACTTGGTGGTCTGCTAAGAAAAGATGATTAGAAAGTTAAAAGGGCTGGACATGGAGCAGCAGTTACTGAGAAAAGAGACCATGAGTTTGAAAATGAATAAAAGGGAGTATATGGGAGGGTTTGAGAGGGAGAAAAGGGAAGAGGAGAGTGATTAAATTATATTATAATTTCAAAAGATAGAATAACAATAGAAAGAATTAAAAGTCCTGTGTATGATGTATCACAAGTATGAGTTCATCTTGGGCTACAATTGAGTTATAGGTTAACCTGGGCTACATGGTAGGACACTGTTTCACAAAGGAAAAGGAGACATAAAAATAAAACTAAGTCAGTCAAAGGATTTGAAATACTGATGTTCCTAATTTCAAATGTACATCACGAACCTCAGGTTCATGACTTACAAACTATAAAATGGTTCCCTACCCCCTTCTCAGGTTTGATTAATTTTCCAGAGCAGGTACAAAGCTCCAGAAAATCCTTGGGATTGTCCAAGGAGTTGAGAAGATACCAAGACAAGGTGTGAGGGAAGTGGGTTATCTCTGTGCCATCCTGTGTGCTACTCTTTAGGTATCTCTATCTATTCAGTAAGGTTTCTGAATCTCATCTTTTTAGACTATGTGGAAAGTTATTAAATAGATAGGATTGATTATATCATTGGGCATTGCTGATTGACTCAACTTGTAAATCTACTCCCCTGTGGAGAGGTGGGAAGACAGGACTGAAAATGACTGTCTAAATACATGATTTTTCTTCCTGGCAACACTCTGTCACCCAGCAGCTGTCCTATTGCCTCTAGGCACCAGCCACTTTAATAGGATTTAAGTCATATCCCTTTGGAGATTTTTGGAGATTCTGGTGCTATGTCTCAGGAAGGCTGTGTGCACATATACACATGTGCATGCATATCTGAGTATGTATGTATATTTGTTTTATGTACACACACACATATATATGCCTGTATATATGTATGTATAGATGATGTGTCACAAATATAGAATTGATCTGTGCATACAGAGATATTAATGGAAGGTAAATTACTCTGACAGAATAATGGCCTCCCAAATGTGATTATCCTAATATTCACAACTTAAGACTGTCATTGTATATGGAATGGAGACTTCCAGTAGTAGATAGAAGCCAGGCTGCTAACATGCTAATTATGACCTAGAATTAAGTGTAACTGAACCTGTTTCTATACACACATACTTAAGTCATTTGGATAGTACAGTAGCCTCAGTATATAAACAAACAATAAAAAGCATGACTTGGGGAATTTTCCTTTATAATAACATATAGTTGAGTCTCAGTCAGCCGCAGTGGCAGAAAATCAGATCAGTCAGCCCATGTTGAAATAAAGCCCATGGCAAGATGCATCTGTTGGATTATCTCTGTTCCTTACATTTGTTCTCAGTAGGTCACTTTCTCTGTCTGTCAATGCTTCCCAGCCCTCTGACTGACTGTCCTGTTGGGAAGGGCTGCTTGATTTGTGTATTGTTCTTTTAAATTGTTACATTTAATTCGTTCCAAGTTTTTCTTTGGACATACTATCTTGGATTACCTTAGTGGACACCAATAGATTCCTGGGAGTACCTTTGTGGATAGTCAACAACAGCATGAGAAAGACCTGGCCACCACTGCTGGCTTTTGATATGGAAGGGTGCTGTCAGCCAAGGAGTGGAACAGGACACTCTAAAACAGTCGTTCTTAACCTTCCTAATACTGTGATCCTTTAATACAAGTTGTGGATTTCCCAACCATAAAATTATTTCATCGCTACTTCATAATAGTATTTTTACTACTGTTATAAATCATAATGTAAGTATCTAATATGCAGGATATCTGATATATGACTCCCAAAGGGGTTGCAAGCCACAGGTTGAGAACTGCTGCTCTAAAAGCTGTTAAAGGAAGAGACAGATTTTTCTGATAATTTTATAGCAACCTAGTCCACTGAAATCTTGACTTCAATCCAGTGAAACTCATTTTAGAACTTTTATATAACTCCACATCATTAAGGTAATACATCTGTGTCATTCTAAACCATTAAGTCTGTGACAATTTGTCAATAGCAGCAATAGGAAGCTAACACAGTCATCTTAAGAAAAAAGAGAGGGCGAGGACACTTCAACACGTAGTCATCTTGAAAGAATAATATAAGTGCAAATGGCAGAGGTAGAAAGAACAGGGAAGACAGGAGGACAGGGATCTGGACATAGGAGGAGAAAATTATTCACAAAAGGGGTCAAGCCAAGTAAAGAGCAGGTTACTTGTCATCTCATTGATAGATGTTTGATGGACTTTCTAGAGACCATATTAAGGTAGGATGCTTTATAAATAGGTGAATAGCTTAGGACTCTGACAGAGTAGGGACTAAGAAGAATTTTGTGTAGTAGGAAAAAAAGTCTCAAACATGATTAATTATAAACTAAGTTTCTGCAAGAACTCTGGTCTTCTTGGGAGTTTGGGTCCAGCAGTTCTTTCTGGAGATGACTGATGCTCTAATAACTCTGGTTTCTGCTCATTGGGTGTCACCAGCAATTTTCCATCTTCAGACACTATCAAATACCCCTTGAGGGAGATAATAATTGGTTAAGGACAACTGTTTTGTATGGAAAACAGAATTCCAGGAATTTGACTGTGTCAAAGCATATCAAACTTATTTTCACTTCCAAGCTTGAAAGGCCATCAAATGAGAAGGACATTATTTAATCATATCCCTTAAAGCTCATGCCTGGAGATGTGCACAGTTTTTGGATTGTCTTCCCTGATTTGATGCAAAGCGATTTTGCATAAATGACATTGAGCACGCTCTTCTATAAGAATCTAAGAGGTGAGCTTGTAATGGACTCCAGGGCATATTCAAAATGTGTTCTAATTCCATCCATGTCATTTAATCTAGATCACTGACTGAACAGTAATTGAACTGCATGGTTCCAAGAAATTGCCCCTTACCCCTGTGTCATCTGTCTATAAGAATTCTCATAACAGGAGCTGAAACCTCAAAGCATGTGCCTATCAAATCATGTTGAAATACTGTACACTGTAAAAAAAATTGATAGAGTGTATGCATTATAACATGCTTGATGTGACAGTTCAGAGATTTAATGGGAAGTGTAGTCCGACCCTAGCTTTTGAGCTATGAAGGGAAGGATTGCTTTTTTTGATTGGGTGCATACGTTGGGTCTCAATGGTATGAAGATGCTATTTCTCTTATTGCCATTTTCCACCTCTCTTCTTTTGAATTGGCTCTTTAGGTATGCCTACGATGCTGACTTCAGTGGAATCTGATTTATTTTATTACTTTAATAATACACTGTGTAGTTTGGGGAGAAGGATATGGAGAAGGTCTTGTAAAGTAAATTAAAAGCAAATTTTCACACTTGATCACACATGTTAAAGTGAGAATAATTCAATGATGAGACAGATGCTTTATTAGAGGTCAGTGTACTCATAGTGGTTATTAAATTTTTTTTTTAATATTTTAATAAGAGAGCTTTCCTCCCAACCTAGTTTTTCCATCTTGGGCGGTGCTGATTTAGAATTATAACTCAGATCTGGGGTCACCTCATTCTGGACACAGGACTATATTCAGCATTATAGACTTTAAGCCATTTCTGTCTGTCAAAGGAAGCAGAAATGTAGAGAACAGTGGCTTCAGATTTTTGATTGAATTAGTAATGAAGTAATATCTTCTTTCTGAAAGCCATTTGGGTGCTCAGATGCCTTGAGGTTATTCTTCTAAGTTTTCAATTAATCTGTATACCTGCATGTTTCTGCTCGAAAAGAGTCTACCTTAATGACTTTTGATTGTGATGATGCAAAAGTGATACACACTAAGTAGAAAACATACTTTGTATTTTGACATTAGATCAGTGTTCTGGATGGCAATATAGAGCACCATCCTTTTCCCATTGATAAGCAGGGGAAGTGAGCATGGTTTAAGTCAGCCATGGTATCTTGAGGGTATGAGGGTAATGAGACAATTTGTCTTCCACTCTGTTTTATGTTATCAAGCTATGAGGTTCCTTAAATTAGGGATGTTGAATGCATTTTTCAGGTTCACAATGTTTCAGTCTAGAACGGACTGATAAAGACATAACTCCATTGTCTAACTCCAAGAGCATGTCTGTTCATGTATGCATATCAAATTCTTATCAAATTGTTTCAGTTAGTGTCTGAGGACTTTGGCAGATGTCAAGGTGAATTACTTGCATGATTTTATAATTTGTTACATAGATTATACCTTGAATGTCTTATCATGCTCTCTTCATTTCATACTGTAGTTTAGTTTTCATCTAATCTATCTTTTTTAGCCATTTTCTTACCCATAGACATTTGGGTTATATAAGAATTTTGTACATTATGATCAATGTACAGTATCTATAGACACTGTGTACATTGCTTGTATATCTGTAAAAGCATTGCTTATGATTTATCCTTCAATAAAACTGTTAAGGCAAAGAGTAGGTACTTTAAAGAAAGGATTTGTTTTAGTCCATACTTCTAAAAAGGCAATAGAGTTTTATTTATTTATATTTTTGTAATTATAAATAAGCAGAGATATGCATATGCACATATCTGTAATCCCAGCCCTTGAAAATCTGAGACAAGAGAATCATTGAGAGTTTGAGGCCAACTTGGGCTACGTGTTAAGTTTGAGGCAGCCTTGGCCTACATATTGAGTTTGAGAAAGACTGGGCTACATAAAGAAGGCCTATCCCCTTACTCCTATCACCACCAAAAATCTGGAAACCATCTGTTGTGGGTCGTACCTATGTCCCAGTTACCCTGATAGTTGAGGATGGATAATCACTTGAAGCCAGGAGTTGCAGCCTAGGGAACATCTGGATGTTAGATGTTGTATATGTATGTGTGTATGTGTATGAATATGTATGTATATTTATACATATATATAGACTATATACATATATATATAGTCTTGTGTGTGTAGTAGATAATAATAGAGGAAGGTTGGTATATTGCATGAGTTGATTCTGAGGTTTGAAAAGTATCTTAACTTTTATCCAATAGGCATTGTTTGAGAACTGTTTAAAGTTTATATCAATATTGCAAGGAATTCATAGAGAGTTTTCTATAGTCTCTTGTGTATATTGTCCTCTACTATCAGCATCCTCCACTAGTGTAGGGAATGAGCCACAAGCGATTGACACCTAACATCCAGAGCTTCCATTAGGCTTTCACACTTGGTATTACAAGTTTGCAAGGGTTTGGACAAATGTGTCATGACAAATATTTCCACTTCCCTAAACATTCTGTGTGCTCCACCCACTCACCTTCCCCTCCTCCCGGGCTGTGGCAACTACAGATCTTTTTATGTGGCTAGTTTTATCTCTTTAAATATGTCATACTGTTGAAATCACGCAGCACTTAGCTGTTTCAGATCAGAGTCTCCCACTGAGTAACATATGTTTAGGGGTCTGGCATGTTGTCTCATAACTCTGTAACTCATTTCTTTGTAGAGCTGAATAATGTTTCATTGTCTGGATGTACCAAGGTTTTTCCAATCATCAACCTTGTCTTTGATACTTCCATTTATATATAATTATAGATGAAAATGCCATGAATTTGAAAGAAAGCAAGGAGTATATGAGATGAATTTGGAGGGAGGAAAAAGAGCAGGGAGAAATGATGTAATGGCATAGTTTAAAAAATACAACAAATCATTAAAAAATAAATGAAAGTGCCATAAAAAAATCAATGTACAAGTTGTGGTGTGGAATTAAGATTTTTAAAAAGCTCTCTTGAACCTAAGTGTGTGACTGTTGGTTTACATGATAAAAGTATGTTTAGTTTTCTGAGAAACTTCTAAAGTCTCTTTCAAAGTGGCTTGATAATTTTGAGTTTCTACTATCACCAAACATGAGCTCCAATTGTTCTGTGTGGTGTCTCTGTGTACAGGTCTATTGTGTGTATCTATATGTGTGTGTGTGTGTGTGTGTGTGTGTGTGGCTGCATGTATGTCTCTCTATGTGTGTCATATCCACTTATATGTGCATACTTGTATGAATGTGGACACATGTGTGCAATTGTACATGCACATGTGTCTACATATGTGTTTGGAGAAGAGAGGTTGATGTTGCCTACTTCCTTGATCCTTCTACAGTTCTATTGTAATGAAATGGATCTCTTACTGAATGTAACTTATAGAATTGGCTACTAAGCCAGCTACCACTGAGGAGTCCTTGTCACTATTTCCCAAGCTTAGATTACAGGTGGGCTTCTACAGCTGTCCCTCTTCTTTCATGAGCGCTGGTGATCCAAACTCTGGTCTTCACATTTGTGTGGCAAATGCTTTATCCACTGAGCTCTAGCCTCTTCTCTATATTTTATCTTGTATTTATTGTCAGTGTTCTGGGTTTAGAGCATTCTGGAAAGTATGTAGTAGCATCATTCTATTCTTTAGTTTGAATTTACCTGATGACCATATCATAACAAGTGTCTTTTCCTGTGTTCCCTTGCTAGTGTATAATAAATTTTCATTAGAGCAGTGCCTATTTAGGACTTCAGCTAGTTTATAGACTTGGCTTTTTATTTTATCATTTAACCTTCAGTGTTCTTTATGTATTTTGAATATGTACCAGCTACATCATTGTAAATATTTTCTCAAAGTCTTTGACTTGTCTTATTCTCTTGAGTGTTTTAACTTAACAATTAAGTTCTTGTTGTTTTGAAAGCCTGTTAGAGATTGAAGAAGACATGTCGCATGCAGATATCAGTATTGAACTGAGTAGAAATACCAAGGGTATGGACTTACTTTGTTATCTTCCTGAGTCATTTCAGTACATTTCCATGATGTCTTGTAGTAGTTTTCCTCCAATTGGAAAAGAATTGCTATATGAGACCACCAATTTAGTCTGAGAATACTGAATTTGGGAGACCTGGGGTTATTTAATCCTTGGCAAAATGCACTCAGCTTCTCATTTAAGAAAAATAATTAAAACAAACTGGAGGTGTTCACGCGTGTATCTGCTGGATTTAGATGTTTCCCCATGGGAGAAAGTTATGCTTTAATGAAGAATTAGTTTAAGCTGGGTGGATTAAGTTGATAAAATTCATCTCCATAGTAATTTAGCAGGGGAAAAAAATTAAGATGTTGGCCACAGTTGCTTTTAGTTTGAGCTGAGCTAAAGATTTGTGTGAAGACCTCAGGGAGAGAGCATTCAATTCCAGTTGATGACTTAGCCATTAGATGCTGAATTTGCACACAGTGGGGCCTCCGTTGAGCAAATGCTTTTACATTTTAGTGTAAGTAACTGACCCCATGCATTCATTAAAGTGTTCAGGGATTTCTTATTTTCCTTTCCTAGCTGGCTTCATTGCCTCTCCTACTTTCTAAAAACCAGGCTATGATAAGAGGGCAAGGAAAGCTTGTCTAATACGATTCCTGACCTTAATGAGGAAAAAGAATAAACATGAATCTGTGAAACTTTCTATGATCTCAAAGATAGTCTGTTTTTAATGAATAATTTGAGAGTAAATATTTTTTTTGAACTTATTTTGCTTCAATTTGATTTCTAAACCATGCCATTTAAAAAACAATGACAACTAACTTTGGGTATCAACTTAAGTAGGTCATGGGCTGCCAAGATATTTGCCTAAGGATTGTTTTTGGATGGGCCTAGGTAAGATGAGCATTTGGAACTTTTGGCTGGAGACTCCCAGGATGGATAAACCTCAGAAAATTCACTAAGACTTAGACTAGAAGAAGGCAGTGATAGAAGGAAGGAGAAATGTTCTTGAAGCCTCAGGTTTGAGCAGGTATCTTGGTGTTCTTCAGTTGTCTCATGGTGCTCCCGACTTTAAGACTTCAGATTTGAGTTTGAATTCCACCAGTTTCCCTGGTTCTCAAGCTGTCAGTCTCAGGCAGAACCTACCACCACACACTTTCCTGGAACTTACTTTGTACAGGGCATATGACGTTCTAGCCTCCACAAATGTAGAAATCAATTCCTTATAACAAATTTCAGACGAATATAAGCAACCAAATCTTTTCATGTTAAAAATATGGTTTTACTTAAAACAGTTATTTGGGACAAATCAAAGAAATTACCTTTGTATGGTCTCAAGATGCTGGTCTCGAGATGTCAAATGTTTCCCTGTTTCTTTTCTTCCCAACTGCAAAATTGCATCTGAAGATAGGAAACTGAGCAATGAAAGATCACTGGACGTATATATAGTTACATATGCCAAGTCCATTTATGTTAACATGCATATGTCTAAATTTTCAGTAATAGCCGTGTTGGGGAGGAACTGTAAGAAGCATTAATATTCCTGTTGAGGGTTTTCAATAGTTCTTCGTGATCTTATACCCCTGCTACACAGACATGAAGAAGGCTCAATTAATATCTATAGTATAATAATCAACTACTACTTTAAAAGAAGAAAAAACCTACACATTATACAGTTTGAAGATCAAATCCTGGTGTCAGTGGCTAGCAAAATTATACACTTGACCTTAGTGGAGCCATGTCTTTTTCCATATTTGCAAAGCATCAATAATATGGTGCCTCATTCTAAGGATTGCAGTAGGATGTCCTGAACTAGCTAAGACGAATCTCTCAGAAAAATACAAGGCATGTAAAATATCTTCTTACACATTTGAAAACATACATCTGGGCTCAGTCATCCTTGCCTGTATCACAGCTCTGGGAGGGGGTGATACAAAAACTGCCAGTCTGAAGGCATCCTGGTCTACAAAATAAGGCTATGTTTCAAAGCAAAGGCTGAAAACCTAGTGAGTACTTCAGACACTGTCTTACAAACACAAATACTCTGAATCTCATGACCAGAGTTCTCACTCATCCCTTTGGTGACCTGCATAGGTTAGATACATGACATTGAAAATAAAAATACTGTGAATCCTTTGGACAACATTAACTCATATTCACCCATAACTATGATTCCTCAAAAGTAGTTTAGAAGCACATAGGAAGACAAGGAGGTAGTGTGTGACCCATGATGATTTGGTAATAGTGAGAGATTGGGTAAGTGGGTCCTTCAGCAGGCTTAATCGTTCTCAAATCATGAGAAGTTACACGAGGTTGACAAAGAAATCTGAAAAGGAAACTTGGGTAGACAGATGAGCTCAGAGCTTCACATCTAGACCCTGAGAGATATTGTCAGTGGAGCTGAACATTGTTAAAAGCTTCTCAAAGTAACTAAAAATCCCTAACAAAGAACCTAGGCAGCCAGGCTATGCTCTGTCCCTAAGCATCATCACCACAGCAGATGGCTAAAACTCCACACATCACTGACATCACTTTCTATTGTTTAGATGAAGGCACTGAGAGCTTGATTGGTTGATGACTTGCCCAAGGTCATCAGTGTAGAACATAGGAATGGGGAAGGCTGAAATCTAGGTCTCTGACTCCATATTCTATGTTTATAAGACACATCATAAAAGAGAAAAAAGGAAGCTATGTAAGAAACAGGACCAGGGGAGAGAAGTGTGAGGCAGATCTTTCTCTCCAGGGACACTGGATTTAAATTTCAACCACACAGAACAATAGCGACTCTTGACACCTTTTGTGTTAAATATGTGGATAGCATTTTGTGTGCGCATCTTATATTAATCCTTATGATAACACCATGAGCTAGGTGATATTGTCTGCCCTGTTTTGCAGATGTGGGAACTGAAGCATGACATTCAGCCAGTTTTCTAGGATCATGCAGATATGTGATAAACTCAAGACTAGAATAGCAACACTTGGTGAAGTGTATTTAGATGGTATTGAGGCCATTTGCCATATTAAGGAAAACACGGCTTCACTTCTCCATTTAGTCTCAGCATGCTTATGGCTAAGCTAAGGGGACTATTCTCAAATGACCCGTAGAACCATGCACAATCTCTCATCCTTTACTTCTTTTTGTTTGTGTCTGTACACTTTGCATTAAGGTTTTTGTAACCACTTGCATCTAAAGTTTGAGAAAAATTATACAATTTTTTTTTTTTGTGTGTGTGTGTGTGTATCTGGTAAATTAGGGGTTGACAATGAGATATCTAATATGAAGTGGTTAAATGTCTAACTCCAGCTCATCCCACAATAGTCAAATCCCCCTAGGACTGCCTCCTCCAGTTTCCTTCCACTCCATTATTTTTGCTTTGATGGATGCTGATAATACCTTGTTCCTGCTTAAGTGTCTCACTGCATCTATTTTTTTCTAGATTAAATGAGATTTTAACAAGGCTTATGGGGCAATTCGTTGTCATTAAAATAATGAATGGATCGAAAACAGCCTTCTGTCTTGTTGGAATCCACTGCCATTAGTGGACTATAATCCAGCTGGCGACAATGACAAGGAGCCAGGAGGCTCTCAAGAAGAGAGGGGAAATGTAAAATTTCCCGTGATTTGTTGGTGAGGAGAACGCATCCCAGGAGTTTCAGAAATGAATTTAAATCCCTGTCTATATGGTCTCAGTTTCTAGAACAGAGCCCTACAAATGTGAAGTGGGAGATAGGATACTCCACCACTCACTCTAATCTTCTTCAGTTGTGTTTCTCTATGAGGTCAGAAAGAAAGAAATATTGCATACTTCTTCCTTTAAAATCCCATAGAAGTTGATAAAGTTAAGAGCTAACAGGACTTTGGGGATTAGAAAGCATGTTACATGTTAAATCACATTACTGCCAATCCAGTTTCAAGTCTGCAGTGCTATATCGGAAGTGGGTGTTGGGATCTTTAGTCTAGGAGAAACTGCCTCAAACATTCTCAAAAAAGGAAGCAAAATCTCAACCCCCATTTTTATTTCCTGTTCCTTGACCCTAGTTAAGAGAGAATGACACTTTGGAGGGTAATGATAATTTGATCATGACAAAATGGCATGTCTTTCAATAAGCTGCCAACTGAATCTTTTAAAATGAATGGTAACAGTAAAGGCATCAAGTTCAGGTCAATTTAAGGAGTTATCTGATGATAAAACAGACAGAAGGGAAAAGATGCAGCCCTCACCCTGGCAGGGGCCGAAAAGATGTGATGCATAGTGGGTCACCTATGACATGGTTCGGCTGAATATTTCAGGGTGAGAATGGAAAAGCCTCTGGCCAAGAGAGCCACTTATTTCAATAATGGCCCACTTTCCACGTTTGCTTCTCATCCGCATCTTCCTTAAAACATGTCCTTTCTTGGATTCAGTTCTCAGTCTAAGGCTTATCTAAAGCCTTAGACTTTGATTAAAATCCATATACTTGTAAGGATTTCCCTAGTGGCAGGGATAAATTTCCCTTATTTGAAAAATTTTGACTAAGTATTGTTTGAAACTAGCATTTCTCAAGGTAATTTAATGAACACAAGTTTAGAAGACAGGGTCGCA
The DNA here is from genome assembly GCF_008632895.1 of Mastomys coucha. Lineage (NCBI taxonomy): Eukaryota > Metazoa > Chordata > Mammalia > Rodentia > Muridae > Mastomys > Mastomys coucha. The sequence goes on along the minus strand of NW_022196911.1, from coordinate 43,328,504 downwards.
ATAATCTAGGATATCCTACTTGTAAAAATTCGATTTTTATTTGTGTGTACGTGTAAGTGCCTGCATGTGTATATGTGCACCATGTGAGTGTCTGGTGCCCATGGGAGCAGAAAGGTATTGGATCCCCTGGAACTAGAGTTACAGGAGGTTGTGAGCCACTATGTAGGTGTAGGGAGAAGAACCTGACTCCTCTGGAAGAACAGCAAGAGTTCTACTGAGCCATGTCTCCAGCCCCCAATTTTTTCTTAAAGTAAGATTTTTTGAGAGACCAAGCATAGTAAATAAATCCTTTTATTTTCAGTGCAAGTATCATGTTTAGTAGATGTTTAATGAACATAGAATAGTTATTGTTGAACTATGTAGCTTTTTATTGTGAAATGTTATATTGCTTTCTTGTAATTTGGTATTTAAAATTTTATCAGAAGTTTTAAAAAAATTCTTAAGGATAGCACCCATGTCTTATGTAATATTTATTTGTTTTTGTTTTTCGTTTGTTTATTTGTTTGTTTTATGGCATGTGGTACAGGACTTATATCTTGTTGATAATTAATAAAATTTTGCTATATTGCTCTAATTTGATTGCTGGAAGCTCTCTGGGAATAGACAATTTGATACATGCTTTTTTGACAGTTGGAATATGGCAAGACATCTTTGATTACTGTTCTATTGTCCAAAAGTTATTCTGAAGCAGCTATGACAATGTTGCATTTAGCTAAATATTTTATGGTTCTTCCTGACTTATTGGAATGCATGCCTTCATCTTATGCTTCTTTATCATATCAGTTAAGCTTGGGGCATATATATAATTAATACAAGACAAATAGTGCAGTGAATAGGTTCCTTAAGCTAGTTTTGCATTTGCCACTAGATGGATTTATTTTTCTAACATGTTTTATAGGAGGGATCTGGAATTCTATATTTAAATTTCTGAGACAGAAAATCACTAATTTGGGACAATACTGATAAATTTGGTCAGTCACCGAGATACACTGGTCATGCTAAAATCTTTGGGTGGAAAGATTTTTCTTACATTCCTTTTCATGGCTACCATTCTATAAGCTCGTACCGCCCACACAAGAAGCATATGATTTCTATGAAATATCAAATATTTGAAGCTATATCACTTAGAATCATGTCACTCTAGATATGAACTATGGATCTAGAATATTGAGCGATGTATTTCATTTTGTTTTTATGCTTTGTGACTCACTATGTGGTAATTTTATTTACAGCAACCTATGGTAACACTGGTTTAGACAAATGAGTTTCCAGAGATTGCAATTATTATTTTTTTTTTTTAGATATTTTCTTTAGTTTCCCCTCCAAAAAACAAAAAAAAAACAAACAAAAACAAACCCCTGTTGCCTCCCCCCTCCCCATGCCTGGCACCCTGCCCTCTCCCACTTTCTGGCCCTGGCATTCCCCTACACTGGGGCACAGAACCTTCACAGGGCCGAGGTCCTCTCCTCCTATTGATGATCGATTTTGCAATCCTCTACCATACACATGCTGCTTGAACAATCAGACCCCTCTATGTGCAGTCCTTGGTTGGTGGTTGAGAACCTGGGAGCTCCGAGGGTACTAGTTAGTTCATGCTGTTGTTCGTCCTAAGGGGCTACAAACCCCTAAGCTCCATTGGTCTTTTCTCTGATTCCTTCATTGGGGACCCTGCACTCAGTTCGATGGATGGCTGTGAGCCTCTACATCTGTGTCAGTCA
>NW_022196911.1:43310794-43325138 GCF_008632895.1 Mastomys coucha | reverse complement strand
CTGAAGTTGTTTATCAGGTTTAGGAGCTCTCTGGTGGAATTTTTTGGGTCACTTAAGTATACTATCATTATGTGGTAATTTTATTTACAGCAATCTATGCTAACACTGGTTTAGACAAATGAGTTTCCAGAGATTGCAATTATTTTAATCCAATATTACAGAATATTGTTTGTTAACTCTTCTAATAATTTAAAAATTAATAAATTGGCTTTACTAAATTCATAAAAGTTCTTTATGGGTTATAAAATGACCCTGGCTGATTCATGAAGGAAGGTGCTTTTAAATAAATCAACTAAGCATTTGTGGTTATCAGAGATTGAAGAACTTGCATATTTAAGAATAATTGGGGATATTCTACATCTTGTTATCTTTCTAGATGAGAAAGCAGAGGTGTGATTTAGTCTAATTGGCTGGCTGTCTCTTAGGAATAGCCTTTTGAAGCCTGTGGGTGCATGTTCTCTTTTCTTCCATTGAGTATAATGCATGCAATTCTTCTGAGGGTCTCAGATGCAGTGATTTCAATTTTCACCCTAAGGGGGAATTAACAATGGTACATGTTGAGCTACAGATATGGCTTAGTGCTTAAGAATGCTCACTGCCCTCTTAGAGGACTGAAGTTTTGTTACAAACACTCAGATCAAACAGCTCACAAGTACCCCAAACTCCCAGGAATTTGATGTCTATTCTGCCCTCCATGGGCACCAAGCACATGACCATATGCACTGACACATAAATTAAAACCAAATAAATCCTTTAAAAACAGTGTAATGTTTCATCCCCAACATTCATCAAAGCACCCTCTTCTTCTACCCTGGGATTCTTCCATTTACATATCTGGCACCTCCACAAATGGCCCATTTTGACCTTTTGACCAAATGTTTGGCAAGTTTGTAATATATTAGTGAGTGTATATGTGTGTGTGTGTATAAGAAAGAGTGAGAGAATAAATATCCAAGGATAAATAGTAGGGTATGTCTTCCTCTTAAATTAATCAACACTCTGAACCTGTTTGCATCCCTGCAAAGAAAAGCAAAAATAGTAGACCATCTTCTTTAGAAGAATGTACTCTGATGACCTAAAAATGAATACAAGTCGAGGAATGGACATCAGTCCATGCCACAGTAGTGGTGGTTAGGTTTTTAATTGTTGAGTGTTCCGTAGAAGGTGAGCAAACCATGAGGCTTCACGTTCAAGACTGTAATCTATCTTTGACAGGTTATGTGTGTTTGTATCCTGGAATTGAGCTTACAGCCTGGGCACAACAGCCCAACCTGAATCCATGTATGTGTGTTGATGATACTAGCAACATTTAAACCAAACACTATAAATGACAGACACCTTCATTTTCATGTACAGTTTCTGATAGCAGCCTTGTATTAGTAATACTTCAGAGTCATTCCCATGCTTCTTGTGTAGTTTGGCAAGCCATGTGCTGTGGTGTGGCTTCTCTTTCCCCATCCTACACTTCTTTTATTTCTCTCTCACTAGAACTCTGTTCTCTAGTAGACTTACCTCCCTTTATTTGCTAAATCAAAAGTGGTCTTGCCTTTACTTCATCAGTTATCTGATCCCCCTTTGAAAGACCCCTTTTATGGTTGTCTCTTTTCAGTAGTGTCCCTCTGGTGTGTGTCATGTCCAATATAAGATTCATCCTGATTTTCAGTGACCAAGTGTCTTTCTCATTGGACTAAAACATTATCTTGAGGCCAGAAACCATAACTTACCACCTTAAAATCTCTTTTTGCAGACATAGATCTATCAAGTACAAGTATTTTCTGCATTAATTTGTTAAATTCAGTAGGGAGGCTCTTATTCCTGTCATCTTGCTGATGAATGAACTTTTTGTAAATATAAAAAAAGGTTGAATTGTCCCACCCACGGAGATCTGCATAGAAAACAAGTTACAGGTCTATCTTATAAGTGACTCTGCCAGCATTACTACATCTACTTATACTGGTTTGATTAAAATGTCGAGTTTAAGTTAAGATTTTCCAAACTATAGACTCTATATTTGTTGTTTCCTTGTATCTTAAACTCCAACAAATCAAACTACATTTAAACTTACATATATTTAAAATATAGGAGGTAAAAATTCTACAGTCTCTAGGAATAACTTCTAACCATTCATACTAGCACCAAGGAAGAGAACTATTTCTTCTCCATGCCCCATGATACGTATTGATGGCAAATATGAGATACTGATCTGGGCAGTCTATCAAGCTACATACTTTTGTTGTTATTGTCATAGAGTCTCATGTAGCTCAGGTTATTGCCCTCCAGATCACTATGTAGCTGAGGATGACCTTGAACTCTGGATCCTTCTGCTATCACCTCTTAAATGTTGGGATTAAGAGTATAGATCATATATGACAGTTGATATAGGGTAAATAGTTGATAAGGGGGCTTGAGAAGAACTTGAAGAATAACAGTTCTGTCAGGTTTTTATTCTGTTCAGCTCTAGACAGAAGTGATTGGAAGTGACAGCCCCACCCACTTTCTTCTTATTGCTTTCTGGCACTTGGAACCTACTACTCAGAGACCCTCAATCAAATAGCATTCTGGTAGGTTGAAAGCATGTAGCCTCTACTCTCACCCATCAGATTAGGAGATCCTTGTAGATCAGGAGCACATCTCATTCACCTTTGCACCCAGAACTCAAGACACTTATCTGAGCTTGGTATATCACATTGAACACTAAAGCTGGTAGGGTGTTGGCAGGACATTTGAGCCTGGAAGCTCTGTTCTTTGGGCAGCATTTCTGTCTCCCATGCAGTTTGTAGTAGTAGCCACCATTGGCAAGTGTTATTCTTCAAGTCTGAAGTGGCATACCTCTTCCATATAGGAGCATTTCATCTGTGGCATGATAGTTCACTATGATTTCATGATGCGTTTCCAGAGGACAACTGGCATAGAAATATTAGTTCCATGTCTTTAAATGTAGTGGAGTGGTATCCTTTAATTAAGGTGTCCCGACTTTGCCAAATCATCAGATCAGCATGGCAGCTCCTAGCTGTTTGCATTACCAGGCACCCTGCCTTAGGTGCAAGTTATTTTAAAAAATTAGCATTGGAAAGCTATAATTGAAATATAAGCTATGCTCATTGATTAGTTTTGATATATGTATAAAGTCATGAACTTGTCATTATAATCAACTTAGTGAACAGACCAGGCAGCTGCCCAAATTTCCTTGTTTTTCTTTACAACTATTTACCCTGTTCTTCTCAAGCCCCCTTATCAACTATTTACCCTGTTCTTCTCAAGCCCCCTTATCACCAGACATCATTCCTCTGCTTCCTGTCACAATGAATTGTTTTTACATTTTCTTGAATTGTATAGAACTAGTGTCCTGAAAGATTTGTTCCTCTTTGTCTGGCTTTTATTACCCAGTACAATTTACTTTGACATCTTTATCATCTTAGGATCAGCAAGTTAATCCATTCTTATTTCAAAGTGCTATTTTATTGTATAGATATACCACAATTTGCTGATCTCATTGATGGCTATTTGATTAGATTCTAGCTTGTGGCTATTCTGGATAAAGCAGCTGTAAGCACGTAGATAAGTGTTTTAATGTATGTTGGATAAATTTTCAGGAATAGAATTTCTGGGCTTTGTGGTGGGTATTGTGATTTGAATTATATTCTCCAAAAATAGGTTGAATCTCTAGCTCACATGACCTCAGAATGTGATCACTTGAAACTAGTGTTTTTACAGAGGTAATCAAGTTAAAATAAGGTCATTAGGAAGGACTCTAATCCTTTATGAGTGGAATTATGTACAAGTTATTTAAAAAGCAACTTTGGAGAGGCATAACTGAAATGTAATCTTTATACATTGATTACTTATGACCTGTGTATAAAAACACAAACTTATTATAGTTGATAGAGAACAAGCCAATTAGCTACTAAAAGTTCCTGGCTTCTCTCTATAAAAACTCTTCCTGGGGAGCTGCAGAAATGGCTCAGCGGTTAAGAGCACTGACTGCTCTTCCAGAGGTCCTGAGTTCAATTCCCAACAACCACATGGTGACTCACAACCATCTGCAATGGGATCTTATGCCCTCTTCTGATGTATACTCACATACATTAAATAAATAAATCTTAAAAAACAACAACAACAACAAAACTCTTCCTGTTTTCCATAGCCTTTTACCATCACCAGGCAGTGTTTATATGTTAATAACATCTACATCAGTGCTGCAAAAAAGTGATCAAGACACAGACATGCATGTGAAAGGATGCCATGTGATAATAAAGGAAAGAGGCTACAAATGTTACAAAAAGTCTGCAGTCAACTTCCAGAAAGCAGGGGAGTGACACAGAGCACACTTATCCTCACTGCCCTTCAAAGGGAGCAACTGTACTTCTGTCCTCTAGCATAGAGATGCTATACTGCTAAGTTCCCTAGTCTGTGGTACATTGTTCCAGCCTTCCTACAAGCCAACACTGTGCATATACACCTAAGGAAGCAGGTACTTGCCCTCTAAAGTGATTGCAGGAGCCTTCATTCCCAGCAGCAGTACTCTAGAGGCTTGATTTCCCCCTTGCTGGTCAACAGATACCATGGTAATCATTATATTAGCCACTGGAATGTCATTGTTGTTTAATGTTCATGTCTCTGACAATTGGTGGTATCAAACATCCTTTCAAGCGCTTATTTGGAATTCCAATAACTTCTCTCATGAAGAAGTACCTATTCTGATCTTCTATTCATTTTAATTGAGTTGTTTGGTTTCTTATGACCCTTGAGATTTTTTTTTCTACAAAATCTGATCTTCATCAGATTTATGATCTGAAAAATGACTTCTCACACTCAGTTTCTTTGTTATTTTCATACTAGTAAGTTCTGCAGGACGGAAGTTTGGAGTTCTGATGGCATCCAGTTTATCAACCTTTCTCTTTCATGTATGTTGCAACTAACAGACTCTTTGGCTAGGCCTAGTCACAGACATTTTAGATTATTTTCTTCTGGATGACTGCCAGAATCTGTCAGTCTTATACTATATTTACATATCAAGTTCACTCTGAGTTAATTTTCATGTGTTGTATGAGGCTTGAATTGAATTGACATTCTGTTCTTGGCCAATTGATATCAAATAGTTAAAATGCCATTTGTTGAAATGGCATTTTCCCAAGTGAATTGCCTTTGGATCGTTGTCAAAAGTCAATTGGGCATGTACCTTTGGGTATATTTGTAGGCTTTCCTGTTCTGTTTCGCTGGCTTGTTTATTTCAAAGCAAGTTTGTTGCTGCCTTAATTATTACAGCCCAATGGCTCTAAAGCAATGATTATTTGGATTCCCAGATGGGTATTTGATAATACCTGGGAATATTTTTGATTTTGACAACTAGGGGATTATACAGCTAATAGGTGGAGATAAGGGATGTAGCTAAACATCCCAGAATGCACAGGCCAGTCTCTTTAAAATAATTACTCATTCCCCAAATGTCAAAGGTGCTGAGGTTGAAAAATTATCTGTAACTTTATACGTGTCTGGAAATTAGGTGGTACAAGGCTTCCAAATTTGCTCTCATTTTTTAAGGTATTTTGGATTCTGAAACGTTTGTATTTTTACAGTGTTAACAATCACACTGTCAGTTCCTTCAACCATCTGAGATTTTCTTTGCAAGTAGGCACATCTAGGTATGAGCTTGACAATTAATATCCTAGCAATGTGCAGATACTGTATTCATCTTTGTATAGTGGGCTTTTAAAATTTCTCATTTAAACAAAGGCTTCATAGTTTTTCAGTTTACAGGCCTTAGACATCTTTATCACATATATCCCTAAGCACTCTAGTGTTTCTGTTGCAGTTGAAAAATCACTTTATTTGTAAGGAGGAGAGTTTTAAGGAAGATTTTTACTTTTCCTAAGTCCTTGGAGAGTAATTTGTTTTAGAATGGAGTCTATGGGGTTTGTGAGCATGACCCCTGATATAGCTAACAGGTTCATGGAGTTCTAGGAGATGGAGACCCAATTGTCTTTAGTCTAGAAACAACGATTTGTCACCAAATCAGTAAAATGGCTGAAGATGTGGATAGAAAGCTGTGGTGGTATTTAGATTTATTTTGCAAGTGGACTTCAGATTTCTCTAAAACACCTGCACATTTCTACCACAATCTGACTTTGGTGACAGTCAATCCCAAAGAGTGTATTTTTGTTTTTCGTAAGTCTTAGCCTTCCCTTCCCATACATATATATACATATATATATATATATATATATATATATATATATATATATATATATATATATATGCTGTATATATATATGCTGTAACTTGTTTCTTTAGAAGTTCCAGGGTGTGGACCTATCTCTCTTCTCCTTGCCCTCTCCCTCAGTGGAAGGAGATAAATTTAGTCTGCCAAGCTCTCTAGAGTCAGATCAAGGAAGTGTTTTCTGACAGCCTGGTTCTGGCAGCTGAGAGTGAGCATGTGAGCATGAGAGTGGGAGCCCTGCTTCTGTTGCTTGTGGTAATAACTATATCTTCACTCACATAATGGACCCTGGTCCATGTGAGACCTGGCTAAAGGATTTTTGCTCAGGTGGTAGTAATGTTGAATAAAAAGTCAGCTTTGAAGAGAAAAGAAGACCCAATCTCTCAGTTTATGATATCTTTCCTTCTACTTCTCCAGTCTCTCTCTGGGTCCTAACAGAATGAGAAGAAAGAAACATCACAGAATAACTGTCATCTTTATCATTAAGAGTGCTAGATCTCACAACAGGAAGTGCTGTCATCTCCATTCTCAAGGTGAGAGGCACTAAGAGGTAGAGAGGATAACTTGTCAGTGTTGTATAATAGTGACTGCATCTGACCCATATCTGTCTCTATCCAATGCCTGTCCACCACAAGGACATCCTGCCTCTCATGGGTCCCATGAATGAAAGGGCTCTAGAGATCATTACATCTTGCTTAGTTTGCACAGGTCCTCACTCATAGAGAGGTGAGCGGACTCAGAATTGAATGACATACTTTTGAGTTCATTCTTTTAAAGTAAAGAGACAAATGCATAAACAACTGACAAAACTCCAGATGATACATTGAGATGAGGATTCTTAGACATCACTCTGAAAGTCCAGGGTCAGGATTACAAAGAAATGTGGGCGTTTATTGCCTCCTCAAGACTCCAAAAGAGATAAGCCTGGAATAGCACCAAGAGAAGGAAATGTTGAGAATTCATTCTCTCTGGGATACAATTGGTATTAGTTTTGTCTTGAAAAATAGTGTGCCCGTGTATATGTGTGTATGTGTGTGTTTGTACAGATGTGTGTATACATGTGCATGTGCACAGGTTGTGTGTTAAGAAATGGAAAGAGAAGGAAAAACATGGAGAGGTTCGTTGGGAAGGGAAAAGGATATGTTGCTAGGGTCTGGAGAGCTAGCTTCCTTTCAGCCTGAGGCTGTGCCTATATGCAGCCTGGAAATGCAGAGCTTCAAAGAGTCTCCAGGCACCTCCCTGCACAAGTCAATTCTGGGCTATCAGCCTCTGTTCGGTTCTAGTCCAGTCACTCAGTGTTTCTTTAGACCACTGGGGACGTGAAATATCGGAGCCGTGCAAAGCCATTACCACTGTAGCAAGAAGGAGAAAATATTAAAAGCAAATGAAAACCCCAGAACACTTGCTTTTCTGAGATGAAACCAGGAGAGTTGTTCTCCACTGCCAAATCCCAATTTACTCAAGGTCTCATTGCTGCTACCATACTGCTGCTGCCTGGACTCCCTTCTTTGATTCTCCATGGAAAAGCAGGGGCATCTTTTCCCAGGTGGGAGAGATCACACACACATCTGTTAATTTTCCACCTAAGCTCCAGGAAGTCAGAGGAAGCCTGTTGTTTCCCCATATTGGCATATTCTTGGGTTTTAGGATGTTCCCTGACACACACTGGATGTTCACTGGTGGACCAAGGTCTGAGTTAGCTTGTCACTGACTTCTGCATATGTCAAACAAAATCCAAGGTTTGTAACATGGCAGACAAGGTCTTTGATTTCTCCTTTTTGACTTCATCTTCATTTCTCTCTCCCTTACTCCCATGTTCTCTCTTTCAGCTCTGACTCTAGTAGCTCTGCACTCTGTCCTTGCCTGCTATTGCTATATGGACATTCCTGCCTTCTGTTGTGACCTAGAAGCCACAAGTCACCTTCTTCTAATTTAGGTGACAACTAATTGTAATCAACATCTTTTTATTTGATATTTTTTCCCCTGGGGATCAGACCCAGGGCCTCATCAATGCTAGACTAGTGTCCTACCACCGAGCCACAGGACTATTCTTTCTCTCTACAAAACCTTTCTGGTTCTCTCTTCAACATTTGAACTGGATTGTCCCATTTTTATTCATAGCATTCTTTTCCTTTGGCTTTGTGCACATTTTGTATTTATTTCTATTTCATCTTATTAGGCCACTACTGGACAGTAGTAGCTTCCACAGGACAAGAACTTATGCATTTAACTTTCCTCTGTATGTGTCCTAGGCTCTAGGCTAGGAGGAAGCTGAGTGCAGAAGGAGCTTGAATAAATATGTGTTGACTGGACAGACATATTTTACCTGCAGGACATGTAGCTGAATAATTTAAGTCACTGATGACAATGCTGAGGAATCTGCATTCATGAAAATGAAGCCAAACCTTGCCTAACCCAGATTTCAAAATGGAAAAGGGCAGACCTGTCACTGTGTAAGGATGTCAGAAATGATGGAGTTGGTGCATACTCAACAACTGACCTGCCTTGCTGGTAATTAGTAGCCCGAGGCTAAGCTAGTAGCAAGTGTGGGTAGCAGGCAATACTTAACCGCCCAATTAAAAGGCAGTTCAAGCTTAAATTTAGAAGCCCTCTGTGACTGTGCCACAGATACCACACTGAAGGGGACAACTGATTGTGCAGCTCCTTCACCCAGGACCTTTATTGCATGTCAGCAAGATAATTAAAGACACTGACTCGACACATTTACAAACCATATCCAGGGGTTTTCTTGTCTGAAACACATGAGAATACAAAGAATTAAGGTCTGGGACACTACCTAGGTTGTTCCTAGGTCAGAAAGTGTTTAGACTTCTGTTTGAAAGGCACGAGGGTATATTTGTTGATAACGAAAGATAAGCTGCATGGGTGTACTCGTGGACCTAAAGCCAAAGGTTACATCATCCATTAAATGCCTTCACAACATAAGGAAGACCCCTAATGTTCTTGTGAATTGCATCTCCATTGAGGAATTTTGGACAACTGCAAAAGGTGTGGCTTTTGTTTCTGTTGCTGTCATTGTTGTTTATTAGCTCACACAACTGAACAGAGCTGATGACTGGCTGGCTAAATATAAGCAAGTAAATGATGCATGAGTGCCGGATTATACTTTCCTATCACCTGAACATATTATGTCTATCATCACATCAGGTTTCCCCTGGTGATAAAACATTTGTGGAAGCTAGGTCTTGGCAGCCAGTCTATCTTCCACAAATTCATGGGACCAACTGTTCATCATTGCTGGGGTACAAGATCAGGTGGAAAGTCCTCTTCCTGTACCTAGGGCAATTGCTTGGTTTTTGGTGCATGGATTTTTATCGGACCGTACACTTCAGGATGTCAGCTGAATATCTGGCATAACTGAAACTTCTTAGCTCAGAATCAGTGGGGGGGGAGGGGCCAGCATCAAACAGTAATTCCAGACAAGGATCATTGCAAGTTTTAGTGGCCATTTTTAGCACTTTATATTTTTATATGTATATATGATAAATACATATATATTCCTAAATGTGTAAGTATAACTTGATTGGTTCATATTTTGTTATTTATATGTATATTTTTAGGGTTGACCATTTGGTAATGAATAACCAGTTGGTATGCCCTTCCCTGGTAAAGATTATTTCTTTTTTTTCAAGACAGGGTTTCTCTGTGTAGCCCTGGCTGTCCTGGAACTCACTCTGTAGAACAGGCTAGCCTTGAACTCAGAAATCTGCCTGCCTCTGCCTCCCAAGTGCTGGGATTAAAGGCATGCGCCACCGCCCGGCAAAGATTATTTCTTTACTCCACAATATCCCGAGTTTCAACAGTAGCTGTCCTTGCTGATTTTCCTCCAGGTCATATATGTTAAATGAAACCCATTGCAGTGTGTTTACAGTACATCAGAGCACTGGGCTTGGAGGTGGGTAGAACTAGATTCAAATCATACACACATAAACCACAGTGCCCTTCTGGTGTTTTAAAATTTTTATATACATGAACAAATCTTTGCCTTTCTCTCCTAGCCAAGAAAAACTATATCAATACAGAACTATAGCAAGGACCTTGAATTCACTGTCCTTAACGAATATCTGCCTTTTATATCAATTACAGTTTTCTGATCACCTCTTCCCAATGCTTTTCTTTGAGTGTACCAGGATGACAGTTTTTACTTATAATCTGATAATCTGTCAACCCCACAGAGTTATGAACTCTATGAAGGATCAGGATCATATTTTTTCCAGCTATTGTTATGTCCAGTGTCTTTTCCTAATGAGTAAATTCATAATTAATTCCAAGCTTGAAAATTTCCTATGGTCATGGACCACATAGATTGTATCTAGGTTTTTATCAAGCACCCCAACCCAAAGGGATATCTATTCACTTGTCCTGGAGTAGGTAATTGTGATGTTTCTATTTGTTTTAGCAGTTGTATTAATTTTCTAGTTTATTCTAGAGATGTTTTGCAAATTCATACACATGAAGGGTACATTGATCTCCACTCTTTTCATGTGTGTTCTGTCCGTGATAGCCAGCCAACAGAGGAGAGGTACGGGCTATGTAACTTCTAGCCATGCCTATGTCCTTTCTTGTGTTACCTCAGATAATATGTCACTCAACAATATAAAGTAAAAGGACCTCACAGCTATATCTTTTTGCAGCACTTAAGCTCCTTAATGTGTAATGTATCTAGTTTCTTAGAATGTATAAATGATGTATTTTTTTCCTGAATTTAATGTCTGATTAGATTAGTTGTGCATCATCTAGCAAGGAGCAGTGTAGTTAATAGCATTGCATCATTGTCTAAACGAGGTCACATGGTAATTGCGGTAAGAGCTAAATACACTTACAAGCAACTCAGTCTGACATCGGATTCCTTTCTTAGAGGTCTAAATGCATTGTGTACTTCAGGGATGCTTGGCTTGCAGGATGTGTGTACTGAATCTCATTTCCTTCTTCCTTCCACAAAGGGAGATGAGCCCGGTATCTCGTGACTCATGCGAAGTTCTTGGATTGTGCTTTATATAACAGAATACATGGTTTCTATAGTAAGAAAATTCCCTGCAGGGAAACATTATGTGTTTGTTGATACTCAACATGAAACCAGATCCAGTGTTTCTGTCTCTCTTTTTCATTTGTTATATTCCTGTCTCTGATCCAGGGGCAGTGTAGACAACAAACAGAGGGAAGGCAAGCGATAAGCCAATGCTGACCACTCAATTCTATTGATTAGAGTCAAGAATCTTGAAAAATAAAAATAAAAACAACTCTTAGAGAGAGTGCTCCTCAACTCCTAGTTTTGGCTTTTAAATCAAGTCTATGAATTATCTTAGGTTTTCAAAGAAATTTTACTTTCTTGCTACAATCGGCAATAATTCTTACTGAGTACATACAAAGACCTCTAACTTAGGCAAGTGATGCACAAACTTAAACTCTAGAGTAAATGATTGTCAGTCCTTCCTTCTTTCCCCATAAGCATCAGATCATCTTTATTAATATATTGTAACTGGCACATAGGAATTATACATGATTATTGTATATTACCACATGGAATTTCCTTCAATACAAGTGATCAGTGAGTGACAGTCAGTTGAGTGACTGACAGACGTATTCTCTGACATTTACTATTTCTTTGTAAGGGAGCATTGAAAAATCCTAAAAGTCATTTTGAAATATTTAATTTAGTTTTTCCATCATATTTACCCTACTGTGTTCTAGAACAGTGGGAAGTCATTTCCCCACCCAGTTGGGCACATGTTCCCATTACGTATCCCCTTCTCTACTCTTCCTGCTCTACACTCATCCAAGGCTCTGGGACCCACATTTTTATCAGTGTCTATTCTAGGTCACTTTTACCATCCATGTATATGTAAGAACATGTGGTACTCACCTTTCTGTGCCTGTTTTATTTTACTTAAAACAGTGTCCTCCACTTCCATCCAGGTTGCTGCAAATGATGAAACTTCACTCTGTGATGCTTACATAATTGTGTGCAAGGGCATTAAAATCTATTCTCCTATCAATGGGCACTACACTGGGCACATTTTTCATCTCAGCTATTGTGAGCATGTCTATAGTAAGAATGTGGCTGCAGATGTCTGTTTGACATTTGACAGGCACATGTCATTGTCATTGGATGTGTACATACCCAGGAGTTGGTATTGTTGGATCACCTGGTAGTTCACTCTAGCTCTTGGAGAAAAGTTTGACTTGTTTCTCACAGTTGCTGAGTTATCTTGCTCTCCAATTTCTGTTCCAAAGAAAAACATCAGTGGCATGTGAGATTCCCCTCCTCTAGAAATACCTATGTTGAACCCCATGACTTATCTAAAAATGAATGTTCTCATGTAGGAGAAGCTGTTTCTAGTTAGCGTCTAAAAGACACTTCTTCTTGGGTTGAGATGTTCAACCTATCTTATTTGGACTGACTCTGGGAGGTCAGGACTTACATTCACTGCTCATTAGTGTTTCTTGTTTCTTGATCTCCTTGTTCTGAGACCATCTGTGGCAACAATGTTGCTGAGACTGTGTCTAGTGACTTCATTTTGCAAGTAAAAATAAGACAAAAACAAAGAAGTAGTTCTTTCTTCTTTCCTGAGATAATGAGGAGACTCATTAGCTAGCTGCCAGACAGGATAGTCCATGAGACCTCTTGAAATTCTTCCAGCCATGGGTATTGGGCACAGCTTTGGATAGAAAAACTTAGGTAACAAAATCATACAGGGGTAGACACAGTGCTTAAGCAACCAGAAGGGAAAATAATGGGTTTCCTAAATGTATACAATGAGTTGGTTGATGCTGGAGATGGAGGGTTAGACAACAGACTTCTTGACTGTAGTTCTCTAACACCCCTGGTCCCCACTTCCAATTCATCTGTAAACATATCTCAAGATCTTTGTGCTTCACTTTGAGCTGATCTTTGAGTTCAGCAAATTTTAAGGGATTATCAGATAATGAAGATTTGTGGCTATATTGATGCTAGTCTGTCTTATTTTTATAGTACCAAATTGATCTTCTTTTCTATTGATCAATTTATTATAGATTCAATTAACAAGAGGCAATTTGGGGACCTGGAGAGCCAAGGATGCCAATGGAAGCGGCCATATCCTTCATAGTTTATGCTTGAGCCACTGAATATGGGGACTAAAGTGTAAACTTTATTTTCAGTCACTACTACCAATGCCAGAATTAGCACCGACTGCTGCAGTAGCAACAGCAGCAGCACCACCACCACTATCATATCATCATTGTTATTGTAATTGCCATTAGTCAAAGAATAAGAGATAGTTTGTTTGTTTGTTTGTTTGTTTTTGGATTTTACGAGACAGGGTTTCTCTGTGTACCCCCAGCTGTCCTGGAACTCACTCTGTAGATCAGGCTGGCTTCGAACTCAGAAATCTGCCTGCCTGTGGCTCCCAAGTGCTGGGATTAAAGGCATGCGCCACCACTGCTGTAGACAAGCATCCACATAAGACTGTTAAATTGATTGTTGTTTTATATCAAACAAATTTTATAATACTCTTTTTTATTGTTATAATATTTTATAAATTTTAAGGAATATGACAAAAAGATATTGTAGGTATTGAAGGGGGGATCTCTGGGAGGCGTTAGGGTACAAAAGGGAAACAAGAATGTGATTTAAGAGTCCCACAACAGCAACAGGAAGCTCCACTCCCAGGTGCTCTGACACACCTGGGATTAGAGGTGAGCAGGAACCAACATCTGTCCCAACACTGGGAGTAACTGGGTCCAGCAGGACCAGACACACAGGAACTCTGCCAGCCCAGTGACTTGGGTTCTTTCCGGTCTGTCTGGGTTAGTGTTCTAAGCAGATCTTGAGCACAGGCTCTGCAGCCAGTCCCACAACACACAGAGAAAGCCACACTTCCAGGTGATCTAACAAGCCCAGGATCCCAGGATCCCAGGATCCAAGAATCACAGGATCACAGAAACTGCTTGACCCTGAGGAGTTCTGACACAACCAGGATCACAGGAAGGATAGGCTCCAGTCAGATTTAGCAAGGGCAGGTAGCACTAGAGTTAACCAGATAGTGGGGGGCAAGCATAAGAAAATAAACAACACAGACCAAGGTCACTTGCCATCATCAGAACCCAATTCTCCCACCATAGCAA
>NW_022196911.1:43308089-43308967 GCF_008632895.1 Mastomys coucha | reverse complement strand
ACCCAGAGCCTCAGGGCTCTGGTTCCTGATACCTGCCCCTCCTGGCTGATCTGCAATGAGGGTGGAACAAGGAATGAAGGTCTACTGGTTTATGAGACTCTCCACCCTGTGGACCAGTAGATAAGATTGCATTCCTAGAATGAATGTGTTCCCCTCCCTAACTGAATACCTTGGGTCAGGTCCCTCTGAAAGTTTCCACTGTTTATGTTCTGTTTCCTTGGTAACCCTCTTCCCGCCCCCTGCTTATGGATGTTCCCTTAAATACCCCACACTTCTTGTGTTCGGGGTAGAACTCCTCTGACTGGCAAGGTCATGAGATCGACCCCCGTACCGGTATCCCCAATAAACCTCATGTGATTGCAGCAAGTTCGGTTTCTCGTGAGTCATTGGGTGGTCGCGTCATCCCGAGACTTGAGTAAGGATCTCCCCAGTTCTGGGGGTCTTTCACCCTCACCTAATGTCTGTGCTACCCTCCAAGCAGAACCATTGTTCAGTGAAACAGTTGGTGAATGAATTTATGGATAGACCATCTTAATACCTACACATTTCTTAAATGGATGTAACCTGTTCTCTGTGGGCTGAGAATGAAGTCACTCACTCAAGTCAAATAGCTTTGACCATAGCAAGAAGTCTGTATCCAAAATACGAGCCTACAATTCATTTCTTGGTGCAGCACAACTATCAACTCTCAGCTTACCTACGATGAAGGTAAAATCCTTTGGTGATGTGAGGGTCATTGAAATACAGCCTTATTACAATGAAAAGAAAAAGAACAGCTTATATATTTCAAAAGTATTTATGTACCCAAAAGTGCTATGCACACTCGTCTACTCCAGTCACATCCAAAATATCAGGGATAAAATCCTGATAAAGGATAA
>NW_022196911.1:43275783-43306432 GCF_008632895.1 Mastomys coucha | reverse complement strand
CCCTATCAATATGTACTACATTTGTGAATATGTACATCCAAAAAAATCAATAAACTTTCAAAAAAAAAGAATGCAATTTAATTCTATTTACTTAAAATATGTTTTTAAATGTTAATAAATTCAGATAAATTTAAATCATGCAACTTTTCTCCTCATAGTGTAATAAAATTAAAAAAAAGAGATAGTTCACCTGGGGAAAATAGTTTAAAATGTGGTCATGCTCTGGAGTGACCCTCTTCTTCTCTGTCCTTATTTAAGGAATGAATTTGAACATCTAAGCTCTCTTCTAAATAAAAACACACTTTTTCTCTCTCTTTCTCTCTGTCTCTCTGTCTCTCTGTCTCTCTGTCTCTCTGTCTCTCTCTCTCTCTCTCTCTCTCTCTCTGTGTGTGTGTGTGTGTGTGTGGTCTCCTTCCCTCTTTTTTGACATTCCTATATAGCATAAGTTATATATATTTATAATTTTTCTTTGAAATTTTCATACATTCATATAATGTATTTTGCTTAATAACCATCTACCCTATCACTACTCATTACTTCTCTCTAATTTCCCCTACTCCCCCCATTCTCTATCCCACTTCAAACCCTTTTTTAGGCCATTTATAGCCTTCTAAGTCTAGTTAATGCTGTCCTTACAGGTGTGGGTGTGAGCATGTCAACAGGGGTGTGAGCAATCTGTTGGTTGACACACTCTCAAAGGAGGGTAACTCTCCCCACCTCAGCAGTCATCATTTGCCAATAGCTCCTCTTCCAAGGGTGGTGTCTGCGGTCCCTTTCTCCACCCATGCTGGAATTTTGACTGACTTATCTTGTGCGGGTAACCATAGTGGTTGTGAATTGGTGAGAACAACCATGTCACCTCACTAAGTTAGCATTTCACAACTTTCCTCCCCATCCAGCTGCTCTTATATTCTTTCCATGCTTTCTTCTGCAATTTTCCTTGAGTCTTTGGGGGATGGGTTGGGATGTAATTGATGCCGTGCACTCACAGTTTCTCAAAGTTGGCTTTAAAGTGTTATAAGTCCCCATATTACCACATCCCACTGCAAAGAAAGTTCCTTTTCCCAAAGTTGAAAGCAACACAGTGTTATGAGTGCAAACACAAATATTTAGAAGGCAGTGCGAAAACTTGGCCAGTTAGAAGAATAAAATAAGTTATCTGTATGCCAAAAACTGTACATGCAAGTATCTATAGTTTTGGAATGAATGCATTTTAAAACTTCTCTCTGTTTTTTTGTTTTTTGTTAATAATGTTCAAATAAATAAGCTAAAGCATCTCTGGTAACAAGATGCATGAATTGGGAGGTTTTATGGATCATGCTAGAGAGTATTTATTATATACTCATATCATTTTTTTTTCATTTCAAATGTCATGTCTTGAACATTTGCTCAAGTCATTGTTTTGGTTTATAGACAGGCATTTAGAATCTCTTTTTGGGAGTGAGTTTGCTAGAACAATAAGTCAATTCATTAGCAGCTTGGTCCTAAAAGTTCTAGTCCTGGTGACTAAGCCCCTGTCCAGGCAATTCTTCCTCTCTGGCATTGATTCAGTTTGTGTTTTCAAAACTGGAGACTCAATCTCTAAAAATGTCTTTTAACTTGAGAAATTTTTGATTCTACAAATTGCTTTTGAAGTCATCTTATAGGCACAAAGAAATGTGATCACAGCTTTGGACTTGTGGTATGGTTAATTTGGAGTGATGGTTCATGGGCTTTCATGTGCTTAGCTTCTTGAGGGTTTTGTGCAAAAAGAAATGCCAGGACGTTGCCCTTTTCCCTGGAGGCTATTTGGAAAGACTTTGGTCAAAATGCTTATTTATAAAGACCTTTTCAGAATCTGCTGTGTGTATTCGTGTGTGTGTGTGTGTGTGTGTGTGTGTGTGTGTGTGTGTGTGTGTATTTATTATGCTTAAACACGTGCATGTAATGTGCTCTTCAAAGGAAGGATGGCAGGGTAAACACAGGAGAACCTTTATAAAGGTAAAGATAATTGAAAACAACTACTCTTCTCATATTATCTATTTATCTATTCATCTTTTCTTTTGTAAATAAGCCACCTCATCCATAGGAAAAGATATGCAACTACATTTATCAGATATGACTTAGTAAATGTATAACCAGAGGAGGTAGGACAATTGTTTGCCCCAGAAAGAGGAACATGATGGTTGGTAAGATTCCTGGCTTTTGAGGAGGACAGAATTAGAACTGAGAAGTCTTCACTTTATTTCCAGTAAGCCATTTTCTTTTTGTGGCCTTGAGTAGGTCTAAGCATACAATCTAAGCACTCTTTATTGACTGGGGTAGGCTCTGTGATTTACCCAGGTAACTGTCAGGAGCCATTGCTTGGTTTACCTTTGTGGTCTCCAGAAGTGCTCTAAAAGGTGGCCCCTAGTGTGGCTTTTACTTTTGAATTGTCTGAAGTTGAAAAGCTTCTCTGACCACAGACTTAGTCGTCCTGGGTATCCTGAAAACATGGCTCTTCAGTATGCTGTGTCAAGGCCCCACCTCTTTCCAATAGCGTCTGACAGTTTTGAAGTGCCTACTTGGTCCAGAGCTTGGCATGAGACCAATAGAGGTTTTTGCTGGAACTTGTCACAACTCAAGTCCTTCTGTGCAATTCTGCTTTGGTCACCTCTCTTTCACAGGTATGAATGACAAAGGTATTCTTTCTTAATAGAGATCTTGTATGCAAATGTATTTAAACTAAGCCAATCAGGAGCAGTAATGCCGTTCCAATGTCTGTAACTTGACATATTTGGGATGAGAAGTGTTTTATCTTTCAGATTTTTAAAATGAAATATTTGCACATATACAATAATATATTATGGGCAAGATCTGAATATGGATTTCATGTGTCAATATTTACACATAACCTAGTAGTAATCTCAAATGATAATTTTTAGTGCAATTCCATTTGACTGGCCTGTCACTGGAGCTCACATGTAGAATTTTCCATTCCCGGAATGATAGCAAGGTTTTTAAAAGCCATATTTTGGACTTTCAAATTAGTAGCTACCATTTGTTTTGCATTTGCTTCAGTTCAGGTAAAACGGTAATGCTTGAACAAATGTGAAACTGACTTGTTGGGTAGGCGACCTCATCTCATTTGAGAATAGTGTTCTGTACTGAGGAGCAAACAGTTTGTCTGAACCCGCCTAGTACAATAGTTCTAACGCTACTTATAAATGTGGCCCGAGCTGGGTTAAGGCTCTTCAGATGAGAGTCTGCTAACCTGCTCTCAGTGGGAGAGTGCTGGCTTTCCTCTGTCCTTTGCCACACGCCCCATTCAGCCAGCTCAAAGGAAACCCCGGAGGCCTCTGCTCTCCTGGTCTATGGCTCTTCACAGATGCTCTGCAGGGTGTGATGTCATTGTCTGCTCTTTTACAAATGCACTTTGCATGGAATTGTGGCAGCCCCTTTCCAGAATACAGAAAATGCTTTTGCACAGTAACAAAGTCAGCTCTGTTCTATACATCTCTGTATCCTCAGTCTTTAATGCTCCACATCACAACTCATCTATTGTATGCTTTCTACCAGGATCTACCATGTGTGAGGATATAGGCTTAGCATTAAAGGACAGCTGCAGAAATGGCTGCAGTACATACAATTCTTGCTTGTAAGAGAGACTTCCTGGACCTGCATTCCAGAGAATTCTCATTTTCCTTCTGTTATTGTGTTAGAATACAGATCAAAATCAACTTGAGAAGGAAGTGGCTTATTTCACTATAGGTTATAGTGCCTCATCAAGGGAAGCCAGGGCTGGAGTTCAATGCAGGAATCTGGGAGCAGGAACTGACATTGAGCTCACCGAGGGATGCTGTTTACTGGTTTGCTTCGCTACCTCTCTTAGGCAATTCAGACCCATGGAGCATCACCCACAGTGGGCTGGGCATTAAGCATCATCAGCCATTAAGAAAATGTCCATAGGCATGACTATGGGCCAATCCAGTGGAAGCAGTTCCTCTGTTGAGGTTCTCTCTTGCTGGGTGTGTTAAGCTAACAACTGTGTTTATCCATCACATAGAGCTTGGCCACATGAATTCCAGATTCTGCTTTGAGGGCTCATGGTTTAGATTTTAGTTTTTTTTTCTTGAATAGTTCAGTTTTCACATCTTGGTTCCATCAATGTTTGCAGGTGTAGCGTGAGGTTTTGTCATTCAGGTGGTGTAAACCTGAACACCATTATATTTTGAGGGACTCACCTGGTCCTACAGTGGAAACAAACTTCGCAGAGAAACATAACTTTTACTATACTACTTTATTATGTGTGTGCTTCTTCATGTAGCATATGTGCATACATACATGTGGGAGGCCATGAGTGTACATGTGTATGAAAGTCAGGGATCAGGGTGTTTCCCTCTATTTCTCCTTGCCTTGTGTTTTGTGAGTCTCTTACTAAATATGGCATTCACTTTGACTGGATGGGCCATCACTTTGACTGGATGGACCATCTTTCAGCATCTGCCCATCTCTACCATCCCCTGTGCAAATGTTAAAAATACATGTGACAACACCTGGATATTTTACATGGGCTCTGAGGATCCAAATTTAGGTCCTTAGGCTTACATGATAGGCACTTGACCAACTGAGCCATTTCCCCAGCCCAAGAATAATTCTAACCTGAGAATATCCTTTTGGATTTAGATGAAGTCTGCATTGAGTTTCTACCATTTCTTACCAACTCCCCTCACATCCATTCTTAGGAAATTTTGACTCCTAGTTAAAATGATTTTTAAAAATTCCTTTCAAACAACGGGAGCTGGCGTTTGGCCAATAACTGTGTTTATTTTCTTTAGAGAATCAATTGCAGTCTTGACAAAGGACTCTTCTCTTTCAGCCAATAATTTGTCATTGCATACAGATGGAGTGTTTATCAGGGATACTTCAGGGACCAGAGTCAGTTTCTTTCATGGGGTTATCTGTAGCCAATCCAAACAGCAGGTGCTGGAACATTGTCTCCCTAAGACTTGTTTATTGGCACAAGGATGCCCAGAGAGGACTGGGAATTTCTTTTTTCCTGCAGGCCAAAGATAAAGGTTTGGAATGTGGGCAGTGTCTGCTGACTCAGGCCTGGCTACCTTGTCAATACAGTCCAGTGTTTCCAGCAGAGAGAAGTCTAGGAGAAATTACTGTACTTCCAGAGCCCGGGGAAATTTATAAAATGAATTTTATAACTGTATAGGAGATGCACAAAACTGTGAGGATTTAAAAATAAAACAGCCACCATGAATCCGTTGGCTTTTCAATTGAACCTCTACTTACTGGTTTCTAGTGGGCTCTAAATACTGTTCTATATGTAAATAGGGAGACATAGAAGCTGTCCTTTTGAATTATCCAGTAGCATATGAAAAGTTTTAAAATACAGTAATATATTACACATTTCACAACAATATGTCCTTGGGATGTATATTTGGTAAAGCAGATGAAACAATGAACAATCATGATGATGGTTGAGTTCTGGGGTCTGGGACCCTTAAGACTGAGCTATAAAGGCCTTTTGGAAGAAATGGTGTTTTCCGAGTCTGGAGAAAGGAAAGGAATAAGCCGTTTTTTGTTTTTTTTGATTTTTTTTGATTTTTTTTTTTTTTTTTTTTTTTTTTTTTTTTTTTTTTTTTTTTTTTAAAGAATAAGCTTTATGGAGACTGTGGCATGGGCAAAAGCAGTGTGATCTATGTATAAAACCATGACACAAGAACCTCCAGAAGAGGCCCATATGGCATTATCTGGAAAAAGAGTAGAATGAGGAGGTGGAAAATGATGTAGGGATCTTGTTATTTTATAGCAGATAGTAGTAGGTCATGATCAGAGGCTTTTTGTTTATTCTTATTAGTAGAAGAGAGAGGCAGCTTGTGGTAGGGTTGTGGTGATGTCTCATGCTCTCTCAGGGGGAGGCTTTTGCAAATCTCCTCTATATGATTGCAAGCTTTTATGAAAGTCTCATCTGTGGTACACCCTAATATTTAAGGGTATAAACTGGGCAGGCCAGTCTTGAAGGATGCTATCTTGGCTCGACCATTGCTTTCTTAGCTGCATAACGTACTAACTTAACTCCTTTCTCTGAATCTAGATTTCTTCCTTGATAAAATGGATCCAATGAAATTACTTGTGATAAGCTCACTCACTGACCTTTCCTACTATGCAGAAGCAGGCACCAGAGACAAGTATAGACAAAAACCTTTGTGTGTGTATGCATTAAAAGAGACTATTAGAAAAGAACACAGGTTAATTGTCTAGCTCAGTCTACTAACTGTCTCCTCCTTCTGCAGTTTCTTATTTTTTTTCCAGATTCTTTTAGAAAGCCTCATTCGATGTGAAGTGCCCAATGTCTATACTGCTAGGGGCTTCTTTCCAGATTACTTCATTTACATGTTTCTTTTCATTATAACAAGGCAGAAGAGGGGAATATGGGTTCATTATGAAAGAACTGAGGGTGGAGCTCCTGTGATGTCTACATCGCCTGTTGGATCTACAGGAATCAAGTCAGAATGTCTCTAGATTCTTTGAGGTTTAAAATAGGTTACTTGTTGCTAGATATCCTCATCACAGTCTTGAACAATTGGGTTCTAGTTGTGTTCTCAGTTCATCTTTTCTTTTTTTTTTTAAGATTTATTTGTTTATTATATGTAACTACACTGTAGCTGTCTTCAGACACACCAGAAGAGGGCATCAGATTTCATTACGGATGGTTGTGAACCACCGTGTGGTTGCTGGGATTTTAACTCAGGACCTTCGAAAGAGCAGTGGGTGCTCTTAACTGCTGCGCCATCTTTCAGTACTGTTCTCCGTTCATCTTATCCCCAGAACACAAGTGTTTGACCCTCTGCAGTCTTTGTATGTTCAACCTCAGCAAGACATGACACAGTGCCCTTATGAACTGAGCATATTAAATCTGTATTTGCTAAACTAGTAGAGTTTCTCTTTTATTTTGTTTTATCACCGTTGTTCTCCTTTCTGTCCTCTTCTCTTCCTCTTCCCCCTCTTCTTCTTCAGTGTTGCTTGTGGGTATGAATACTGCATGTATACAGTGCCTGTGTATACACGAAGGCCGACGGAGCTCTTCTATATTATCATTATTTGTCTTATTCATTTGATACTGAACTACTCACTGAACCTGAAGCTAAGCTTGCATCCAGTAAATCCCATAAATCCTTTGCCTTTTTCTTTCTATTTTCTATGCCCAGTGCTGCGTGATATGCATGTTCACAGTCGTGCCAGGTTTTTTACATGTTTGCACAGTAAATGCTTTTAGACCCTGAGCCATCTCTCCAGCCCCTCCTCTGTCATTCTTAAAGGGGATTTAGAAGTATTTTTTTCTTGAGGACAAACATTACATTAATGTGGCCCACAGGCTCCTTTTGATCTAAGATTTCTTACTTTTCAAGTCTTCTGTAAACCCCAGGTTCACAGGCCTTTCCACAAGGATGCATGGTTCATTCCTAGTGGACTTTGCTATCTCTTCCTGTTGGCCTTTGGCATGTGCTTCTTCCCATAACCCTTGCTGATAAAACTCTTCCCTGTCAATACTTTCTATTCATCTACTTCCCCCTTTTCTGTTGTGGGCCAAAGTCCTTCTTTTGGAGACCTTGTCTACTTTTATAAATCTGAGTAATGTCTACATGTCTATGCTTTCAACACTCCTTGGGTTTCAGTCTTACTCCATTATTTATTGTCCATGGAGTGGCTGTTCAGATATTACCCTCCTCTTCCATCTAGGTCAGCTCCATGGGAACTGATGACTTTTAGAGTTACTGGTACATTTCAACATGTCACTTATACCTGGTGAACTATAAGTATTTGTGAAATGAATAGGTAAATTAGTGAGATCATCCAGCTCACATTGACACATTCAGACACAACTAAGAGAGGAGGGGAAGCATCTTTAGTACATTTTTAGTTTCTCTTCTATTGACCTGATCAAACCCTCTGGCAAAAAGCAATGTAAGGGGTTTGATTCAGCTCATAATTTTGGATCATAACCCATTACAACAGGAAAGTGAAGGCAATACAAACTCCAAATATCATATTTATACTTAGGCACATCATATTTATACTTAAGAGTAGAGAGAAATGGATGTTTGTGCCACTTGCTGCTACCTTATACTCAGTTACATTTCTTCACTCTTTTGCAGGTTAGTACACTCTGCCTAGGAAATGATGCCACCCAGAGTGGACTTGGTCTCCCCACATCAATTAATTAGGACAATTCCATACAAACATGTCTACAGGATCGCTCTATGTGGGTAGCCCTACACTGAGACTCTCTTCCCAGGTGATTATAGATTGTGTCAAGTTGACAATTTAAGCCAACCATCAAAAGAGCTAAACAGGATAGCTTTTGTCCTCCTTAACATGAAAAAATCTTGGAACCACGGCCAGCAACTCTCTGAACTTATAAGAAATGGATTCACATAATTTTTGAAACTGGGATTATCTGACAGTGGGTTGAACCTTGGTCCACAGGACTCAAACGTTAAAAAGTCTACATACTTTGAGTCTTAATAGAAGATGCATATTCGGCTCTTGGATGTTAGATGAGGCAAGATGGAATTTTTGTGATCCCTTCTGGAACATGGCCCCTGGCAAGCAACTCAGTGTTGGGTTTGTTTGACCCAGGAACATGTAACTACTGTAATAATCCCTCATGATTCCAGAAAAGCTTAAGTTTGTACATAGGTATTCGCTCCCCTAATCCAAGGTTTACTATTGATTGAGTTTGGGTATTGATGAGAACTTTACAGCTGTTTTGAGGGGAAAATATTTTTATATCTTGGAAGGCATGGCTGTCTCTTCCACATTGATTATCACAGGCAGGTAGTACTAGCCCAGTCCCCTTCCATTCTGTGCATCTGATGGAAAGGAGGCAAGCCACATTTAGCTCCAGAAACCCCAAGAAGATTCTGAAGTGAATAAGAGACAACAATGACTCTTTGAAATCTTCACAATAGATTCAATTTCTCAGAGAGAACAATTATTTACTTTTAGAATAATAGAGAGACAAAATTCTTTTCACTGGTGAATTTCACAGAAAACTGCCAGGCCCCAGGATAGACTTGGGGACTCAGAATTCACAGTCTATTGTGTTTGTAAAGACAACTGATTTGAGTCAATGTAAAAGAAGTTGTATTACTACAATGATCAAGAAAGAGTCCAGGCAATTTGTGACCTTAGTAGTTCAGGGTTATTTCAAAGAAACCAGCAATGACTTCACCTATTTTATCACTGTATAGCCTGTTGCTCTTTGGGGTGGAGATTCTGCAATCCTCAGCATGGAGCTAAAATCAGAAAGAGACATTTTTGAGAATTTTAAAAATCACAGCTTCAAATTATTTTCATCATTCTCCTTCAAGATCACCTTTTCCATCTCCATGGTATTGAGCATTATAAATAAAAATGAGGAATGTTAATGATGCTGTCTTTACTAGAAATCTTATCCTTGCTTTTCTTTAGATGTCACCATAGGCCCACATACTCAGAGCTTTCTTAAAGGCAAAAGCTAAGCAGAAGTAGCCACATACTGTGGCTTACATCAAGAAGTATCTTAACTTGGGAAGAAGACTTGGGAAGAAGAAAGCCATTTAGAGGATGATGATTCTCTTATAAGTCTATGCAAGGAGAACTCCAGAGTAGACTCATATGTTCTACAGAGGAGTGTTTTAATAGATTGGAGGAGAACTCCAGGGTAGACTCATATGTTCTACAGAGGAGTGTTTTAATAGATTGGAGGTGATAAGAAAGCTACGCTTGGTGCCATTTTGCTTAGTTGGAATAAAACGTTCTAGCACACAATATTGTGGACAGTTTAAAATATTTCTTGATCTGAATTTTCGTAACACTGTTGTTTTCATTTATGATTAATACTAGGCCTCAATTGTTTGAAGCTTTGGAAGCTGTAATGAAATATTTTTTCTCAATAGATCGAAAGTTACAACTTAAATAAGAAATGACCTACTCAATCCTGCAAGTTGACCACTAATTTTTTATTGTATATTTCCCATAGTTTTATCAGTGTCAAATTGTAGTATTTAATTTTTATTTAATTTTTGTCAATTTCCTACATGTATGAGTATATTGTGGACATATTCATCCATTATCATCCTTTGTCTCCTCTCTGCCCCCCTACAGGCTTCCTTGTTCTTCTCAGCTATTTCCCCTCTTATTTCTGTGTCATATTTTCTGTGGGGGCACATCTTTTTCAGGTAGTATGAATTTCTGTGTGTTTCTGAAAACATCAGTCACGACAAATCCAGAAGAAAAAGTTTCAAAGGACAGCCTGTCCTTCCTTCAGCTTTTACAATCTCTCTACCTTCACTTCAGCTGCTTCCTAGGTCTTGGGAGGGGTAAACATAATGTTTAATTTCAGAGTTTCTGTCTCAGAATGATCTGGGCCTCTAATTTCACTGTAGTGTAATTTGGCTGATTAAGGAAGAAAGTGAGTGCAAAGCAGAGGCTCTCGTCAGCCTGTAAATGACTTTCATCTTTCCAAGTCAAGATGTTTCTTGATCGAAGCCACAGTATGTGGCTGCTTCTTTTTTGCTTTATTCATCAGCTCTCTTTTGTCATCTGTGTTTGGGGACATTCTGAGACATGTCACTGAACAGCAGGCCAGGCTCAAAATTTTAGAGAATCTGTAAAAATTCAGCTTGACTCAGACAAGCACAGTCCAAATTTTCCTCTAGTCCAAAAGATTGTCAACTGCAAGTAGGAGAGAATCTGAGGCTGTATGTGAAACTCATGACCATTTAACAGAAGTCCTGTACAGTGCCACAAAAAACTTACTTAATTCATACTTTCTATGTCTGTTACAGTTCATCATAATGTGCAATAAAAATAAAAAACTTAATTTGAAGAAAATTAAAAAGTGATACTTATTGACCTAATATTCATAGTCTAGGAATAGGATTGACTTGAATAATATTGTGGCCCAGAGGTTAATGTGCAAAACTAGGAAAACCTAATTTTCCTCTTTTCTTTTCTTAACATTGATTCTTTTGTCTGCTCTATTCTTAATGTTTTTTCTATCCAAAAGGAGGCAAGTTGACTGTACCAGATCCATCCTGTGTGCGTCCAGGTTCAAATTGAAGCATAATCTCTACCTTAAATTTCACACACATGTTTTAATTAGGATAAGTTAGGCTCATGTGCCCCCCCCCCTTGAACCAATCCCCATGACTAGTAAACCAGGGACGATTGGATGGAGCTGGGTTATAGATCCCATTTTTGGAATTTGGAGGAAACCCTACTGTTCAAGCTTCATTTGTGTCGCTGTGACAAAGCATTCTGTCTGAAAGCACCTTAGGAAAAGAGTTTGTTTGGCTTACACGTCAAGGGAAGTCAGGGCAGGAATGTGAAGGCAGACTAGTTTATTTGATGCAGAATTACTTCTAACCAGAGAACTCACAGCCAAGGAAATACAGCAGAAACCTTTCAGGGGAAAGCCCTGCTTTTGGCTTGCTCTCAGTTCTAGGATTAGCTAGGTTTCTTCTACAGTTCAGGACTACCTAGGGATGCTCTCAGTTTTAGGATTAGCTAAGTTTCTTCTACAGTTCAGGACTACCTAGGGATGCTCTCAACTCTAGGATTAGCTAAGTTTCTTCTACAGTTCAGCACTACTTAGGGATGCTCTCAGCTCTAGGATTAGCTAGGTTTCTTCTACAGTTCAGGACTACCTAGGGATGCTCTCAGTTTTAGGATTAGCTAGGTTTCTTCTACAGTTCAGGACTACCTAGGGATGCTCTCAGCTCTAGGATTAGCTAGGTTTCTTCTACAGTTCAGCACTACCTAGGGATGTTCTCAGCTCTAGGATTAGCTAGGTTTCTTCTACAGTTCAGGACTACCTAGGGATGGTTCTGCTCACAGAGGACTGGGCCCTCCTATATCAATATCAAGACAATTTCCCACAGACATGTCCACAGGACAATGTGATCTGGGCAATCCCTCAGGTAACATCTTAAGTGACTCTAGGCCATGTCAAATTGACAGTTAAAGCTAATTAGGATAGCAACGCAAAGCAAACAAGTGAAAAAAACGTATGAGTTTCTAAGTGAAATTAGAATAAAATCACCAAATAAAAAGAATGAAGGAATGATTGTGGGAAAACACCAAACACAAAGCACACTTGACTTTGTTCCCAATGAATTGAGGTGAGATTCAACATCCCCCAAATTGTAGGTGTTTATATCTCAAAACGTCTTCAGCTTATAAATATTTGGTTTACCTGGAAAGTGGTTAGAAATGCAGACTATCCCCTTGCATTGCAATGCTGCTTAGTTAGAGCCTATATTGTAACAAATAGGAAAGTAATTAATGTTCATATTAAAGTTTTACAGGTTAAAGTGTTTTACCATTTTAAAAAGGAGTTTAATTATGATGGACCTTTGTGAAGTTTTATCTGTCTGTCTGTCTTTCTGCCTACACACACATACA
The DNA here is from genome assembly GCF_008632895.1 of Mastomys coucha. Taxonomy (NCBI): domain Eukaryota; kingdom Metazoa; phylum Chordata; class Mammalia; order Rodentia; family Muridae; genus Mastomys; species Mastomys coucha. The sequence continues at coordinate 43,294,009 of NW_022196911.1, read as the reverse complement.
CACACACACACACACACACACACACACACACACACACACACACACACTTGCAGTTCATCCAATTCCTTAATTAGCACATTTAGAAAAACTTCAGTCATTTTCTTTTGGTCCTTTTATTTAATTTTTTTTTTTACAATCCTTTTTTATTTTCTACCCTACATGTAAGAATAATGTCCAGACACATTTTGGGCTGTTTAAGTAAAAAAATTCCACAATTTATTGAAATTGTTTCCCCCTTCCCCGAGTATCCCTTCTTCTACATTTGCTTTTATATATTTCTCATTTTTGTTTTTTACTTTACTAATTCTTCAACAGTGTGTAGGCCACTAAGTCCAGTCTAGTGTGTTTTGAACCTCAGTAGCCCTATTCTCTCAAAGTTTAACTTAGTACTTTAAAATGATCCAGAAAAAACTAGTCATGTTAGGAATATAGTTAATGTCCTTGTCTTCTACCTCTATAGAAGTAGCATGTTTCATTTCTGAGTCTATTTCCATGACAACTTCCCATCCACCATTACAAATGCCACTTGCTTCTTTTCCATTTTGATTCTGGGCATTATGGATTTTATTATTTTGATTAATTTCTTGTGTTCCTTTTAAAATTTATATTCTTTATCTTGGGACATTAGATTTGGAAACACAGTGATCTTGTCAATGATTTCTTAAAAAGACAATAACATTTATTAGTGTATATGTATGTATATGTTTGTGTGTGTGTGTGTGTGTTTATGCCACATGTCTAGGGGTAGTCAAGTAGATGAGAAGGCGGCATTGGATCCCCTGGAGCTGGAGTTAGAGGTGGTTGTGTGTAGCCCTATGTGGGTTATGGGAACCAAACTTTGTCTTTTGGAAGAGTGGCAATCTCTGTTAATTACTGAGCTGTTTTTCCATCCACAATGGCTTGTTCTTCAGCTTTGGTAGTGGAGCTAAAGCAGCCTGTATCCTCGAGTTAATTCTATCTTGCATCTTTAAGGTGGTGTTGTCAGCCTTGATGCTATGACCCTTTAATACAGGTCTTCAGGTTATGATGATCCCCAGTCTTAAAATTATTTCATGGCTACTTCATAACTGTAATTTTGCTACTGTTGTTTGTTGTAATTTAGATACCTCAGGATATCTGATATGTGATTCCCAAAGGGGTCGTGGCCTACAGGTTGAGAACCACCATTTTAAGGTTTTATACACTTCAAGAAACAGGGTTTCTTGCCTCCTGTATTACGAGGGTGACTTTTCCTACCACTTTGACATTTGAAATACACACCATTACCAGTGGGCCCCATGGCTTATTACATTTCCTCTATTAAGATTTTTTTTTTTTTGCTTCAGCTTCTGCCTCAAACTTTATCTCTATATTTTCTACCATGGGTATTTTGATCCCCATTCTAAGAAGGACTGAAGTATCCATACTGTGGTTTTCCTTCTTCTTGAGCTTGTGGTCTGTGAATTGTTTCTTGGGTATTCCGAACTTCTGGGCTAATATCTACTTATCAGTGAGTGCATGCCATGTGTGTTCTTTTGTGATTGAGTTACCTTACTCAGGATGATATTTTCTAGTTCCATCCATTTACCTAAGAACTTCATGAATTCATCATTTTTAATAGCTGAGTAGTACTCCAATGTGTAAATGTACCACATTTTCTGTCCATTGCTCTGTCGAAGGACATCTGGGTTCTTTTTCATATACAGTTACCCAACCCAGATACTATTGTGGATGCCACAAGTGCTTACTGACAGGAGCCTGATATAGCTGACTCCTGAGAGGCTCTGCCAGTGCCTGACTAAGTGGATGCTCACAGGCATCCATTGGACTGAACACAGAGTTCCCAATGGAGGAGCTAGAGAAAGAACCCAAGGAGCTGAAGGGGTTTGCAGTCCCATAGGAGGAATAATAATATGAACCAACCAGTACCCCTAGAGCTCCCAGCGTCTAAACCACCAACCAAAGAGTACACATGGAGGGATCCATGGTTCCAGCCACATATGTAGCAAAGGATGGCCTTGTGGGGCATCAATGAGAGGAGAGGCCCTTGGTTTCATGGAGGCTTGATGCCCCAGTGTAGGGGTATGCCAGGATAGGGAAGCGGAGTTGCTTGGTTAGGGAGCAGGGAGAGAAGGGAGGGGATAGGGTGATTTTCGGAGGGGATAAAATTTGCAATGTAAATAAATAAAACATCTAATAAAAAAGTTTTTGGTTTTCTAACACACTCAGTATATTCATTATTGTTCAGCTGAATACTTGGCTTTTACAGATCTTTCCTCCCACCTCATCTTCCAGCTCCCATCATTCCCAATCTCCATGGCCTTTCAGGTTTTAATTTTGTTTTCTTGTTCCTTTTTTTTTTTTTTTTTTTTTTTTTTTTTTTTGTATTCAACCCAGAGAAACCATTGAGCTACATGTGGGTTCACTCTTACTTCTCTATGGCCTTGAAATTCTTACCAAGTAGTTACCAGAGCAATCATGGAACTTGTCCCATTGATTTTCCTTCCTGTGAGTCTTGTTTTGCCTGCTGTCCAAATCTGAATACTGTTTAAGGCAGAAGTGAGAATCCAGTCCCTGAGTTCCATAATGGCCTGAAGTAGAAGGTCCTTCACATTTAAGTTTGAGAGACACTGTCCTATAAGAATTTACTAATGTCTTGGTGTATACCATGCTCTGTTTAAGCTACTCTAACTTAGAGTTATTCACTAGGACTTAAGGACCTGAACATAACTTTTCCTCAGTTTTGTTTCTGATTTTTTCCTTACTGGAAGAAGATTCTTGGGATGTCTACAACTCTACTTGATGTATTGTTTGTAGGCCAGGATTATGAGAACACTGGTTGATATCTTTATTATTCTCTTCAGAGAGTGCAGATAACTTAACATTAGGAATGATCGGGATTTTTTTTTCCATTAAAATGATAGGGAGGTAGAAGTTACAAGATAAAGCAATTAGATAGAGGAACAGAATATTAAAAAGAGCACCAACAATCTTCAAGTCAAATGTGTGTCCAATTGAATCCTTTCTTTATTGCCATCAGGCCAGATAACATGGTAAGGTTGAAACTGGGGGTTTTCAGTTCATTATATATTTTAACATTAAATTGACTTAATATTTATATGAGTTGATACCTTGTTTTTTCACATTCATGCTTTTGAAGTGTTTGGGTTTCCTAAGCATTTCCCAGTCTATTCCATATGGAGGCTTAAAGGGAGACCACTTTTATTTCTTTACCTCTGTAATTGCACTCTCTCCAAGCCAACATCCTCCCTTGCTTGTTATTCCCAAGTGATCCTCATGTGTAGACTCTTGGCGAAGCGCAGGTCTTTGTCCACAAAATCAGCCAGAGTCATTTTTTAAAAGCTTACTTTTCTGATCTTATTACTTCCCTGATGGAATTCTCCTAATGGTTTCTTAAAGCACTTACAGTGAAACCTTAGCTCCTTTCCATGGCCCCTCTGGCTTCCTTTCCATCTCCTCTTGAATTGCCTGTCTCCTCTGTCCCAGTGCACTAGTGTGCTCCTGATTCTATATCTTCTGATTGTTGTGACTGTTATTCTAGTTTCCCTCTTGCTTCTTGATTGCTCTTCATCTAGATTTTGTTTATCTTGCTTTCATGGCTGGCTCTTCTTCCTTGAAGTCTAAGCTGAAAAGTTAAAGAAGCTTCTGTTACTACATTATCTGATGTCAAATAATGAAAGCTATCAAATAACTTTGTAATAATAATTTCCATGGTGAAGTTCTCTGATTTTGTCTGTCTTCCCCGTTAGAACAGGAATCACACAAGGACAAGTACCTTGTCTCTATTTGATAGTGGTACCCCACAGACCCAGAATAGTCTCATCCTGGGGTCCTTCATGCTGGTTTGGATATGTACTATTTTGTATATAAATGATTCCCCAGTTGCTGTTGCCTGTTAGAGCAAAGAATCAACAGGGTATTTCTGTAACCATGGAAGCCACTGATTCTCAAATAAGTTATTTTTAGATTGCTTCACTGAATAAATTTTTTTTACTTCCTGAGAGAAAAAAATAATGTAATATCATCTTTATAGTTGGAGGTCCCAGATATTGAGACAAGAAAGGGATGCTGAGATAAGAAGAGATTGTATTGCTTTATTTTAATGATGATCTAAACTCTAGTCCATGTAAGACTTGATAAATTATATTAATGAGTAGATACTTTACCAAGTAAGCAAGCAAGTAAATAAATAAATAAATAAATAAATAAATAAATAAATAAAAGAATGAGTCATCAAATAACTCTGAATAGGTCTTTAAGTTTTATATCTAAGTTCTATCATTTCATTAAAATTTGTTTTTCTTCCTCTACTAATGAGAAACTGAACAGGAAGTCTCAAATAAATCTTACTAGATTACAAATGCAAGATGCTTAGGAAGAAGTAGTTACTCCTCTGATTTGCAGTAGATTGGGGCATAGTGATAGTTACATAGTTTTTAAATTCAACCTTCAATCTACCTTTGGTTCAGCTTAGGAAAAGGGAAACAAACAAACAAACAAAAACAACCATGTTTTTGATGAGCCAGTATTATGAAACTGCAAACTCTTGTGTCAGTACTATTTTGAAAAATCTGCACTGATAGAAATTTCTAGAAACATTAGTTATGATTCTCTCATGACCAAGGACAAATTATACTTTGCTCCTGGAAATATCTCCATATTGTTAATGGTATCGTTATTTATAGAATTTATAAAATGACTCAAGGGTGCATTCACAGGCTGTAGAAGATACATTAAAAAAGCAGAAGATTTGATTCTTTGTTAATTAGGTCAGCCAAGAGTAGAAAGTGATTACAACCATATTATTTTACTTCTACCTGAGTAGTTTCTTTAAAGGACCTAGAAAAACCTAGAATGCTGGCTAGGCAAGAATATTTAGTGTAGGCTCCCATTTTACAAAGCAAGAAGCAATTCCAACACACCAATGTCTCCCATTTTTCTACATTTCAAGTCAACATACACCTTATACTGAAAGTGGAACTCTGTCACTGTTAGTGGCTTTTCTTTATACCTACAATGAAGTCAAAGTTTGTTATTACCATGGCCAAAGGTTTTAGGTAAACTGACATCTGCTAATGGTTTCTACTCCATCCCATTCCTTCTTTACTGTCCTCCATTACACCTGCTGCACCAGCCTTTGTTCCTGCTATGGATTGGAAATGTGATGTCCTACAGGCTCAAAATTTGAAGGCTGGGTACCCAAGTTGTGCTGATATCAAGAGATGGTTGGATTGGAAAGGTGACTGGAACTATGAACCTAGATAAATATTTCCTCCACTATGTTTTCTTTGTATTCTAGGTAACTAAGCAGGAGAAAACTGCTGGGCATATTTCCTTCGAAGAAAATAAAAAGTTTGTGGTTAACTGAAAGACTTTTTACTTTATGATGACCATGCCTGGAAGCATGGCACCTTACAGGGATGATTGTTCTAGGGAGGGCAAGAGTTCTAAGCCCTAAGCTTCCCACCATTTGGTGTGCACACTCTATATAATCTTCTGTTGATTCCAGGCGGAACATATGTGTATGTTATATACTCACTCTTATGATATTCCTGAATCTCTGGCATTGAGTTTATCCAAGGGGGTACTAGTGGAGCCTAATCTAATTGTGAGAACCAGAAGAATCCGAGCAACATTTTCCTGTGGAACTCCCAGAAAGCACCACATTGTTGGATGAGAGGGACACATCAACATCCATGTGGCAAGGCCCAGAAGATGATATCAAAAGATGGGAGTGGTCCTCAGGCAACAGTTAGCAAGACAAAAGGGGGTCACTGGCACATAGCTGCAAGGGAAAGAGTGTCAGTGTCCTGTCAATGGCCAAAGAGCTTAAGAGAAGACTCCATGCCTTCAGTGCATTTACAGATCCCTTTGGGTTTAGCCTGCAAGACTCAGAATAGAGGGCCTAACTTCTACATCACTCTTCCATGATTCCAAGTGAGACCATAAAAATTAAATCTTGCTTCATTTAGCATTGGAAGTCTAATAAACTATTCCCACTTAGGCTTCCAAAGTATATAGATCTACTGTTGCTTGAGTCCCATAGATCAAGGTTTAATCCCTTATCAGATAATTCTGATTTTATAAATGATGTGCATACAAGTCTTATATAGGCATACATATTTTCTGGCAGTGACTCCAAGATTCCTCCTGTTAAAGAGGAATATATATTTTCCTGTTTGTCTATAAATACATTCCTTCTCATATATTGTCTGTGTGTTAGTATGTGGTTGGTTTATCTCACCCATGCATTCTTACAAACTTATTGTACACTAGGCATGAACAGCCCATGGGGGTGGACCATGTCTAGAACAGTCACCCTCTAAAGTCCCTTTGGATATGGCACATGCAGACCTAGAAGCAAAGGAAGGGAAAATATTTGAACAAGTGACTCAGTGAACAGTGTCAAATGGAAGGAGACTGAAGGACAAGGAGTGATGAAAGCAGAGAGAACTAGCTAGACTTGCCCCAAAAAGCAGAGATTCCATAGGTTTGGAAACTTGGAGGGAATAAGTTTGAGTTTTCCATTGCTAAGTTTTGTTATGCAACGGAGGAAAACTGTTACCTCCTTTATCCCGTCTCAGTTCAGGTATCGCCTCCTCAGACAGGCCACTCTGAACACTTTAAGAGCTTGCAGTTTCCTGTTCCTTTGACCCAGACTCATTCAGCTGTTAGTGCTTCACAAAATCCAAAGCCACTTGCTTTGCACTGTCATGACGATTGCAGTGTTCATTCATAACTAGAATGTTGCTGCATACATAGTAGGCACTCAACGGCATTTTTTATCAAATGAATTACCAACTCCAAATTAATGCGTTTTTCTCAGCCACCCATGACTAAACTGCTAAACTATTCCCTGGACCACCAGGTGGCAGATAATTTAGAGAGTGAAACAAATAGAAGAGGAGAATGTTGGCCTGGTGACAGAATGCCAATTCTCTAATGACAGCATTGCCATCCAGATTTTAATCTAAAACCATCTGCCTGTATTTTTTTTTTTTAACCTGGTCAGTTGGATAGCACATCTGCCACCATTGTTGCTTCTGCTATCAAGTTATTTGATTAACTCTTTTGACACAGGAGCTCGGGAGCTGAACACAATGCTCCCCTCAGTAGTAGCAATGACTTGGCCAGAGGAATATTTTCATATTGTTTGTTGTTATAAAATTTGGTGCCGCATAGCTCAACTACTGGAGTATGGGTCTGCTTGGGTTATCCTCAAGTCTTTCAGTTGGTGAATTCTTCAAGTCTTTGGAATAGACATGTTTATGCTCAAAAAGAATGAACCCTTATATTGGATCTCTTGTGGCTTTGCTGATATAGAATACACTTGCTATTTTCATATGAATTGAGAGCTGAGTGTCTGGCTGATGTTGATCTAGCTATATATTTAAGGATTCAAGTATGTATGTAGATTTTACTGGAGCATAAAAAGACATAAAAATAGGCCTTATCAGCTTTACATTGTGTGTGTGTGTGTGTGTGTGTGTGTGTGTGTAATTTTATGCTCCTGAATTGCTCCAGACATGTAAAGAAATGAATGAACCAAAATAAAATTGCTTACCACCTTAATTATCACAAATAGTAAAAGATCCACTTCTTTAAGTTGCTTTCTATAGAAAACTGCCTCTTTTCATTTCTAGAAACTAAGCCATCAAGACCCCTTTCTCTCTTGCTTCCTGTGAGGGGAGGTGTTAGGATGATTATCTAACATTTCTGTGTTACCCTCTGTTGAACATTTATTTGGTATCTGGTAAGGCAGAAGACTCAAAGCTGCACAGCACCTCTGACCAAATGGAGTTCATTATATTACCTTGCATTGCTAATCTCTAGTTACCTGTTGTTGTGATCTTCACCAAATGAAATGGTAGTAAAAAGGCAGCCAAGGTTTGCTGCTGGTCACCACCAGCCTGGGGATCAGGATGTGCTTTTCATGATGATCTGGCTTTCCTTGATGTGAGTGAGTTACTGTAGTGTAAGCTACTGCAATATGTGAGCCTCAATGGCTTAGCACGAGAAATCTACCTGGCTGGCTCATCTCATTTCTAAGCTGCCATTTGGATTTGTCTAAAGTTGGGATTTAGGGATCCAGGTTTCTTCCACCTTGTCCATTCTCTTCTTTGCAAAAGGAAAGAGAGGACTGTCTCTTTAACCTCAGGCCAGGTTAGAAGTATCATAAACAATTTCTGCCCATATCCTCTGACCAGAGTCCAGTCACATGATCACAGCAATGCTAGGAGCCACCAAGATGGGGAAAATGCATGCCTGAATGGTTTGTGCTTACCAGCATAAAGAAAGCAGAAATGATCACTATTCAGTAACTAAAACATTTTAATTTAAGAGATTCATTTCTTTTTTAAGTTGAAATTTCTAAACTCAAGAAATTTGGTATTTTGAACAGATGTTTTTCAATATAATAAGCTGAAGTACTCTATGAAGTTGTCAGTAAGTTTGATACAAATATTTTGAACTGACATAAAAACATGCTGAATTTAGTAGAGGAAACACAGCAAAGGCATAGTGTTGAAGGGAAAAGAAACACTGTTGGTGACTAGCCAGTACAGCTGTCAGTCTGATTCTCTGGTATTGAAGAAATTCCCAAACAGTCTCTATTCTATCTTTGGAATCTTTGCAAAGGCGCAAGAGCTAGTAGCTAGAATAATTGAGTTTGGGTTTTCTGTTGTTTATCAGCCTATTGATTTTTAGCGGGTACTTATACTCTTTAGTCCTCAATAGATTTGTGTAAAACGGGAACAAGATTTTCTCATTGTGTATTTATCATATATTTGCTTAGAAGATTGGACAACATGATATTGATGATATTGGATGTATGTTGTAAAGAGGAAGTTGCTGTGTACATGAAACTACCTTCTCCTCACAGTTACCATCAGAATCATGTGATTTGAGCTGGAGGTGCATGTCTACCTGATCATCATTTAGTCTTGTACTACTTGCTTCTCTCTTCTCTCTCACTTCCACTGTTGAAATTTCTTCTTCCCTAGGTATCATTCTTCTGACCCTCTGTGCATCTTTTGCACAGATAGGGAACACTGAAGTAAAGTTGGGGTTTCTCACATTACTGAGCATAACACTGACAGAAACTGCTGTTCTGTCTTAGCTTTTCCTATAACTGTTACATGTCAGGTACCAAGGGCTTCCATAGGAACCAAAAAACCAAAACCAACCAACCAACCAACCAACCAAACAAACAAACAAACAAACAACCAAACAACAAAACAAAACAAAACATAACAATGTCAATCTATGATTCTGATTTTAATGAGCCCTAACTGTGTTCTGTTCCATTTTATTAATAGACTTTACATTTTATAGTAGTTTCATCTTTACAGTGGAGTTGAACTATAAGTGTAGAGAGCTCTGTTAGATGTCCTGTTCCATCATATGTGTTACTCTTCTTTTCTTCCCCCTCCCCATTCTTGTATTGAATATTACCCTATCACCTTTCATTAGTGTGTAGGTTTTATTTTACAATTGATGAATATACATTAATGCATCACAATCACACAAAACCCATGGTTTACACTAGGGTCTGTTGTTGGTATCGAACACTTGATGGGATTTGACAAACACTAAATGGTATGAATTGCATTGCACACTTTTACTGCTCCTTGGATCTCATGTGTTCCATGGATGATCCTTGTTTTGTTCACAGTGTTCTTAGTAACTTTCCCCATTTCCTAAGACTTGCTTTGCTTGTCTTCTCCCTAGTGACACTGCCCTGCTGTTCCTGATTGTCACATGTATGTTCATAAGCAGAGGCAGCACTAACTAATATGAAAAATTGTAGGTCCTTGTCTCAGAAAAGTAAAAAGATTGTAAGAGCCAGAGGTTGGGGAAGACTGGAGCAAAACAGTATCTTCTTAGAATAGAGAACTATTGTACTCCTGAACTCATGACAGTCCTAGATGCCTGCATGAGACCTGCAACAAGATCAATCTAAACAATATTCTAACATGAAGTTGGGTGGAGCCTGAGGACCTATTGACAGTTGATGGATTCTCAGGAATGTAAAGTCAGTATCCTTTAAGGGTATGGCTCCTGGTAGGGCCACCATGCTCCAGTGATTGGCTCCATGTCTGTGAATATATGAACATAATAAGTTTGATTAAATATGTTTCAAAGGAAAAAAATGATATGAAGTTAAAAGGTGATAGGGTATTAGAGCATAGACCTAGGAGGAAGAGAGAGAATGAATATGGCCAAAATACACAAAATACATTGTAATTTTCAAAGACTTAATTAAATATTAATTTTCAAAAATTATAGTGGTTAACACATTATTAGACTCAAATCCTGTCTTCATTATCTCCAAACACTAATTTGGGGTGAATGTCTTCTCTTCCTTGGGTCTTAGTCTCTCTATGTGTAAGTAGGATAGTTGTAAGGAAGAGGTGAGATGATGCTTATTTAGCCCTTGCTGCTAAGAGCTAAATTAACTGAATTATCCATTGTTAAGCACTAAGACTGACCAGCCATCATTTAACATCATTATGTCTTCTCCTTGCTCCGGACTGTGGGACTTACTGCAAAGATGGGGGTATAAATGTGAGCTCTGCCTTCAGTTTTTGAATGGAAGTGTCAACATTTCTGAACTCAGGATCATGGCACCTTGAGTTAGACATAGGGATGATTCACAGCTTGACCAATGCCTTCATTTGGATGCTATGGCTCATCATAACACACGTCTCACACCATACCCTTACCATAGAAACCCAGGGTTGAGTTTATGATTTTAATCACCTTGGCCCTTGCTGATGTGCTACAAGGAATAGTGAGTAGGTGGGTACAGTGAAGAACTGCTCTCTACTCAGCCAGGAGTGGATGTTTCCTTAGAATCTCAATTCCCTTGTCAAGGTTACTCCTCTTCCCTTCCTCTGCTGCTCAGTAGTAGAACTTGATAGGCCTCTGTGGGAAGCATGATCACCATTTCCTGTGCCTCCCTGCCCAGGCTCAGGCAGTTTACAGTCCCCAGGTGAGGAGGAAAAGATGTCTGGATAACTAATTAGCAGCACAGGTCACCCTGAGACTCACAGAACACATTCAGAGTTCACTGGATTAGAGCTCAGTGTCCAATAAATCGCGTCTGATCAAGGGTTTTTCTCCAGAGATTGGAGTCCTGCGGAGTGCAGTCTTGGAGTCCCGAGGTTACGTAGAGAGACAGAGTAGCCTGTATCCAGGATGTCTGTCTTTGTTCTACTCCAAAGACATTTGTGCTTTTGGTTCCACAAAAATCTTCCTGGAAGCTTTGATTTTTTTGTCTTCCCATCCCCTGTTGTGCTTAGAAACTCCTGTGCCAGTTTGTAAGCTTCACAGATACAAACTTCAGAGCCAGAAAATTCAGAGGGACGTCCCCCATAACACTTTGCCTATGCTTATGAAAAATTTAACATGAATCCCACAGGGAATGTGGCAACTTTAGAAGGCAGCTGCAAACTCTTTGGCTTTTTTCCCATTGAGAGGTGGAGTCTACATTTTTTTTTTCTCTACTTAAATGTGGACAGTCAGTCATAGGACAAATTCCAATAACAAAAATATGATACAAGATGGCCTCTGAAGCTAGGTGAAAAAAGACAACGTGGAAGATGGGGAGGTGGCTCAGTTGGTAAAGTGCCTCCCATTCATGAGGATCTGATTTTGGATTCCCAGTACCCATATGAAAGCAACAAGTAGCTGTGGTGGGATTTCATGGATCCATTTCCCAGACATGACAGAGGTCATGTATAGATGCAAGCCTACCAGAAGAAGAGATTAAGAGTCATGAAGTTAGTAGAATACATGTTTATAAGGCAATCTGAATTTCACTCTGAAAACCCACAGCCTCTACGGTACCACAATATGGTTTCCTGATTAACCCCTTTAAGTATGAATCATTTATAATTTGCTTACATGAGGAATTAAGCTTCGTGGGTATAGCTCTTTTGTCAGACACTAAGATGCAATGAAGAGAATTGTCTTTACTGCTAGGCAGATGTGACCCATGACAGAACAAGCACAACTGCCTTGCCCAAGAGAAAGTACCTTCCAGGGCAGGCACATCTGCACAATATAAAACTCATAAAAAAGTACTAAATACAAGATGGCCGCTATTTGGACTGTTCAGTTGGACTTTGAGTCTTTCTGGCTCTTTTCTTACGCTTTTATACTATGGCAAGTGATTATCTTTACATGTGTGTTAAATTCTGGCCATAGTAAAGCATAGGGAGAATTGAAGCTAATCAAGATAGTAGTCTTAAAAATACAAGTGGCAGCGTATAGATGGAAGAAAAGGAAGCCGTAGTTCAAATCAAGCTAAAGGTAACCAAACAGTGCAGCAGCAAATGATAATTCTCTCAACAGACAGCAGGGTAGATGGCTCATGGATGTTTGTTGCTTAATTGGCCATTGAGTAAGGCAAGTGCTGCTAGCAGACTATTATTCACTTTATGGATATTGATACCCAGTGTTTTCAGATGCCATCAGAAGTCTAAAAGCCCTGAGATGCAATTTATTAGGGAGAATCTGGGCATACTTAGCAAAAAGAGGAGACTAGTAAGGAATGGTATCCCAACAGCCTTATTGGGTTCAGGCAGTAATGAACTCTTGTTGCCTCGATTCCCCGTACCATGGCCACCTGGAATTTTTCCATCCTCTTCTCCTTCCACCATCACTTCTCTCCTTCTACTGTAAGTCATATTTGTTACTGCTTTACTCCCTGTATGTGTCCATTCAGCAGAGGTGACACTCCGTCAGCTGTCCCCACATTCCCAGTCTGTGGAAGATTACACACTCTTCTTGATAGACATGGCTGTGCTTCTATGGAGAGGTGATTATCCTCTTTGGTATATGTGTCTGCCTCTGCCTTGACTTTGAATTCATTGAGGATGAAAGGATGCCTTTTTAATCATCAGTATGTATTCTAAGTTCAGTATGATGCCTGAAATAGAATGAGTTACGGAATTCAATTTTATTATCTTGGAGCCGGATTATCCTCTCAGCTGGTTGAAATCATCTAGAATCTCAAGTCTCTCATGCATTTCCTAAAGTACTTTTCTCAGTATTTCACCAACTTTACATATGGTAAGTAGGCCCAAATAATGAAGATTTTTATAAGGGTATTTATAAGCACACAATCCCTTAAGATTTGCAGTGCATGACAAAATGATTTTAAGATTGTTTCCATTGTTATTTATGATATTTCTTGAGGATGTTGTGCTAGGCACTTTTCTAAGCATTTTTACAGTATTTTCCTGTATTGACATCTTCAACAGTTCAGTGGGGAGAGTTAGTAATATAAACACATTTTTCAAAATTAAAGGCAACTTCACATAGCCGATAAGCAAAACTAAGTTAACTCTGATGAATCTGACCCTAGAGCCCAAGCTTTTGGCCACTCTGCTGAGTTTTCTATGGTATTTATATATATTATATTATATATATATATAATATATGTATATAATATTAGGTTAGGGTTAATAATTATGTACATATATTATATATATAACATCCAGCTATCCTTGAATCTGGTCAGGATAGAGTTAATGTAGCTGTTTTAAAATGAATTCCACTTTCTCAGGGTACAGAATGTTTCTGAATTTTCTCCTCCAAACAAGATAATACAGCAGTATTATATTTGCTTTTTCTCTTTTTTCTCTGTCATGAGCTCATTTATTATCCACCATTGCGATGTAACCAAGCTAATGACAGCTGATGTCCGTTCTCTGCCTTTCACAGTAGCGGCTGTGTCAGGACAGACTCCAGGACAGTCTTCATGACTCCTCCTCTCCCCTCCACCACGTGCTGAGGTTTTGTCTGAACAAACTTTTAAGGACTCTGATCACTGATCTCTGTCATCCCTCATTACCCAGAGCTGGAGGTTCCTTATATGAAAGACTCCACCTCCATGTTTGTTTTTTGTTTTGTTTTGTCTTTTCTAGATGAGAGATTCTCTGTGTAGCCCCAGCTATCTTCTAACTTGCTTTGTAGCACAGCCTTCCCTGAACTCAAAGATCTGCCTATCTCTGCCTCCCAAGGGCTGGCATTAAAGGTGTGCCCTACCTTCTTAATCAGGGTAACCACTCACTACTCATGTGCTGTCACAGATAGTGGTGATTATCCCCTGCCTTCACAGTGATTGGCGTCTGAGGGAGTCCTAGAGTCTTAGACAAGACTCTGAGACTCTAACCCAACATGGGCTGTGGGATAGCATTGAATGTCATACTGAAAGTTTTAGATTTCTACAGGTCATTATTTGTTTTCCTGAGTTGGCACATAATTGTATCAGCACTCCTGCAGTTTCTGATGAAGATGCTCCCATAAAAGGGCTCCATGGAAAGGCCTCTGGTTCCGTTGTGTCGAACGATGCTGCTTGTTGGACTCCATAGTATTGGTACTGTGCTCCTACTGACCAGGCCATGAACTTGTGTCCAGAGGTTTACAAAAGCTATTTCTCTTATCCTGGAATTATTCCAATAGCAATAAACTAAATGCTAACATATAGCTGAAAGACAGAGGGACTATTTATAAGTGAATAAGGATGTATATTTGGCCCAAGACATAGAAAATTGTCCATTTTCCGGTAGGGTCACAAACTGGACTATAAAATATCAAGGAAAAGGTATTAATTACCTTTCTTATTTCTGTAACAGAAAAGCTCACAAGAAAAACAACTTAAAGAAGGAAGACTTTAGTTTGGCTCAAAGTTTGGGGTTATAGTCTATCATGGCAGGGAAGGCATAGTGTGGGAACATGAAAACAGATGAACTGCAAAGAATTTTAGGACAGTGAAGACACTCACTGTGGTGGCAGTTGTTGATAGTTGTTAATAGGGATTTACACATGTGGGATCAGGCTGTATGGGACATCCCTGTGACTTTTGATTTTGGTATAAATATAAAAATGCCCTTAAGTAAAGAATTAAACTTTATAGAGAGACCAAAGAGACAGCTCTAAGTCTAAGAATGAGTACTGCTTTTGCAGAAAATCAGGTCCATTCCCAGAACAAGTGTCAGGAGGGTCACAAACTGCTTGCAACCCACCTTCAGAGGATACAATATCTTTTTTGGGCATCATTAGATATCTGCATTCACATGCACATATTATTCCCTTCTATAAATCCATCAATGCATCCATCCATGCATCCCTCATGCTTCCATCCATCCATCCATCCATGCCTTCATCCATGCAGCCATCCATACATCCATCCATGCCTCCATCCATTTCTTCATCCATGCTTCCATCCATCCCTCCATCTATCATTCATCCATCCATCCACCCATCCATCCACATATATACATAGATACATAATTAAAAAATAAAAATAGGTGAAAGAAAAATACACCACAAATCCACTGTTTTAAGTCAGAATGTCTATCTTATTTTTGAAAGCGTTTTTTTTTCAATTGCTTTTATTTAATTTCTTCTCCTTCCTCTTATCTGAGTACAGAGAAGGTGTATGCAGAGGGTGTATAAAAAGCTCCTCTGTTGGCTCGTGACAGGTGTTGGGATATTGATAGGGAGAGTATGGTGGACATGGCCGTCTTCATTTCAGATATGATTAACTGAATGTGTCAGAATGAATCTGGACCCACAAACAGACATAGTTCTACAAACTTTTACACTGGCTTCTGCAGACATATTTCTCAGGCAATGTTCACTTATTGACATGTCAAAATCAATCAGACTTTGAATAGTTTGAAACGTAAATCTCATAGATCTGCTCCTTTTATCTGTCAATAAAGATTATGAATGACTTGAGAATAAGTTTTAAAGGGTACATGTGGAAAGAGGGGTTTGAAGCAGTTTGGCAATTGACAGACATAAGCAGGGAGGTGTGATTTAGTAACACAGAGTCCCCACCTTCCCTGAGATGTGCTGAGTCATATTTCTTCTTCTTCCTCTTCTGGCAGCTCACTCTTACACTATACTTGTGAAACTTTTTTGGTTACTCTTGGTTGAGATTTATTTCCTTTCTCCAACCATGGTCTGTCGAGAATTCATAAAATTTCCATATACAATTTACAAGGGAAAAATAGCACAGGTAGGTGTGCTAACCAAGGGTTAATTTCATTCCACATCTTCAAGTAAATTATAAAAACTTCAAAACCAAGATGACTATGGGTAAGACTATCTCCACACATTTCTATTACGGTAATGGGAATGAGTTGAGGTTAACTGAGCACCCTTTATAAATATTCATACAAGTTATTAAGTGGATCATAAAATTGTCAGTCTTATTTTTGGTGTAGTCTTTGAAAAAAAACAACCTTGTGTTTAAGAGATATTGCTTCCTTCTCTTAAATGTTTCATTATTATGCTCTGTCATAATTTTTTGTTTGTTTAGGCTCAGGAGCATGTGAAAAGTGCTACTAGTTTGCCCCAGGCTATTTCCCTTGCTGTTTTCTGGACCCTTGATCCTTTATAAGACATGGTCCCTTGTTGATGGCCAGAGGCAAGCATTCTTCTTTCAGGCCTTTCAGACTTGGGAGCTTAATCAATACTTGGGACTTGGAAGTTCTGTTGCTCTAATGGGAAAACCTGGCTTTGCTGACCCGCTAATGCTCAAGGTTTAAGTGTGAAAGCCTGGCTGTGCCTAATCCACTGCCTATCACATTTCCAACTGGTGCCTGGGACAAGCTCAAAGGCAGAGGCTAAGAGGAAGCAGGAGCTGGCGACTTAAGAGGCTGAAGAGATTTTCTCTCCCTGAGCCAAAATTTTCTTCAGACGGTTGTGGGATTTGACACTGGAGTGCAGCATTCCATCACCCGTTAATACAAGGACTCTGAAGGCATCCACATGACTTTGAAGGCATACAAATCCACTACCTGAATTCTGTTTCCTTTCACCCATGGATGACAATAAATTCTATCCAATGGTACCCCAGGCACAGTGTCTGATCGCCTTCCTCAACAATACTTGACGGTTCTTTTGAGAATTTGCTTTGAGATCTGTTACACATCAAAATACATTTCTCTGACACCTGTAATTCTCTGTAAGCTTACTTTGAGAACTTACCTCCTGGTCTTCTCTCTGATGTGTGTGTGTGTGTGTGTGTGTGTGTGTGTGTGTGTGTGTGTGTGGTGTGTTAGAGAAAATATAGGAAATATAATTTATCTTACTTTGATGATGAGGAGTACGGTAAGACCAAGCAAACAGAATGATGTTCTGAAACAGAAATAAAGCTAAAGGTAAATATGCTGAGGAGGGGCTTCTATCTATTCAGAAAGGATACAGAAAAGACGAGGAAAATTGCTTAATTTCTGTGTTTAAGTATTGGTTTACTTAGAAAGACAAACTTCGCTTGTTGATGGAAAAGGAAGTCACCATAAAATAGTGAAAGTACTCAGAGCGAATGCAAGCAAATGCATTTGTGTTCCCTCTCCCACAGCCCATGCTCGGCCACTCCCCAACCATAAGCAGTGTTCATGTCACTTATGTATTTGTAAGTTCCCCCTGGGATTTTTTATGACCAGGTACTAGATGCCAGTCCTTAAACAATATACATATAAGAGTGGAGAAAACATTTATCTCAGAGTGTTTTGAGATAATTCTAGGGTGTATGTCAATTTACCAGTGTGAGTGGCATACAATAAGAGCTCAGTGAATACTGTAAATTATTTCTTTTCAGACAAACACCTGCATGCTTCATGTTTTAAGCAAAAATGGTTCCATACTGTGGCATAAATTACTATTTTAAGCTAATTATATGACTAGGATTATTTTATTTGAATGTGTACACATAATCGTATTACAGTTAATAATTGGTTTACTCTTTCTCTCTCTCTTTTTTATTTTGAGCTTGGGTTGACTCACTTAATATAATATTTTCCAGTTGTTTTCTTGCACATTTAATAATTTCATTTTTCTTCATGGCTAAATAAACTTCCATTGTGTATATGAATCATGTTTTCCTTTTTTGACAAGCATCTAATTGATGATCTAGCTATCTATTGATGAGCACCTGACTGTACTGAACAGCCTTCACATTGAATTCTGATGTGGATGCACCAGTTAACACTTCTACCAACAGTGTATAAATCATTTGTTTGTTGGGAGTATTTAATTATCTTATTATGTTTTTCTATCTTTTAACTTTTATTCCTCTTTCGTACAGTCCATCCTGAGTGCAGTTTCTCGACCACTTCTCCCATTCCCTCCCCACATCTCTCCTTTCTCTCAGATCAATTCCTCCTCTGGAGAGAGGGAGAGAGAGAGGGAGAGGGAGAGGGAG
>NW_022196911.1:43266115-43275533 GCF_008632895.1 Mastomys coucha | reverse complement strand
GACAGAGAGAGAGACAGAGAGAGACAGAGAGAGAGAGAGAGAGAGAGAGAGAGAGAAGGAGACACACACAGAGAGAGGGAGAGATAAAGAGAGAGAGAGAGCAGATCTCTCAGGAAAATCCACTAAACATGGATTAACAAGGTACAGTAAAACAGAGAGCAAACCCTCATACCCTGGCTGGATGTGTCAACCCAGTAGGGAAGAAAAGGGTCACAGCCACAGTCAAGGGTCAGAAACACTCCTCATTCCTATTGTTGGGAGTCCTACAAGAACACCAAGATAAACAACCTTAAGGTATATGCCAAGGACCTAGCTCAGACCCACACAGGGTCCCTGTTTGTTTCTTTGGTTTCTGTGAGCCCCTATGAGCCTTGCTTCTGTGGGCTATGCCCTTCTTTCTCTTTTCATGCCCTCGCAACTTGTATTTCTTGAGGAAATCTACATAAAATATATCGTGAATGTATACTGCCCTTATTTTAATATAATCCTAGACAAAAGCATTCATACATTTTATACAGACTTGCTATTGATCTGTGAAGATTAGAGAATGATTTGTTGACTTATAAGGTAGTATAATGCAAGAGTATCATTATAACATTTTTTAATTATGGAAATAAGCTGAGGCTTCTCTTACTAACAGGGGCTTCAAAACTTAGATTTTAAATTATTGTGTTCACTGGGAAATACCTTTGCAGACCCCGAGGTTGGAATATAAAATGAGTGTTCCAGTGCTGGTCAATTAGACAGAGGCTATCAAGCAGAGACATTGAGGAAAGCACTCTATCCTAATAAAATAGTAAACTTGGCTTGTTGTTCTCCCTTTACCTTGGCAAGCAGAAATGGAGCCTGAAATGATTATACCACCCTTACCACTTCATGCAATGAACATTACAGATGGGATGTATTATACATATGAGATGCTGATATGGGGCATTCTTTTATGCCTCCTGTCACTCAAAGAACCCTTCTGGAAGTTCTAACTGATGAGGTTTCTTGGCACTATACTATTTATGTTGTAAATGATTATAAGTTCATTACCTCTTCTTCAAAGGGCAGTTGTTAAAGTTTTATTCTGACTTTGATTTTTCAAAGTCAGTCAGGAAGGCAGTCAGTCAGTCTGTCTGTCTGTCTATCTATCTATCTATCTATCTATCTATCTATCTATCTATCTACCTACCTACCTACCTACCTATCTATCTATCTATCTATCTATCTATCTATCTATCTATCTATCTATCTATCTACCTACCTACCTACCTACCCACCTATAGCTCTATTTCTATAGCTCTTTTCCTTACCTGCTCCCTCCCACCCCCTCCTTTCCTCCTCCTTTCTCTCTTCCTCTGCCATTTCTCAACAATGTCACATTAAGCATCCTGAATGTGTATCTTTCTGTACCAAGAATTTTATTCCTGGGAATAAATCCTCCAGAGTAGAACTGCTGAGTTGAAGGTATATGTATTTTTAATTTTAATAAATGTTACCACAATTTATTCTAAAAAGGATCCAGGAGCAATTTATGTTTTACTAGCAGTGAACAGGAAGAGGCTTTTCCTTCCCATGTCCCCACTGGCAGTTATGTAGTTATAAAATCATAATTACTGAACTAGTCCCCATTTTCATGAATACTTGTGCTCTTAATCCTTCTCTAGATTCTGTAGCTACTTGGATTTAGTCTGTCAATAGACTTTTGGAATAGTCAGTTTATAACAGAGGTTAGTTTTCTCTTGGCAAATTTCCATCCTTTTTGTCTATTTGAAAGAGTTTTTTTAAAAAGAGGGCATTAATAGACCCTGGATTTCACTTCTCATCATTATAATCTATTTACAGTGCCTTCTGGGGACTGAAAATTTGGGCCCCAAGGAATGTCTACGTTAAAACTCAATCTCCAATGTAGTAGCCTTCAGGGATGGACCTCTGGGAACAGAAGATGTCACAAGGAGATCTACACCCTGAAGGGAAGTGATCCCAGGGCGTTTGGTTGCTCAGTTTGTCATGGGTTCCATAGTAAAGGGTGGCCACTCTGTGAAGTAGAAAGCAGACCCTTACTAGGTATTAAGCACATCAGCACCTTGAACTTAGACTTCTTAACCTCAAAACCCACCCATAATAGATACTTCTCTGTGTAAGCACCATCTTGTTCTATTGGAGCAGGAAGACACATCAAGACAGTATTTGAACTCTTCCATGACTGGTGTGTGTGTAGTCGGAAGGTGTTAGTCTTTGCCTTGACTGAAATTGGGTATCATTGGCTATAAGCATATTAGGCTCGCTGACCCATGAGCTCCAGGGATTCTCCTGTCCCCACCTCCCATTTCATCATCAGAGTCCCGGGATTCTAGAGTCCCTTTTTATGTGGATCTGAACTCAAGTCTTTACACTTGAGTGGCAAGGGCTTTGCCTGATAAACCATCTCTGAAGGCATTATTGCAGTTTTGAAACCTCCTTACTTTCTATTCCTGAATAAATAAGTCTTTACTGTGAATTATAATTATTACCTAGCTTTAATTGTAGAATCTGAATATTTTCCCACTGAATCTCTTTCTGTATTGTGAAAGTTAGTGGCTCATTTTGTCTTTGCCCTAAAAGATGTCCAGTTGTGTTACCATTTAAAACAAGGGTTAGTCCTTTCAACTCTGACATTAAAACTTGCCATATCATACCCAAACATTCTGAAATTTATTTTTAGGCTCTCCTTTCATTTGCATTTGTGTGCCTTCTTATTCCTGTGTCAATCCCACACACTGATTTTATTACCAAGGCTGCACAGGATGCTGATATTTAACACGACTCATTGATTCTTTTTAAAAAATCTTATTTTTTTGTCAGGCATTTAGCACTCCTCGTTAACTTTTTGATACAAATTTACCTGATTAATCAGACTTCCTGTAACTAGGTACAGAAGTTTTATTCTTCAAAGGAAGTATGCACTTCTATTTTCCCTATGTTTTATGACTGCAGTTCTCAACTTGTGAGTCTTTACCCCTATTGGAGTCAAATGACCTTTTCACCGGGGTCACCTAACAACATCAGAAAACAAATATATTATGATTCATAACAGTAGCAAAATGACAGTTGTGAAGTAGCAACAAAGAATAGTTTTGTTGTTGGGGCCACCACAACATAAGGTTACATAATAAAGGGTCACAGCATTAGGAAAGTTGAGAACCACTGCTCTATGGGGCTTGAGAAACAGCTTAGTGATTAAGAAAGCTTGCAGTTCTTGTAGAGGACCTGAGTCTGGTTCCCATCCCCTACACAGGAGCAGCTCACAGTAGCCTGTAACTCTAGCTCCAGGAGAACAGATGTCTATTCCTCATATCCTTGTCATTCAGGCTCACAATGCCCCACTCCCTCCACCGTCTTTTACTTAACCTAAACATAAAACCCCTTTAAGTCTCAATAAAATTATAGATTTTCATGTGAATCTTTCATTTTCTTATTCAGTGTTTCTATATTCTATAGTTTTGTTGCTAATGTGAAGAGGGATTTTTATCATTACTGTTTTTAATGGCTTAGAGCTCAGAGCAAACATTTTTGCTTACTCATTTTATAAGTAACCTCGCTTCTACATTTTAAAATTAAATTCAGTAACTAAGAAACTCCTTATAACTTCTAAAAATCTGATCACATTGCCATTGTGGAACTCTGTATAGCACTTTGTGATCATGACCGCTGACATCCTGGTAACTCCATCAGGGTTGTCTGTAGCAGTCCACTTGGGGCAGTGTGTAGATATGTGTGGTTCTTTTGGTAAGCTTTAAGGGTGAATAGTTTCCCTCTATTCCTAGTTTCCAAAAACATCTTCAGTTAACAATACCAATACTGATCTCCCTGGGTTTTATTATCAATTCCAAGAATGTTAATAAGGTTGCTATCAAGGCTGATGCCAGATGAGCAAAATCAGAATCCGAAGAGTTGGCAGCACCCATCTTTGTTTTAAATCTCACCAGATAATTCTTATGAATGCTAACTTCTGAAAACCACTGGTTTATTGACTCGAAAACATGGGATCCTTTTTATTTTTTGTAATGATGTGATATGTTGCTACATTTAATAGTTTAGAATCTTTTGTCTATTCCTGGAGTCAACCCAACATAGCCCTAAGAAGAAAGTGATTTTGAAACACCGCTAGATTCCATGCTGAAAACATAGTCATAGAAGTTCCCAGTCTTTCGTTTTTCCTCTTTTCTCGATTCTTATTGATTTGAATAGTTCAATGTATGCTGTCATCAAAGGTAACTTTTACTTTTAATTTCCCAGTTTTCTAGATGTTACTTTTTTTTCCAAAGTCAAATGAACTTGACTGGGCTTACTACCTGATCTGGGTACTGTTCTTTTTTTTCCTCTTTAGGGAACAGGGAAGTCAATACAGGGGAAAAGACAAAGCAAAAAGGACACTAAGGATGTCAGATAAATTCATAATGAATACTGTATTTATTAACCCCAAATTATATACAATACACATACATCTATGTAAATACACATACACATTAGTTTACATAAAAACTTTCCACTGGGATGATATGTTACCCAAAAGTGCCATAGACCACCCAACAAAACTCCAGTATGAGGAATGAGGAGCTTTCTTTCAAGTTGTTGGTCAGGGGAATACAGGAGTCCCAAAATATTATAGGCAACTGCTGTGCTCCTGGGTCCCCTCCAGAAATTGAAGGCAAGTCACCAATGTTGAAGGAACCACACACTTTGCACACAAGACCCAAAGAATCTGATATGGATTTAACCTGGAGGACCCCAACCACCACTGATTGGATCCTCATGGTGCTAGCAGATGCCATGCACACTTACAAGGGAGGAAAGAGAACAAGAGAACTATCCAGCCATCATGCCCAATGGTCACAACAACCAGCCATGCGGAATAAACTCTAAGGCTACCACAGTAGAACTCATAAGTAGTGAGGTCACACATTCTGGAGAACTTTCTGCACTAATATTTTCTTCTTCAAGTCCTTTTGGGGCCTGTGGTTTTAGTTTCTCCTCTTCCTCCTCTTCCTTCTCCTCCTTTCTTCTCGGTTCCTCCTCTTTTTTCTGAGTTTTTATCCTTTTTGTTATTTTTGTTTTTGTTGCTGTTTATCATGTTTTGTAATTTGGTTCTACATATGAAACCCAGCCTCTCACACTGGCCAAAAACTCTCTTTCCCACTGAGTAGCACCAAGTCTTCCATCATTAGTAATAAAAAAACCCCAAAACCCAAAACCCAAACCAAACCAAAAATACTCTCAGAAACTCTCCTAAGTACTTGTCTTGTAGAAGAGAGTAAAGTTTTTTTTTTTTTTTTTTTTTTTTTTTTAATGTTTAAAGTACAGGAATCATCCAGGATTAAGTGATTTTTATTTTTTTTATCTAAGATGTTTAAATAACATTATTCATAAACATGTACATCATGAGGAAAATGTGTTCAAGTGATTTTCTTATGTTCATTGTTTATGTGGGATTTTAAGATGTTTTTAGAGGAAAACACAGATTTTATTTTTCTTAGATGTTTGATTTTTAAAATATAACATTTTTAGTAGTTCTTTGACAATTCCATGCATGTATACAATGACAAATTCGACTCCTCCACCCCTCTTTGAGCCAGGTTCTCTTGTATCCAGGATGGCTTAAAGTTCCTGTGTAGCTGGGGTTGACTTGACTTCTGATCTTCATGTTCCTGCCTCCCAAGTGTTGGGCCTACAGGCAGGGACCACCAGTGTGTCAGTTCTCTTGCTGGTATTTTTCTTTTCCTTTTTAAAAACTTTTCCCCTAAATTTTTGCCCATTTCATGTACTTAGGAAATTTTCTTGTCATCAGTGACCTTTGTGTGTCTCTTGGTTATATTACTAAATCATTTACTTAGGATATAAAAATATATTACTTAGAAATAAAAAAATATATATTTTTTTAGGTACCAGACTGATGTAGTTACATGTTTGTGGCCTTTATCTGGCTGTTGATATATTATTTTTCAGTCTTTGCATGTATGCGTGTATGTGTGCATGCGTGTGTGTATGTGCATGTATATGTATGCATATATGTGAGGATGCATGTGTTTGCATGTGTGCATATGTGCATGTGTATATGTACATGTGTGTGTGTGTGTGTGTGTTTGAATGTGTATGCATGTGTGTACAAGTGTCAGGAGAAGCCAAAAGAGAATATGTAGAACTGGAGTCACAAGCAGTTTTGAGCTACCTGATATAGATGCTGGGAACTGAACTTAAATCCTTAGCAGCAAGCATGGTAACTTATAAAACTAGGATTCTGATTTTTTAATTCTCCTAGTATATATGTTGAATTATTATTTACTTAATGTTAGACTACAAAGGATGTCTTCTGTTGATAAAGGCTAATATTTCATTTTTGGAGTTTGTTTATGATGTTATGTCTTCTCCAGGAAACCTTTCTGTAACTGAAGTTAGCATGGGATTTCTGCAGTGATAGCTGTCACCTTTATTTCTACAAACTACAGAATGTGAATAGTTTGTATGCTGTCTATTGACTCTTATCCAAAAAAAAAAAAAAAACAAAAAACCAAAAAACCAAAACCAAAACAGAAAACCCACTTGACGATGTTCCAGGTCAGCAGTCTCCATTCAGAGCATTCCTACGCTTTCCCCTAGATCCTCTACATCCTCAATCTCCCCAACATCCTCCAATACAAACAGTAAACTTCCATCACAAAAGTCTGTCTACATAGGCTTCGATGGTTTCCATTTGATTGGCACCCACTCCTTCCTGCACAGGTCTCAACATGGATGGTTTAAAACTTCCAGTTGTGTTTCACTGATTATTCTAAAATATTTGCATTTGTTTATAAAGTTTAAAATAAGTTTTTCAGTCTCTACAGAGAGCTTGTTGGAAAAGGCGTGAATTTTCAGAGCATCCATCTTTTGTTTTATTTTTGCTCCTTTTGTTGGTGTTTCTAAATCCAATTATCTTCTGAGTTTCCTCTTTTCTATGTATTTTTGAGAGCTCCCTTTTATTTGTACCTTAAACCCCTTATTGATATTCAAATGCCTTTTTGAGTCCTCCCTTTTTATTTTCTCTGCTTTCTTCGCCACTGGAAATTTATATAGAAAACAACTGTGACTTTTAAGTCATCAGCAGTGACCTTTGGTGTATCTCTTGATTATGTTACTAAATCATTTACTTAGATATAAAAATATATTACTTAGAAATAAAAATTTCTAATACAAATATATATATATAAATAAAATATAAATATATATTGTTGTTTCTAGGACTCTTTTCTCCTTTCATATCTACATTTTTTAAAATTTATTTTATTTTTATAAAATCCAATCATTACCCCTCTCCGGTCTGCCCTCCCACAGTTTCTCATTCCATTGCTCCTCCTCCTGTCTCCAAGTGAATGCCCCTCTCCACTACAAGGCTTCCCTACTCCCTGGGGCTTTAAGTCTCCCAAGGGTTAGGCGCATCTTCTCTCACTAAAGCCAGACCAGGCAGTCCTCTGCTCTATATGTGTTGGGGGCCTCAGACCAGCTAGTGTATGCTGCCTATTTCATGGCTTAGTGTCTGAGAGATCTCAGGTGTCCAAGTTAGTTGAGACTGCTGGTCTTTCTATGGGGTCATCTACCTCCTCAGCTTCCCTATTTTTTCTACTGGATGTGGACTCTACAAGTTCCTTTCCCTAAGGCTAGAACCATAGGGATCCCTGAACTTCAGTCCATTGGTTGGGTGTAAGGTCTGCTTTTGTCTCAGTCAGCTGCTTGTAGGGCCTCTCAGAGAGCAGCCATGCTAAGCTCCTGTCTATAAGCACACCATAGCATTAGTAATAGTGTCAGGCCTTGGAGCCTCCCCTTGAGCTGGATCCCAAGTTGGGCCTGTCACTGGACCTCCTTTCCCTCAGTCTCTTCTCCATTTTTATCCCTGCAGTTCTTTTAGACAGGAACAACTCTGGGTCAGAGTTTTTGACTGTGGAATGGCAACCCCATCCCTCCACTTGATGCTCTATCTTTCTACTGGAGGTGGACTCTACAAATTCCATCTCCCCACAGTTGTGAATGTCATCATCATAGCTACATTCTTATTCTCTCTCTTTTCCTTGTACATTAAACCAGAAGAGATATTCCTTTAGTCTCAATATCTTTTAAAGAAACATTTGATTTCCATAATGCTGCTAAAGTGCACATTGTTCACAGCTTAAAATTTGTATTATCCCTGCAATATTCAGTAGATAAATGCTATGCCTTGGTGTTGAAGGCTGTGCTTTATACTTCTTTTTATGTTTAACGTCAAGATAACTAGTTCTAGAATAGAAACATAGAGCTGGGTAAAGCCTACAATGAAAATGAGATTTTTGGTTCCACGTTTAGTTTCAGCCCCAGTGTGCTGTGCTTTGCCTAGCATGTTCTGCTCCTCTATGGACTTTGCATTGTAAGAGTCTATGGCAGAAGTCGCCCTTCTTCTTTGACATCATTAACCATCTTTAATGTTTATTGAGTAATGAACACCAAGTTCATTATGTGAACGACTTCCTGATTATCTCCCACAACTGGTACAGGTTAGACTACTTAGCAAATCTGTGTTCAAGCTGACTCATGCTAAGTTCATGGCCTTCAGACCATGTGCACCGCGGTGTTTGTCCTTGTTCCTTTAGACGGATTTAGAAAGCTAACATTTGTCCTATTCTTCTGGTCAACCACTGATTGGCAGGGTGCCTATGCTCTGATTTTGGCTGATGGTTACAATGGCAAAGCGAAACTCATCATGTACTTGGTGGAGAGCATCAGTTGTTTGAAGTGTCATTGATGTGCAAGAACCTGTATGGAATGGAATGAATGGCCTGGTGAGATGCCTGTGCCATACACTTTGGGGTCAGAATTGGGATCTGACAACTAAATTGACAAAAGGACAATTATCAAGAGCAAGGGGGTGTGTATTATTACTAATAAAATTTTCAGTTTGATATGGGTTTCCAGAAAACAAGCCAAAGGCCATAGTGTCAGACTTTGGACATGTATATCATTTCAGCCAAGGAGACACGGTTGTACTTCTACAGGAAATAAATTGTAGTGTCCAAGTCACTAAGAAACACAGAGAAGAAACCAATGGCAGCAGGTGGAAAGTATTTAATGTTGTGGCTTTTTATTTTTTAATACAAAGTTAGTATGGGATCAGGTGTTTTGCTAATTGATGAGGTGTTCTTCTCTGTTTCAGTCTATTTTCTGTTGCTGTTATTAAATCTCACAGTATGGACAGTTTTTTTTTTTTAACATTTAAAAACACATTTTAATTAAATAGAATTGAATCACATTCTTGTTCCCCTTTTGTACCAACGCTCCTCCCATAGACCGTGCCATCAATATCTACAATATCTTTTTTGTCGTATCCCTTAAAATTTATAAAATATTATAACAATAAAAATAAGTATTATAAAAGTTGTTTGATATAAAA
>NW_022196911.1:43223444-43265610 GCF_008632895.1 Mastomys coucha | reverse complement strand
TTCTCAGCCCACAGAGAACAGGTTACATTCATTTAAGAAATGGTGTAGGTATTAAGGTGGTCTATCCACACTCCCAGGTGATCTAACAAGCCCAGGATCCCAGGATCCCGTAATCACAGGATCACAGAGGCAGCTTGACTCTGAGGAGTTCTGACACAACCAGGATCACAGGAAGGACAGGCTCCAGTCAGATTTAGCAAGGGCAGGTAGCACTAGAGTTAACCAGATGGCGGGGGGTGGGAGGGCAAGCGTAAGAAAATAAACAACACAAATCAAGGTCACTTGCCATCATCAGAACCCAATTCTCCCACCATAGCAAGTCCTGGACACACCATCACACGGGAAAAACAAGATTCAGATCTAAAATCACTTATCAGGATGATGATATAGGACCTTAAGAAAGACATAAGTAGCTCCCTCAAAGAAATACAGGAGAACACAGTGTGGACAGTTTATAAGAAAAAAACCTTCTTATTACTTTGGAGTAAAGCTTCTCAAACTGCAGATCAAAGGCACACATATGGGATTCCATAACTTGTAAGAAATCTAGGAACACTGAAAGCATCCTGGACAGGCAATAATCAAAACTCAGTCCAAGACAAAGTGTGAAATGAACTGGACACTTCTGGCAGCACTCATTCATATAGTATCATGTGACGTTGCTGAGGCCTTTCTTCTGAGCACACATGTGCACTGTGTACATACATGCCATCACACTATACAACACCAGTAAATGTTGTGTAAGACTCTGCGGTTCAGATTTCAGATTATTGTATGTTAGGAATTCTAATCTTTTTACCACACATACAAAGTTTTCTGCTCTTAGAGAAGCATATTGGCTTAAGCACAGTAGACAAGGACTTTTAATGTGTCCTCACACAGTTCCTCAGATTTTACATACCATGTTTGTGTACCTTTGGATTTCAGCATCTCATAGATATAGAATTCTAGAGTTTAGGTGTGGGAAAGGCCTTTTAATGTCCATTCCTGCCAGCTTCTCCTGTGATCCTTGAATTCTTCTTACAACTATTTCTCTCTCTTTTCAGAGGATATATTTTATTATTTTTAATTACATCCACGTGCTGTGCTCAGGGGCAGTATGTTCACATGACTGCTGGTGTCGACAGAGACTTGAGAGATTGGATCTCTCTGAAGTTAGGATTATAGGTTATTGTGAGTCACCTGACATGGGTTGTCTTCAAGAATGGTATCGTCTGTTAATTTCTTAACAGCTGAGCCATCACTGATCACCTCTTTTCTTCGCTTTGCAATTTTCTTACTTTTTTCCCCTTTGGCTTGATTCTTTTCTTATTCTCTTTTGCTTTCTTTATTGTGTTTTATTTTCCCCTCTTTTCCTTAATAACTAGTAAATGGATCCAGCTCTTAAATAGCTCTCTTCACTCCTTGTCTGGTTGTCTTCCAAGCCCTTGGAGAGAATGGTTGATATCACTTATCTTTCTATTGTTTTTCCATTGGACAGCTTTGCCTGGGAACCCAGCTACATTTTCCAATATTAATGATGTGCTGTAAGAACCAAACATAACATTTTATAACCCCATAACAAATCTTATTATCAGATGACAATGCGGTACAGTACATTAAATATTCATCACCCTTGGTTTACTTTAAAACTTTAGCAGGGAATAAGGAACAGAGGCTGCTTCAAACTAATTACTGTTCTAAATATATAGCTTGGATTTCAATATTTAACGGGACACTCATAAAACCATGACTGAAAACAATGCAGTGTATCAGTCAGATGCCCTGCTGACATGTTCCATGGGGAAAAAAATGTCCTGCAATTCTATACACAGTGCTGTCAGATTTCTGTAGTATCGGCAGCACTAATTCAGAAGGTGCACAGTTCTCTCAGGATCTTCCATCTTCCAGAGTGCTTAGCAGTTCTCAGTTTGAAGTTTTTACGTCTGTCCATTGTCAGTCTGGAGAGTAGAAAACAGAGCTTCTGCCACAAGCAGTGGAGGGCTGGCCTTCTGCCAGCATGTCTGAGTTCTTATGTGACTTGATATTAGGGAGTAGAATGTTCCCCTGCGGGCCATGTCACTCACTGAAGAAGAGCATGGTATCATGATCGTCACTTTTGGATGTGACTGATTGTGCAGATCAAGCAACTGACTGATAGTAGAGATCAAGGGTGATACAGAGGATCATGAAGTCCATGGATCAAGCCTCGGCTCTGAAAATTATTTATTGTGTTCCCCAAGGGAGGTTATTTAGTTAAGGTGAACAAATCTAAAAAAATCTAGTCACTATCATGATAGAAAAGAAATCTGACAATTTTTTTTTCTGAGTGCACTGAGCTGGAATACTCAAATTATTGAAGAAGAGAGACATGGGGAGGGAGAAATGACAGAGACAGAGACAGAGAGAATATCCGTTAATAAGAGATTGAACCTTTTGAGTCCCTTAAGAGCATCTCTAATCTTAAAACTTTCAAGAGTGTTACTGGACATAGAGTGTTGCCTCAACAGATTGTGGTACCTGAGGGCTTTTAAATACAATGTTGAGCAAAGATTAACCACACAAGAACCATAGGATCTGGAGTTAGAAATCAATGGAGAATGCAGAACACAAGCACATTAGAAACTAGTATTAACTAGGGTCAGGTCTCGAAACAACATTTACGATTGTGTCTAAAGAAGAATAATATGGACTGAGGAGATGGCTCACTGGGAAAAGTGTTTGCTGTATGAACGTTCAGACCAGAGTATGATACTCAACTTCAATGTAAACAGCTGTGTATAATAGTTTATGTCTGAAGTCCAGTGCTGGAGAGTGGGGAAATCAGTTGATACTTAGTCTAGCAGAAATGGAAAATTCCAGATTCAGTGGGACTTTATATTAAAAGAATAAGGTGATGGGTGATATAGAAAGGAAAGACAACTTTGACTTCTGGAGTCTGTGTGTATGTATGGGCAAGTGTGTCCCCATACAGACTTACACACACACACACACACACACACACACACACACAAAACATAGTAATAACAAGTAAATAAATAAATCTAATGCAAAATTGCAAGCAGTGAATCCAATAGAGCCTTTCTTTAGATATGAGTAGTAATATTTGGATTAAGAAAAACCCATAGGTGGATTACTGAAATGGAAACCTAAGCATTAGTTAGGTTAAGGACAGATATGACTGTTGATAGAATTAATGACCTAGAAGAATGATGAAAGGAAATTACTCATAATGTCACAGAGAGCAAAAAGAGAGAAAACACACAAGTGAGTGTAAAAGTAAGACAGCTCAGTCTATATGTAGTTGGAGAGGAATAAGGGAAATGGAAGGAGAGAAAGGAGTAGAATGTAGGAACTTAAATCTGTGTCTGTATCTTTTGACATTCCTCTATGAGCTGGATGGAGCCAATGTCACCTCTTCCTGGATTGTGCAATAGAGTAGAAATTTGCTTGTAACAGGAACACAATGCATCATGAAGGATTCTATAGATAAGAGGTTGCTTTGCTTCTGCTGAACTCTTTCTCTACCCAATTTCTTGCTCTTTGAGATGCCATTGTCATAGTACATCAGAAACTCATGGGTGCTTCTGACCTAGACCTACATAGCCATGGTCCTCCTGCTCTCCGTGTCTGTAGAAATAGCGAGATAACTGGTGCATATTGAATTGATAAATAGGACTGGTGGTTTATTATACACTCATAGAGAGCAAGCAGAGATAATAATTAAGGGTTTTTAAAAACATATGATGACAATCAGTTTACAAGTTTATGCTACATGAAACATTTTAAATAGAGTACAGTAAAAAGGAATCAAAATAGGAAAGAATACTTGAGTAAAAATAGAAACGTCTGAAATTAAAAATCTTTAAGGAAACAAGAGAGAATGGTTGACATCAAAGAGAGGGGCTGTTAGACTAATGTTAAGCACAATTTCTTGAGAAACAATATATAGTTGTCTTGGCCTTGAGTGCCTATGGCCTTGTAACAATAGTTCAGCTCTGTTTTCCTGGGGTCACAACTGCATCAGCTTCTATACAAATAAGTATTTTCTTAGCTATAGTCTGGACTCGGCTGTAGGACATAGATTGCTAACCTCTGTTTAAGGCTGCTATTTCAGCAATAGGATAGAAGTTAGAAGACTGAATATCTTCTATCTAAAAAAAACAATATAATTGTGACCTCACAGTTTTGTGTTAATCTTTTTAAAAATGAAAGCAACACCAAGTTTTTAAATTCAGTAAAAGATTGAAAGAACATGAAATACCACTGGGTTCTCACTAAAGACATTCTCAGTGAAGAAACTTCAAGAAGGAAAGTGGTCTCTGATGGAAAGCTTTAGAGGTGAAAAGAAATCAACAATAGATAGATGTAGTTCAAAATAGGAGAAAAGACATAGACTATCCCCAACACAGGGAAATGGCAAATGCTCTCATCTAGTCCTTGAACATAGTCTACATAGTCCTAGTACATAGATTCCAGGTTGTAAATAATAAGTATGTCACTTTAAAAATAATAAGGAAAGTAAATAAAGTAAAATTCAGAAAATAACACATTTTAAAAATAATAGAATTATAATTGAATAACAAATGTTTTTAAGTTATGATGTTAACACAATAAATTACCCAGTTTGTCTGTCAGGAGTGATGACAGCATTGATATTGTGTTTTAGTAAGTTGAAGATTCATAGTGTAATTTCAAATGTGCTCATTCAAAAACAGGAAAGAAGTACATAATCTTCAAAATGAGTAGAGGTTAAGAAGAATAGAATTCTCAATTTCCAAAAGAGAAGAAAGGCCAAAAAATGTGAGAGAAAGAAACCTAGAAAAGGTAGGGCAACCAGCCCACAAGGAGACCTCCAGGCTGGCCAAACCTTAATTCAGCATTAATTGTTCAAATACAAGTTGATTAAATTTGAAGTTACTAGGAACTATCTGTCAAATTAAATACACTTCTATATGTTCTCATACTATTATCTAAACCAAAATACTACATTAAAAATGCATATTGAATCAGACAAACTAGAATTTAGGCATAAAAGCATAGTTGGGAATAACCACCTTAAATGGTAGAAAGTGTTATTGAACAGAAAGATACATTTGTGAGCTGCTTCTAGTGTGGCCAAGAATAGCTTAAAAATGACAGACCTCAGGAAGAGATATAGGGCTGTACAAAATAATCCCTTTAATCAAACCTCTCTATCACTGAGCAAAGGGACCAGAAAAGGAGGCTGGATTTACAGAGTGTAATAAACAGTGAATGGAGAAAATGGAAGAGAAATAGAAGTTGAAGAAATTGCAACACACAATCAAGTAGTCAATCAATGAGTCTAAAGAAAATATTATTGACTACTCTGTAATAAAACTTACCAAGCCCCCAAAATTAGATATATCAGGAATGAGAAAAAACATAACACAGCCTTTATGTATTTTACAAAGGAAGGAAGATGATCAAAAGAAATTATGATTAAAAAATAAGGAAGCAGTAAATGGACAATTTCTCAGGAAGTTACTTACCACTTACAATTTTTTCCCCCAGAAAATAAAGGAAGCCTGAAATTTCTATGATTTTCAAAACTTACTCTTTAAAAACTTTATAAATCATGATAATGTCATGAATGAGTACCATTCAATACTCAGGAAGTAAATTCTAGCCATCACCAACTCTTTCAGAACACAAAAGGAGAGGGTAAAAATCTTATATATTACTTAATATATTTTTCTATTTATTTAGGAAACTGTAGTTTGTATATGATGGTGGCGAAACATACAGTCATAGAACTGTATGGTCATCTTAGTAAATGGTTAAAAATGTATGGTTTCTTTGATTTGTAAAACAAATTCTTACCAAATAACAAATAGGAGTTTTCTTAATTTGTCAAAAGTTATCTAGAAAGAACTTAGAGTAAACATTACATATAGGATGAAATATTGAAATTTAGCCCATAACCTAGGATGCCAACTATAAATGCTTGTATTTTTCATTTAACTAAACTTTCTGGTCTGGAAAATTAGATGTAGAAAAAGGTTTAAGGAAAACAATTCTTGTTTGCAAATTAAAAAAATAAATTTATAAGATTTAAAAGAATCTACAGAAAAGTATTACAAACAAAAAACAGGCTTACTGAGGGTATTGGAAATGAAATCCATGTTCTAGATTACCCCATTTCAGTGTTCTAAGTGGCTCTAAAACACAAGTCAGTTTAATGTATCTATTTATTTGTGGTAAAATTAAGCCAGAATATTCTAGGGCCATCTACACTGACACACAAAGTGGAAAAGAAAATCTGGATCTTATTCTTTGCCCAACTGTCTGTACCAGGATCAAAGCACATTCTACATAACCACAATCCTCACATCACTTTCTACTACACCTCCCCTGTTTCCAGAGAACTTTAGTTCCCCTCACTAAGAGAGAATAGAGACTAGACATAGAAGTCAAGCACAGATTGCTTTCATTCCAACTTTGCATTAATACAGAGCTGGTTACCATAGAGACTTGCTGTAAAAATCCAATTGTATGTCCATAAACCAGAAACAAACAGAAAATGAAATTAAAGAAAACATATGGTTACAAAAACAAATATCATATCAAATGCCTAGTCATACATCTAATAAAAGGTGTGCAAACTTCTCTGCAGACAACTTTGCTGTTGAAGATGGACAGGATTGCAAGAGATGAGCCTCAGGCTAGTCAACTAATTAAGAGTGCCGGATGTGCTGGGCCACACAGAGGCAACCGTGATTGTTGAACGGCTTGCCAACATGCTAGTACCCAGTGTGTGTCCAGCCTGGAGGACAGATGTGAGCTGAAAAGACTCATTTGGCCACTGAATTCCAGCCAGAAGGAGAGGCCTGGATGTCAGCCAGGCCTTGACACCTACAGATGCTTAATCAAATGTCATCCTCACAGAGAGAGTGCAGAAATGCCATCGTCAAATACTGTCAGACTGTAGATCTTTAGTAGCCCAAGTCAAGGAGAGAGTTATGCAACAGTTTGTGGTTCTCTTTTCCTAACAGGAGATGATTATCCTGAGGTCAAGTCTATGAGATTAAAATAATGGCTGTTCATCCCCAAGTGTATTGAGACTGGACATGAATTGGTAAAGCTATGCTCAGAGAACTAACAGGGATAGGCTCCCAGGGGCCATAGGTGGATCCTGAAAGTACAAGTCTCTTACAATGAAGTCTAGAGGATTATGACTTCTCCAGTGCTTTCTGGAGTTATGTTCCTTCTGGGAAAAATTGTTTCTGGGCCTTTCAGATTGGATAATTAATTGAAACTACAAAACCAATTGTGTTGGAGAAAATTTTCAGAGCAAACACCAGCAAAAGTAAAAAAAAAAAAAAAAAAAGTGTGTGTGTCTCTGTGTGTGTGTGTTTCCAGCAAGGAAACCAGGGACAGAATTTAAGACTTCTTGGTATCCTGAAATGTTCTTTCCAGATGGAATTGTATTTAGAGGAAGCCTGCAGTATATCAGACACACAAACAAATGAGAAACTTTGGCTAAGTGAGAAGAGTTAATATTCTTTGTCTACAACAGGATATGTACTGGTTTAGAAGCACATGGTGCAGCTCATTGGACATAATCATGTGGATACAGGTTGAATACTTTCTGGAAACTGAATAAGTTACATCCTAGGGTTGATGAACAAAATGTATGCATTTTTCTAACATTCCTTTTAGAGCCTCTTGTTTATAGACCAGGAAACTGAGGTAAAGAGAAGAAATGTAGTTAACTGCCCAGACTATGCCAGACCTGGCTTCACTTGCTGTCCAATGGCATGCTGTCCTAACAAAACAAAGAGCTTTCAGGAAAAAAAATCCCAAATCTTACCCCACAGTCCTGAAAGGGAACATTAAAATGACCAGGAATGTGAAAGTGGCAACAGGAACTCAGGTTCACTTAAAGTATCATAAAAGGAAATATGATCTAGCTATGATGTTTTGTACCCATATCTCCAATGATGACATCAGTTTGCATGTTAGATATGTCGTGTTTTCAAGCTCTAAAATTTTCAGCTGTTTTAGTCAATTGAACATTTATAGAATGCTTTGAATTAAATATTAAAACAAAGCCCCAAACAGAAACAATCTTCAGTCTTAATGCCTGAGCTGTGTTAAGCTCATAATTCTGTTTCAACGGCTGTTTTGCAGTGAGTCACTAAGCAGGGCGTTCTGAGGGCATTTCTAATATCCTTTAATTAAAACTCACAAGAGTTTGTTTGATAAAATACCAAGGAAACCAATTATTCCAAGGTATTTCTCTGCCAAGAAGCCTTGCACAGCTGTCCTCCAGTGCCACCTGAAGTGATATTTGCATTCAACCCCCACTGTCTTTCCCGAGTTCCCCTAAGGCAAAGCCATGGACAATGGCTTCTGCGAGTTGTTTATTTGGGTTACCTTGCAGTTGTCACAATGATGTCTAGGGTCAGTGGATGCTGTGGGCTGACTGTTATATCTTTTCAGAATTTATATGTGAATTCCGACTCCTTCCCATTATGATAGATAGACAGTGGGTCCCTGGGAAGTAACTAGACCATAGATGCAGGGCCCTTATGAATGGGCCTTTTAAGACCATATTTGTCCTTAAAAGAAGCTCAGACTTTCTGCTGTGGGAGGATAAAAAGAAGGTGTTGAGTTGCAGTGAGGGACAGAGCTCTCCCAAGATACTCAGTCTGCCAGCATTTTATCTTGGATATGAGAATAACTAAACTTAGGTTACCTAGTTTATGGTAGTTTTGCCTGGTAGGTTAAGGTCCTGAGACAAGAGAGCAACCCTAGTATGTTTAGTTGACATCTATTACAAGAACTGTTGCTTAAGGTCATAGGGTATTTTCAGTAGTCATGAAATTGTCTTCAAATGTCTACAGAGAAAAAGGAGGTGGGGTGTTTACCCATGAGTACCTGTCCTCTCATGAGACTTTTCTCAATGAGAATGAAAGACACATGATGCTAACTTGCTTGTTTTCCAAGCTCCAGAGCAGGACAGGTTCACCATCAGCTGAAGCCTCCAAAGAATTGTTCACTGCTAAGAGCATCTGTATTGGTGCTTGTGATGTATGTATAAGATATTCCTTTAGGCTTTGGATCTATCTATACCCAGGTACCACTTCCTCCTCCTCCATCATTCTACAGTACCCCTTCGTACAAACCCCTCGGTAGGGCAGCAGCATCTTGACTGAGTGTATTATCTTGACATAGGCTTGCATCTTGTGTCAGGGTGCTCAAGCAGATGCCTGGGATCCTGCACCTTGTCCCTACTACCCTTGGTCTACCTGAACAATGATAGTGCTAGATAAGGGCCAGGACTGTACACTCAGTTGTCCTTATGCAACAAAGTTGACTAAAGCTGGCCAGGCTAGCTTTAAAATGGTGTCTGAATTTCTCTTGTAAATTGTGTTCTTTCCACATGTAAAATGCAAAGAAATCACTCTCATTACAGGAGCTATCAGAACACAGGTTCACGGTAAGGGATTAGTCCTCTGGGTCCTAATGTCAAGTAGTTTTCTGAAGCTGTAAGGATTATGGGAAATCCTGTGTAGGGGCAGCTGATATGCACAGTATCGCTCCTGGATCAAGGGTGTGAAAAATCTTCAGATTTTGTGTGTGTGTGTGTGTGTGTGTGTGCGCGTGCGCATGTGTGTAAAACCAGAAGTCAGGGATTTTATCTGACATCTACTGAAGAATGTCAATTAAATGAATGTTTTTTTGGGGGGGGAGGGGGTGGGGGGAGTTATTCAGAATTTCAGGCCACTACTCTGACAACCCAGATACAGATTAAAATTTGTTTTTCCTGAAATCTATTCCAGAGTGAACCTGCTAAAGTGTACACTTATGGTCTCTAAGAAGTGTTTTGCCTACACACTCCCTTGCTGGATGGTGTTTAGAGTCTCAGAAACATCCTTGTGGAGACTCACAGCTCCATTACAACTCAGCCCTGTCAAACCACCTGTCCCTGGTTTCTAAGCAGACTGCGCCAGATCCTTACATGGCCGTAGGTTGGAAGAAATCTCGAGATCCACAAAGAACTGTCTGCAAAAATAAGACAGCCTCTTTCTACCCAAGAGTTGTAATTTTGACCCAAGAGGGAATAGCATCTGAAACCATAGCAAGCTGAAGTGTGGGATTTCGTACTAACAAAGAGATGTATTACTGCAATGCCAGAATAAATAGTCCTGTCTGCAGGAGCCGAGAGCTGCTGGAGGGACAGACTCTAATTTACCTCTCCAAGTATCGTCCTTTTTCATCCTTGCCATCTGGGCCACCTGTTTCTCCACCCATTTATCTGGTGGCCATTCTGCTTTGCACTTTGATGAGACACTAACATGCCGATGCTTGGAACACCTATAACATACATGTGTGAAGCATTCTGAGCCACCTCGCTCATTTTTTTTTATGTTTATTTTATTAGGTCTGACATTTCAACAGCATTTCTACCATTGCTATTTCAGATAAAACAGGGGTAGAAGAAAAAAAATGATAATTTGTCTTTTGATTTGTTCATTCCCAGATGTGGACAGGCCTATGTGGAGATCCATGTGCTTTCACTTGCTTGTGGAGGCCAAAGGTCAACATCTGGTTCATTTCTCAGGTGCTATCCACCTTCTTTTGGGGTTACAGGGTCTCTCAATTGGCTTGGAATGTATCTGGATGTACTGACTAGTCAGTGAGTCACAGGGATCCTTCAGGCTCTTCTTCAGTGACGGGACAACAAGTATGTGCCACTGTGCCCAGATTTTTATGTGGGGAAGGTTCAGAAAAGCCTGAATGGTTGTGTATGTGGGCTGTGGGATTTAATTCAGAGCTTCATGCTTGTATGCCAAGCTGTTTACTGATTTAGCTCTCTCTCCAACGCACCTCTCCTTTCTGGTTTTCAAATAGAAACATCTTGATGACTGAAGCAAGGTACGCTCCTCCTTGGCCTCTATGGCAGGAGGATGGTTTCCAAAAGTCTACTAGCGCAAACGCATCACTTACGACAATAAACAGGGTTGTAGATCAGCTAACAGTTTGGGAAAACAAACTAATGCTCAACATATTTCATTTTCTGAGTAACCTTAAAGAGCCATTATTATACCCATTTTACATGGATGGGGGGGGCTGAGGCTGGAGTGACAGTAATGAATGGGTAGCAGCAGACCTGTGTGGAACCACCTATCCTCTCTCACAGCAGTGCCGAACATAAATGCATCCAGTCAGAACACAGAGTTCACAGACAGCTCAGCAGCTCTACACATCCACTTGTTCCTGACATGGGTTGATTCCTGACAGAGCTATGAAAAATCCCCAGCTGCTAACATTTTCCCCTGGATACTGTTTTCTAGAAGGCTTGGAGACCAATTTTCCCCAGAGCTGCTTTTAAGGATAGAACACTGCCACTGAATCAAACTGTGAACCTTAGGATCAGCCTCGACTAGACGTCTGAGGGCTAGCTTTGAGACACTGTCTCATTCTGAACCTGGGAAAGGCTCTGTTTTAGTATTTACGTGGATTTATTCTCCCAACTCACTTACCAATGATTCACCAGTAATAGTATAAGAAGAATTAAAACATACAACTTAGCCAAAGATGCAAGGTCTTTCTAACAACAAATACATGAATATATCTACCACTGCATCCATCCATATATCCATATCATTATCACAAACAGTTTTTCCGAGTTTTCCGCTTGGAGCCCTGGTGCTCTATTTACCTATGTGCCATTTCTCCTGATTTTGATGGCTATATACAGCTCATCCAATCTTCTTGCCTTCTACAGCACGACACCAGTCTATGCTTGTGGCTACTGATGCAGTCATGGTCCAGGGAGACTGTTCTTATTAGTCTATCCTTGAGCTTAGTCCTACAGAAGTTTCCTGGGTTTGAAGTCCCTTGGAGATCCTACTATTAGTCAGTTTGGATTTGAATAAGCCTGGACTCAGCTTATATTCTGATGTTAGCCATGGTTTTGAATCTGAGTTTTAATTTTTCTGCATTCTATACTCTACCTAGTATAAAGAATTAAATTACAAGCTATTCCTGGGAGGCTTACATGATATTGTGCATGTACCACCTGCAGCAAAGGTGCTCACACTTGTTAAATACGTGATGGAAGATGAAAAAAAAACCCTGTTGTTTTGTATGCTTTTCATGTAATTGCTGTCCTCAGAGCATTATATAGAATATGTGCAGTTTGCTTTCCAGAGTCAGCTTTTGTACATATCCTCCATTATTCTGTCCCCTCAAGTACCCTTTCCTTTAGAAAAATGGAGCACATAATTAATCCTCATGTTATGCATGAAATAATGCCCAAGCAAAGATAATCAGCCTTTGCAGAATCAGCCTGGTGCCTACCTCTCCACTCACTGCTACCCCAGCTGTAGACCTGCAAAAGTTGAGAGAGTTGAAATCACCAGCCTTTCCTTGTTGACTCCCGGGCTTCCGTTGAAAGCACTGGTTGTTCAGCTGGAGATACAAATGCCCTGTCTAATCCACAAGAAGCAAGGTTGATTTGGCTTAGGGGTAGGAACCAACCACAGAGGAGGGAACATGTGCCTTTTATGGTATAAACCACTCTAAAGCCACTTGACTGATAAAACTCATTTATCTACCAACGTGTGTGCTCAGCAAACAACAGTGGACCCACACGCTGTCCAGCCCCCTGGATATCTGCTTTTCCCAAGTTGCCAGGCAAACAGCTGATCCTCTGATTTTAGCAAACCCACCCGATTTTACCTTTCACCAGTGACCTTCAGGCAGACGTGCTGTGCTTTCCCAGCATGCACTGCTTCTCAGGTCTTAGAGCGAGTGGTGGTGGAGTACCTGATACAAAGAGGTGCTTCTCTTTCCTCTCCTGTTGTCTCAGTGCTCAGAGCTTATGCAGGCATCATGTTAAATATGATAGAAACGTCCAGGTATACTTTTGTAGTGTTGGCTCATCATGTAATTTTACTAACTTGTGTTTATTTTTTCTTAATCTGTCTCCTCTTTCCTTGACAAATCCAGCTTTGGTGAATCCATCCTATATTTCACCTCAAACAAGAAAATGATTTAAAACACTGTCATCATTTTATCATAGAAAACAGTTTTCTTCTGTCTTTTAATACTGTTGAGATTCTGGTCATATGCTTTCCTTCCTAAAACTAACATAACTCTCCAACCCTCCCTCAATTGGTCTCTCACCGAGTCATGTCATTTTCTTTCAGTACAAATAATATTTTGTGTTTTTCTAACTGGAAATCTTTCTATGACTCCTCTATAGCTTACCAAACAAAGCCTCAAAACATAGCTAAACAACTACTTTTAAATTGATATATAAAGCTATATATGTGTTAGGGTGTCTTGAAATATATATATATATATATATATATATATATAGAGAGAGAGAGAGAGAGAGAGAGAGAGCAATTGTTCAGTCTCACTAATTAACATATGAATTACTCAGGGTTAACTTCTCTGTGATGAGAATGCTTTACATCAAGGTATCTTTGATTGCTTTCACATTATTTATTTATTGTGTGCACACACACGTGTGTGTGTTTATGCATGTGTGTGTGTGTGTGTGTGTGTGTGTGTGTGCTGTGCTCTGCATGTTGAGTTTAGAGAAAAATTTGTAGACTCAGTTTTTTTATTTCTCCCATTTGGGCTCCCAGGATTGAATTCAAATTGACAGGTTCAATAGCAAGTACCTGTACCAGTTAAGCCATCTCTCAGACCCCAGTATCCAAGCTCTTTTCAGTTTTTACAAGACTATAGTGCATCACTAACTGCTATAATATAGAGCTTGGTTTTGGTCTTTCCTTCCTTCCTTCCTTCCTTCCTTCCTTCCTTCCTTCCTTCCTTCCTTCCTTCCTTCCTTTCTCCCTCCCTCTCTCCCCCTTCCCATCTTCTTTACCTTCATCCATTTTCCTCACTCCCATCCTCCCTCTTCCTTCCTTTCTTTGTTTCTCTCTTTTTCTTTGTTTCTTTCTTTTTTCTGTTTTTTCTTCCCCCCTCTTTCTCTCCCCCTCCCTGTATGTGTATGTGTGTGTACATGTGCATGAGACTCACGTATCCCAATTTGACCTTGAACTTGTTATCCTTGCTGTGTAGCTGAGTATGACCTTGAACTCCTGTCTTTGCCTCTAAAGTTGTGGGATTTCAGATGTGAGCTATTACACCTGGCTAGGCTAAAACTCTTCAGCCTTATGGGAGGCTGCTTTTTACTTGCAAATTCCATCATATCAACTTTCATTGTTAACATACGCAAAAATATTTTCATTACAAGCCTTGGTGGTTGGGGCTGGAAAGAAAACTCCATGATTGAGAGCTCTGCTGCTCTTTCAGAAGACTCAGGTTCAGTTCCCAGCATCTACATGACAGTTCAT
The DNA here is from genome assembly GCF_008632895.1 of Mastomys coucha. Lineage (NCBI taxonomy): Eukaryota > Metazoa > Chordata > Mammalia > Rodentia > Muridae > Mastomys > Mastomys coucha. Next base: position 43,251,286 of record NW_022196911.1, on the reverse strand, counting down.
AACCATTCATAACTCCAGGTTTAGAGAATCTGATGCCCTCTTCTGGCCTCCTTAGGTACTATAAGCACCCAGCTATATATGTATACCAAATTCAAAGCCAAGCTGGGATACAGGAGACATGCACACACATAATTCTCTCTCTCTCTCTCTCTCTCTCTCTCTCTCTCTCTCTCTCTCTCTCTCTCTCTCTCTCCTCTCTCTCCCACTCCCTCCCTCCTCCCTCTTTCTCCCTCCATCCTCCTCCGTCCCTTTTTCTCCCTCCACCTCCCTCCCTCTGTCTCCCTCCATCCACCCCCCCACACAGAGAAAGAAAGAAGAAAACAAAAAGAAGCATCCATACACATAAATTATAAATAAGTAAATATTTAAAAAGTTAAAACTCACAGAATTGAACACTAAAATTATGATATATATAAAATAGTTTGGAATGACATATAAAGTTAGTATAGGCAATGTACTAATGTGATTTTATTTATCAGCATTGAAGCAATACTGCAAGCAGGAGAGTCAAATGTAATTGCCAAGGTGGTGTCTCTTAGATCTTGGAAGTAAACTTGATCCTTGGCTTCTCCTATTATACAAGTGGCAAATGAGAGCATGAGGCTTCTCTTGTCTCTTGATCAGTGTGAGATACATATCTGTTCCAGTAAAGAACAATCTCATATTAGCCTCACATCAAGAACACCCACTCTCGCAAGCCACATAGAAATGGAGGTTACTGTCAAGAGCATGCCCCTACTGGTGGTCCAACTAACAATTCTGTCTCTTCATCTGAGGCTCCTACCTCCAAATCTTCTGGTGTGGTTATAGATATCTCTCATTTTTAAAATTAAGTTTTCAATTTAATAAAAAACCCCATGTCTGTTTGTGTGTATATGTCATGTGAATGCAGTGCCCACAGAGGCCAGAAGAGGGTGTCAGATTCCCCAAATCTGGATTTATAGGTGTTTGCAAGCCTGTTTATATGGAAATTAAACTCAAGTGTCCAGTAAAACTTGCAAATGCTTTTAATCCAGTGTCAAGTGCTGTTCTTTATTGTGGGGTCATCTCTCTAGTCCCAGAGAGTTCTCTTAAATAGAAATACTTGAAGGTGGAATCACTTCTATCCATTGCTGCTGGTCTGTAAGGCTGCTTTTCGACACACTCAGTTTGTTAAATTTTGTGTTTTCAATTGGACAGTCACAGAAACAGTGTGTGATCTGGTAGGAAAGGCTCCATGGTATTTACCACAGCATCAGAAAGCAAAATAGCACAATACCACAGTGAACATAGCTTCACACATCTATGCATCTCACCATATTTGGATATAGACTCTGGGTGGAATTACTGTACTGTATTTTTAAATACTTTGTGGAATCTCCACATTATTTTTCATACTAATGATGGTAAGCTACAATACTTGTTTATTTAAAATTTATTGTTTAGCTATGTGTATTTGTGTGGCCTAGGAAGAGTATGTGCATGTGAGTGAAGTTGCCCCTGGAGACCAGAAGAGAGCATCAGATCTCTTGGAGCTGTTGTTACAGGTGATTGTGAGTCTTCCAATAGAGGTTCTGAGGACCAAGCTTGGGTTCTCTATAGGACCAGTATGTGCTCTTAACAGCTGAGCTATCTCCTTTGTCCCACAACTGCACAATTCAGAGCTTGCTAGAAACATCTCCTCTGTTTTCAGCATCCCTTCTAAAAAGACCAATTGCACCTTCTGCTGAGACCTTAGTGGACTCCATTATGGTCAGTGAATACACTCTACTTTAGAAGTCTCTTTCATTTTTACTTGGATTGTTTATTCTTAGACTCTTCTCCACTCTCACCCTTCCCCCTGAGTTCAGATCTTGTTCAGAGACTTCACATGAGCCCCCAAAGTGAGGGCTTTTCTCTCTTGCAGACTTTGCACTTTTTGGTCCAGGCTCTTTAATGTCTTTGCTTTTAGCTCTCCATAATATGGAAGCTGTTTTAGGATCTAAAGTTTGTCTCGTTTCCAATTTTGTCACTTAGAGCTAGACCTAGGATAGTTCCTGTCAGTTCCTAAAGAAAAAGATTGTATAAGGAATGCAGTCTCTCATCAACGCTGACCAGACTTTAAATAGTTAACAGATATGAGGTGTGTGTACTACAAACTAGACTGGCAAACAACAGGCAGTGTTGGCTTTCCACATCTCCTTAGAGATTCACATTTATTAACTGTGCCCTTCAAAAGACTGTAAACCTCAGAGACTCCTCAGTGAGTGTTTACAAGAAGAACAGGGGAATCCAGAGGAGTAATGGAAATCCTTCATACCTCCTATCCCATCTCCTCCTCCACAGCAGAATGTGCCCCCATCTCCCCAAGCCGCGGGGTTGCCACAGGCATGCAGGGCATATCAAAAGCTTAATGACTCAATTCTGCAGAAGACACTAATGTGGAGGGAAGTGATTTGTGTGAAAGACAATGAGGAAGTCCATGTGGCTTTGCAAATTAGCACTGCCTTTAGCTAAATTTGGTCTTGAGAAATCAGACAGAAATGAAATTTTTTCCACACAAAAAATTAATAAAATGAAAATAATATTCCTTTATATCTGATCCCTGTGAAGCTCAGCAGGAAAACTTAGTGCTGTTTGGGTATTGTATAGAGATCAGTACATAGAGCAAGATGTTGGAAGATTTCGGGTGAATGGCCTTAGAAGGGGTAGCCTGTGAGTGGCCATTGTAAACAATTGGGGGAATTTTCTTAATGATTAAGTCATGGGGCTCTGTATCTTTGTGCAAACTTATCAATATGGTGTAAGGATCTGTGCACTGCCTTCTTCCACTGGAGACCCATACACTGGTGAAGAGTATTGCATTAAGAATGAACACACAGATGGAGCTGTGCTAGTGAGCACCCTAGTCTCGGGAAATTGCTAACAGGATTAAGCTAGCACCAATCTCTCTGTGCATAGAATATGAAGTACACAAGTGGCCTTGAGCCTCAGTATAGCCTAAGGACCAAAGATGGTTTATCTTGTCATGACTGACAGAGAAATGCCTACCGAGAGCATCTGGATGTGCTCCTACTTCCTTCCCCAAGACTCTCCATGGCTTTATCTGATATCGGTGACAAGCACTTCTACCACCGAGGCCCCTATCCTTTATTTGTAAAGCCATCATTTACTTTTATGTAACCTTAAAAAAATAATAAGTACTCAGTGAGAAGTTGTGAAACCATTTAAAAGGATGATTGCAAGAGGTTTCTAAAGTTCCAGAGAGATATTATTTAACTAATTCATTATGCTATTTATTTACACCACAAATGTTGCCTCCTCCAATCTCCAGCAGAGTTCTTCCTCCCATTCTTCTCCTTTACTTCTCTTGTTTCTTGGAACTGTTTCCTTGGAAAACCATTTTCCAGTCCTTTACTCTGAGGTAGTGTCTACCTTTGTTGCTTACATATGTTTCTTATACGCAGCAGAATGATGGATCCTCTGAGGTGGTGTCTATCTTTGTTGCTCACGTATGTTTCTTATATGCAGCAGAATGATAGATCCTGTTTACTTACCCAGTCTGTTAGCCTGTGTCTTCTAATTGCAGAGTTGAGTCAATTGATGTTGAAGACATTAATGGCCAATGATTGTTAGTTCCTGTTATTTTGTTACTAAAGGTGGTATGATGTTTGTGGGAGGTGGTATTGTGTGTATGTGTGGGGGAGTATTTCTCTTCTTTTGGGTTTGGTTGTGAGATGATTAATTTCTTGTGTTTTCTTAGGTGTTTTCATTCTAGTATCTTCTGTAGGGCTGGATTAATAGAAAGATATGGTTTAAATTTGCTTTTGTCATGAACTATCTTGGTTTTTCCCTCTAAGGTGATTGAGAGTTTTACTGAGTATAGTAGTCTGGGCTGGCATCTGTGGTCTGTTAGGGTTTGCAAGACGTCTGTCCAGGATCTTCTGGCTTTTAGAATCTCCGTTGAGAAGTCAAGTATAATTCTGATATATCTGCCTATATATGTTACTTGGTCTTTTCCCCATACTGCTTTTAATATTTTTTCTTTGTTATATATATTTAGTATTTTAATTATTATGTGGCAGGAGAATTTTTTACTGGTCCAATCTATTTGGTGTTCTGCAGGCTTCTTGTATGTTTATGACCATCTATTTCTTTAGGTTAGGGGAGTTTGCTTCTATGATTTTGTTGATGTTTTCTGGCTGTTTGAACAGAGAATCTTCAACCTCTTCTATTCCTATTATTCTTAGGTTTAGTCTTTTCATTGTGGCCCAAATTTCCCAGATGTTTTGGGTTAGGGACTTTTTATACTTGGCATTTTCTTTCACTGATGTATCATTATCTTCTATGGTATCTTCTATCCGAGATTCTCTCTTCCACCTCTTGTATTCTGCTGGTGATGCTTACATCTGTAGTTCATGTTCTCTTTCCTAGATTTTCCATTTCCAAGGTTGCTTCCATTGTGATTTCTTTATTGTTTCTATTTCTATTTTTAGGTCTTGAAACATTTTGTTCAACTCCTTCACCTGTTTGATTGTATTTTCTTGTATTTCTTTAAAAGATTTATTTGTTTCCTCTTTAAGGTTTTCTAAATGTTTGACTGAGTTTTCCTGTATTTCTTTAAGGGAATCATTTATATACTCTTTAAAGTCCTCTATCATCTTCATGGTATGGGCATTAAGGTCAGAGTCTTGTATCTAGGGCCTGCTGTGGTAGGAGAATTGAGTTCTGATGGTGCCAAATTTTATTGGCTTCTATTGATTATGTTCTTGCATTTGCCTTTTATCTTCTGGTTATCTCTGATGTTGGTGTCTCAGACTGGATCAGGCAGATGGAGGTGTGTGTCCCACGTTAGAGCAGACCTCTGGGGAGACAGGCAGGGCTGAGGGTGGGGAAGCAGGCACACCAATCTACCACAGGTGTATAAGGATGTACAGATTGGCCAGAGAAATACTTTTAATGTCACATGAAGAAATCCCAGACAAAAATATTGTTTCTATGTTGTGTGTATGCATATATATATATATATATATATATATATGCCGAGGCACATTAAAAATACCTAAAACTAATCAGAGACAATACAAGGCTGTTCATTTTCTTTGTATCTATTCAATATAATACTTCAAGTTCTAGCTAGAGCAATAACACAACTGATTGAGATCAAAGGAATAAAAATTGGAAAGGAAGAGGTCAAAGTATTGCTATTTACAGATAATATGATAGTATAAATAAAAGATCCCAAGAAGTCTACCATGGAACTACTACAGCTGGTAAACACCTTCAGCAAAGTGGCTACATAATAAATTAACTAAAAAAAAAAAATCTGTAGTCCTCCTATATCCAAATGATAAATTGCTGAGAAAGAAATTAGTAGAACAACACCCTTTATAATAGCCACAAATAATATAAAATATATTTGTGTAACTCTAACCATGAAAGGGTAATATCTGTATGATAAGAACTTCAAGTTTTTGAAGAATGAAATTGAATGAAATTAGAAAGATTTTCCATGTTTATGGATTGGTAGCATAAACATAGTAAAAATGGCCATTTTACCAAAAGCAATCTACACGATTCTCATCAAAATTCCAATAGAACTCTTTACAGACCACAAATGAACAATACTCAATCTTTTATGGAAAAACAAAATCAGCTAAAACAATCCCGTACAATAGAAGAACTTCTGCAGGTATCACCAGCCCTGATTTCATGCTTCCTACAGAGCAATAGTAATGAATATCACATGGTACTGGCATAAAAACAGAGAGGTTGATCAATGGAATTGAGTCAATGAACCAGAACTAAATCCATACACCTACAGAAGCTTGATTTTTTGACAAAGAAGTCAAACCTCACAAATTTTTCTGCCTACACGATGTGCAGGGGTAAAAGATGGAGCAGAATTTGAGGAGTTGGCCAACCAAAGCCTGGCTCCACTTAAGACCCATGCTTTGAGAGGGAGCCCACCCCTAACACTATTAGTGATATCCTGCTGTGCTTGCAGACAGGAGCCTAGCATGACTGTCATCAAAGAAGCTTCACCCAGCAGCTTATGGGAGCAGATACAGAGAGCCACAGCCAAACATTAAGTGCAGCTTCAGGAATCCTATGGGAAAGGGGAAGGAAGGATTGAAAGAGCCAGAGGGGTCAAGGACACCATAAGAAAACCTACAGAATTTACAAATAGGGACCCACAGGGGTTCACAGAGACCGAAGTGCCCACTAGAGCGCATGGGATGAATCTAGGCCCTCTGCATGTATGTAATAGTGTGTAGCTGGGTCTTCATGTAGGACTCCTACAGTGGTAGCAGGGGATGCCTGACTACATTGCACGACTTTGGATCCCTTTTCACTAACTGGGCTGCTTTGTCTAGTCTCAATATAAGAAGATGCACCTAATCTTAGTACAACTTGATATGCCAAGGCTAGTTGATATCCATGGGAAGCCTCACCTTTTTTTTTTTTTTTTTTTTTTTTTTTGAGGAAAAGGAGAGAAGAGAGTGAAAGGCAAGGGAAGGGAGGAGGGAGGGAGGGAGGGGGGAGGAGAATCTGGGATTGGGATGTAAATAAAACATAATCAATATGAAAAATTGTAAAACTGAATATTAAGATGCATAAAACAAGCTCCAAATATTTAACACTGACTTTCTCCATGTTATCTTATATTTTTAATGGTTTTAATTTTTTACCCTAATGAGAACGTTTCTTTTTATAATAGAAAAGGCTAAGTTTATTTAAAGGCATGTTTTATATCCCTAATAAACTAAACATGGAATTTAAAAACAAAACCCTCAGAAAGACCACAGATTAATAATGTTGCTAGAAAATAGAACATTCCTAGCCAACATTATAAACTATTTTGGTGTGTGTGTGTGTGTGTGTGTGTGTATCTGTGTATGTGTGTGGGTCTTGTGTTCATCTGTGTGTATGTGTGTGTTTGTGTGTATATGAGTGTGTGTGTGACATATCTCTTCAAAATATATATATCCTTCAGTGTCCTAGGATGCTTCATTCTTAAGTTGCAGAAAACTCTGTGCTATGAGATTGAGCTAAAACGAATGAATGAATTTATTTATTAATTCATATAATCAAAAAGTGCAGGTGTTCCTGACTCTAGATGAGGATGGTCAAGGAAATCAGCACACCATGAATACTCAGGCATTTTCCCTTCTGTCTACAATTCTTGTTCCAGGCTCAGATTCCTTCCAAGGCTGATTCACCTTTGTTGAGATATTTGTCATGAGCTCCCAGGGTTTTACAGTTACTCATCCTACCCACAGGGAAGCAGAAATCCTTCTTAACATTCGCAACAAATATTCTCAATTGTGCTTGCTGGTTTGTTTTATATTTATTTGAGGCAGAGTTGTACCTATGTAGCCAGGTTGACCTGGAACTCACTCTCTTTCTCTGTCTCACCCAGCATTGGGGGTGGCCTTGAGATTACAGGTGTGTGCTAAAATATTATGTCCCCCTTTATCTTTCCTGTTTTTGCCATATCAGGGACTGAATCCAGGGCCTTGCACATGAGATGCAAGTACATTTCCACTGAGGTAGATCCTAGCTCTTTATCCTCAGATACCTATGCATCTAGTCAGGCTAAAGTTAAATGCTCATCCCGGAGTTAATCGCTGTAACCATTTAATTGAAGAAGCAGATGATTTAGCCTAGATGGTGCATCGCACCCCACTTCCTCACATTGTAATCATCCCCAAATAGAAATTTAATGTCATGGTGTTCCAAGTCCAGGCTGCCCTGGGATCTCAGGTAAAATTTTTTTGTCTATTCTAAGGACAATGGAAAGGCACAGGAGATTTGTAATCTTTCTAAATCACTCCCAGTGACACTAGGGGGATGGATGAATGGGTACTCAAGTTTTGTGAAATGGTTTGGTGACTGTGAAAAATGCCTGCTGCTGAAGGTTAAGGGCAAGGGAACCTGAGCAGGATGCTCGCCTCTGATGCTGCTACTCCTCGGCCCATTTATCTGGCGAAAAACCCTGATTTGTCACCACGTCCACCCATTGTCTGTCAGTTCCCATATGCACATATGGAAACAAGAGTTGCTGACTTTTTGAAATAATAGCAATAATAACAAAGCGCTTGCCAGTGATGGTAGTGATGATGATGATGATGGTGATGATGATGATGTAACTGTAGAAACCCCATTTAAGAAGAGATGTACATATTTATCTGGAGAGGACAGTCATGGCAGGCAGGGTTCTGCATCTTTGGCTTTCAAGGTATCTCCAGGTAGGAACTGTCATTCCTGGCAGGTCAAGACTGGCACTTTGGTAACGTTCACAGAGCTGGAGGACTATGTTGGTGAAAATCATCATGAATTTGGATTTGAACATTTGACTCAGTGATGCTGTACAGACCTCGGGGAAGGTATAAGGAGCTTCTTAGGGAAAGATGTTTAAGGCACTGTTGAAGGATGAGCTCACCAATTAAAGGAAGTTGGGGGAGGAGGATGGACATTCTAGGCAAAGGTGGGACTTAAGATATCTGAGGAATTGAAGAAAGGCCTGTGTGGCTGCAGGGTAGCTTGTAAGGGAGCAGCCCTGATGCAATGGACATGAGTGGATATAGTCCATATAGCAACAACCATGACTACATGATCCTTGTGGAATTACGACTTCTTCCATGGAAGCTTGGAGGGAGAGATGATCATCATCAGATCACCATAACCATGTCACTATCCCTGACGATGGCCAGGAAATGGCATCTTACATGTCCTTAAGGTAAGTGTGTGTGGTGTGTGTGTGTGTGTGTGTGTGTGTGTGTGTGTGTGTGTGTGTGTGTAAAAGATAGAGTGAGTGAAAGAGAGAGAAGTGGTGTATGTGTGATGTATGCATATGGGGTAATATGCATGTGTGTATATATTTGTATGTACCTCTATGCATATGTGTGGAGTCCAGAGGAGGAGGTGTGATGGCCTATTCTATCACTTTTCAGCTTCTTTACTTGAGTCAATGTTCCTCCCTGGGGTTCACTCTTTTAGCTAGAATCACTGCCTAACAATCCCCAACAATCTTTTTGCCTCTACTTTTGACAGTGCAGGAACTACAGGCCTGTTTGTGGCCACACCCAGCTTTTTAATGTCAGCAGTTGAACTGAGGTCCTCATATTAGCACAGAAAGCCATATTATCCCCTAAGTTATCTCCTCAGTGGGGGAACAAGGTATTTAATTTGCTGTCTCAAGATGTTCAACTATATAGTAGGTAACAAGTGAGGAGAACTTGGTCAACCACGAGTGTTCTCTACAGAAGAGACTAATTATAGAAGAAATAACATGGAGCAGGAAAATGAGTAACTGACCACAAGAGTTTTGTGCCTCAATAAGGACAACAGTAATTACTGCAATGGGCTTGATCATTACACATTGTGCTTTGTTGGTTGATAATGACATACAGATACTATACTGAGCAATTTCTTTACCTCCACTCATGAAAACTCTCAGTGCTATTTGAATTTAATATTAAAATGATATCTGCGATGCATAAGAGGAAATTTAGATTCAGAGAGCTTACTGGCAGAATAAAAGGGGAGTATAGGTCTAGTCTTTTGATATGGCAGGCTGTACATTTGACTGGTATGCATCGGTAGCTTTAAGAGAAAGTTTCCATAACCTGTAGCATCGTTTGTCAAGTAATCTTCATAACGCAAATAGGGTTCTAGGGTGAAGGCAGTGAACAAACATGTCTCAGATCTCTCTGATCATGCCTGTTGCTAGGCACTGCAGCTCCTCACTGCATCAGTTGCAATAATACAGTGGTCCTGTGATGGCTATCATCAGTTATGACGAATGTCTAAGTTGGGTCAAGACATTCCAAGTGTGGGGTGTCTCTGATTCGTAATTGTTGCTCGGGACTTCACATGGGCTTAGTGAACCATTCCTAGAATTGACAGCCTACAATTCTTTTACCCAACCATTCTCCCTTCTCTAGCTAAGGAGGAGCAGTTCTCATAGCATCATAATGGCTGATAGCCTCCTCTGATAGCATTTTCATTTTCCCTCTCGGGTATCACCCTTAGTTAATCTCACAGAGATCCAATCTATTGTGTGAGTTCCTTAGGGTTGCCTGGATATAGAATCAGAAACTAGGTGGCTTAAAAATAGAAGTGCATAGGCTTGTAAGACGGGTAAAGATATTTGCTTGCGAGCCTGATCACCTGAGTTTGACACTTGGGACCCACATAGTACAAGGAGAGAGAGCTGATTCCTTCAAGTTGTCATTGGACCTGCATGTATATGCTGTGGCATGCTGGCATCCCACCCAAATCAATCAGTCAATCAATCAATTATATATATATATATATATATATATATATATATATATATGTGTGTGTGTATATATATATATGAAATGAATATATATATGAAATATTATGTATATATATGAAAACAACATAAATATATTGTTTTACATTTCTGAGGCCTGTAAGTCTGGGATTAAAGTATCTGCAGGATTGATTCCTTTTGTAGGCTCCTTCATGTTTTTCTCTTCTTCTTTGTAGTCTTAGAGTTTCCTTGGATTCTCATGGATGGTGTTTTCTTGTATCTTCATACCATTTGCCCTCAATTCCTTTTTTTTATTAGATATTTTCTTTATTTACATTTCAAATGCTATCCCCTTTCTTATTTTCCTCCTTGAAAAAAAAAAAGAAAACCTATTCCCTCCCCCCTCCCCCTGCTCACCAACCTATCCTCTCCCACTTCTGGGCCCTGGCATTCCCCTACTCTGGGGCATAGAACCTTCACAGGACCAAGGGCCTCTTCTCCCATTGGTAACCGACTAGGCTATCTTCTGCTACATATCCTGCTGGAACCATGGGTCCCACCATGTGTGCTCTTTGGTTGGTGGTTTAGTTCCTGGGAGCTCTGGGGGTACTAGTTAGTTCATATTGTTGTTCGTCCTAAGGGGCTGCAAACCCCTTCAGCTCCTTGGGTCCTTTCTCTTGCTCTTTCACTGGGGACTCTGCTCAGTCCAATGGATGGCTATGAGCCTCTACTTCTGTATTAGTTGGGTACTGTCAGAGCCTCTCAGGAGACAGCTATATCAGGCTCCTGTCAGCCAGCACTTGCTGGTATCTACAATAGTGTCTGGGTTTGGTGAGTGAATATGGGAAGGATTCCCAGGTGGAGCAGTCTGTGGATTGTCCTTCTTTCAGTCTCTGCTCCATAGTTTGTCTCTGCAACTCCTTCTTGGGCATTTTGTTTCCCCTTCTAAAAAGGATCACACACTTTAGTCTCCCTTCTTCTTAACCCTATTAAAAAATGGGGTACAGAGCTAAACAAAGAATTCTCAACTGATGAATACCAAATGGCTGAGAAGCACCTAAAGAAATGTTCAACATTCTTAGTCATCAGGGAAATGCAAATAAAAACAACCCTGAGATTCTACTTCACACCAGTCAGAATGGCTAAGATCAAAAACTCAGGTGACCGCAGATGCTGGTGAGGCTGTGGAAAAATAGGAACACTCCTTCACTGCTGGTGGGATTGCACGCTGGTACAACTACTCTGGAAGTCAGTTTGCAGTTCCTCAGGAAATTAGACATAGTACCACTTGAGGACCCAGCTAAACCACTGGTGGGCATATACCCAGAAGATTCTCCAACATGGAATAAGCTCACATGCTCCACCATGTTCATAGCAGCCTTATTTATAATAACCAGAAGCTGGAAAGAACCCATATGTCCCTCAATAGAGGAATGATACAGAGAGTGTGGTACATGTACACAATGGAGTACTATTCAGCTATTAAAAAATGAATTTATGAAATTCTTGGGGAAATGGATGGATCTGGAGAATATCATCCTGAGTGAGGTAACCCAATCACAAAAGAACACACATGGTATGTACACACTGATAAGTGGATATTAGCCCAGAAGCTTGGAATACCAAATATACAATCCACAATCCACAAGAAACTCAAGAAGAAGGAAGACCGAAGTCTGGATACTTGTCCTCAGTTGTTAGTATCTCATTTCCCTCTCTTGTAAAGGATACAGACATATTGGATTAAGCCCATCATATGCCTTTTACCCGATCTTCTACAAAGATTTCACTTCCAAATAAGCTCACATTGACAGCACAAGGTATTGGCACTTTAGCACCTTTCCCAAATTACTTTTAGTTCATAATTTTTGTTTTAGTATTTTTGGTTAAGGACATTGAGAAACTTGGAAAGTTCAATAACTGTTTGTATTTAAAACAAAAATCCCTTCTAGAGTCGATGTTTAGCTTTTTAGTTCTTTTTTTTCTTTTCAAAAGGAAAAAATCTATATTCTTTAAATCATAAAAAGTTACAGATATCTTCAACTTAATGTAATGGGATATAATTAGTAATTTTACTAATTAGATATACTTAAATGTTTCATCAGAACTGCTTCACAATATTAATTTTAAATCACAGCTTTCTAAACATAGCTAGAAATAGAATAATTTAAATGGAGCAATAGTGATTAAAAACCGCACATGGGATTGGTACAGAGATAGGAAAATTGATCAATGGAATAGAATCAAAGACCCAGAAATAAACTCACACATGTATGGATATTTGATCTTTGACAAAGAAGCCAAAATCATATATTGGATAAAAGAAAGCATCATAAATAAATGGTACTGGTGTAACTGGAGGTCTTTGTGTAGAAGAATGCAAATTGATCTTTATTTATCACCTTGTACAAAGCTCAATTGTAAGTGAATCAAGACATCAACATAGAACCAGATACGCTGAATCTAATAGAAGAGAAAATGGGAAGTAGCCTCAAATGCATTGGCACAGGAGACAATTTACTGAACAAAATACCAATGGCTCACTCTCTAAGATCAATAAAACAAAGCTCTTAATTCTAATATTTGGATATAATTCCTGTGTGGTAAGTTCTGGAGGATTCTATTTTTATTTATTTATTTTTTGTTATACCAAACCAAGATGGAGACTCACACCACAATCAAGATTTCTGGAAGAAATGAGAGGTTTTGGTTGAATATATTGGATTTTGTCACTAGAACACTGAATTTCCTATGTTCTAAAATTGGCTTCCCCAACAATTCATTTTGAGCAATTCTCTTTCCATGGTCAGGGTAGACCATATATAATTCTGGTAAAAGTATACCGTAAAAGCAAGTTTCTGAGGCATTATTACAAACATTGAGGACCGAGTTTTGGTTATAATATTTATTTACCTCTGCCATCTCTGGAGTGAAGTCATGCATGTGCTATATAACGATGCCACATAACAGTTGAAGGTTTTTTTTTCATGGATTTTTAAATCTGGGAAATAAGATGATATGCATTTGAAGTAATGGGGGAATGATGCAAGACATCTGAGACAGGTGACTATTTTCTCACTCAGCCAAAACTGTATCAATTGCTGTTTTGAGTAGGATTTGAAATGGAGTTGAAAGTATACAGAGTGGGAGACAACATAGCAAACATGAAACAGTCTTTCCTCATCTTTGGATGATGACCTAAGACCTCTGGTGGATGCCTGTGATGGTTTGTGTTGATTGACAAGCTGACAGATTGACAGGTGTCCCTTAGAGTCACCTAGGAGACAAGTGTCCAGTTGCACCAGTGAGGAATTATTTCAGTTAGGTTAGCTGCTAGACATGCTTAGGAGAAATTATCCTGATTAGGGTAACTGAGGTGGGAAAACTCATCCAGTGGTGGCGCACGCCTTCAATCCCAGCACTTGGGAGGCAGAGGCAGGCAGATTTCTGAGTTCGCCGTCAGCCTGGTCTACAGAGTGAGTTCCAGGACAGCCAGGGCTACACAGAGAAACCCTGTTTTGAAAAACTAACAACAACAACAACAAAAACCTCATCCTAACAGAGGGTTCCACCTTTCACTGGGCTTGGGTCCTGTACTGCATAAAAAGAAGGACGCTAGCAGCGCACAAACATCTCTCATTCTCTGCCTCCTGACTGAAGGTGCAAGGTGATGTGACATACACTTCAGCTGTGAGCCAAAAAAAAAAAAAAAAAAAAAACCTTCTCCCTTAAGTTGTTCCTATCTAGATGTTTTATCTATAAAAGGAAAAAGAGCTAAGCTAATACCTGTAGCCTCAGTGGCACAAATCCTCATTCATAGTTGTTTTTCCCCATTCTGAAGTCAAAATTATGAAACAATGTTATTTAAGAACTAGGTAAAACAAGCAATATAAATAATAAGATATAACTAAAACAAGATGCTGTCCTGGATGTTTCGTGGATTTGTTGTGAGAGTTGCTAACTCCGTGCAAAGTGAAACCGGAGATAAATGGGTTTCTTTTTTGATCAGGTAATTGCTGATGTAAGATTTGTGGGTGTGATGTGGTTGCGTTTGGTTTGGCTGCCAGTGTGTGTAATCTTTTAAAATGATGGTAATTAAATGTATGAGCGAGCTTTTCATCACTGTGACAAAAAGAGACAAACCTTGAGAAAAATGGTGGAAAGGAGAAAATTTCACTCCATCCCACCCCCAGATCCACTGGCTCCATTGCTTTTAAGAGTTTGGGAAGGTACAATGGCAGAAGGCTGCTCACCACACAGCCACAAGGGAACAGAAAGAGAGAAGAAGAAAGAGGGACTGGATATGCTCTTCCAGGACACACCACAATGACCGGCTTTCTCTAACTAAGCTCCCTCATCAGTGTTCAATACCTTAATGTACCAATTAATTTAACCCCAGCACTTGGGAGGCAGAGGCAGGCAGATTTTTGAGTTTGAAGCCAGAAGAACTCAGGCAGAGTCTTCATGGTCCAGTCATTTTCCTGATGCCCAGCATGTGTCAGCCTCAAACATTTAAAACCTCAAGGCTCAAGAACATTTCAGGTACAAACTATAACACTAGGTAAGTTGTAGTGTACATTCTACTTTTCTCTTCATACTTGACAGTGATCAGAAATATAAGTTAATTTCTGTCCTTGCTACAAGGTCATTTTTTTTACAGTAGCTAAACATATAAAATGATATGGTGGAATGAGGTTGGGAATGGACTGGATAACATTTGAAGTATTTCTCTCTCTCTTTTTTTTTTTCCTTTTGGTTTTTCGAGACAGGGTTTCTCTGTGTAGCCCTGGCTATCCTGGTACTCACTCTGTAGACCAGGCTGGCCTTGAACTCAGAAATCCACCTGCCTCTGCCTCCCAAGTGCTGGGATTAAAGGTGTGCACCACCACCGCCCAGCTCCTGTTCTAAGCTCTGAAAACCTAGAAGTGATAAATTGTGCCCTGAGAGCCAAGAGAAGTTTGCAGAGGAGGACAGCTTTGAAGTGATTACTCAAAAGGAGGCCAGATGTAGACAGGTGGGGAAAAGAGTCCTCCACCTGGCTCAGCAGCAGGATTGGAGGTATTTGGTGGCAATTGGCAGAGGCCACAGGACATGCTGGACCTGAAACAAAGGTGTCCTGACTTTTAGGAAAGAAGCTGGGATCATTAAATTGGCACCAAACTTGGGATATCTTCGAGGTCAAAGGCAAATGGGCTTTTCCCCCAAACCACACAAACAGAGTAAATGCTGAGATAAGACTCAGCTCCAGGCAATTTCCCCACTGACAATTCTTTGATTTGATGCCGCTTTCCCTCCCCGAGCCTTTTTTTTTTTTTTTTTAGAGCAAAATGGTGTTGCTGGAATTTTCAACCCCAATAAAACTATATAATAAACACATAATCCAGTTTTAACGATTCTAAACTATATGCCTAGATTGGGCAGATCTAATACCACGCTAACTTATTCCCCAGCTATAAGACCCTTTGCTACTTGCAGTTTTTCCTGGCCACGGGGTTATGCTCCATCATGGCTTCCTTCTCTTCTTCAGTCCTCTCTCCTTCCCCTCTCCTCCTCTTCTCTCTCTACCTAGTAGAAGACTCTCTAACCTCCAGTCTCACCTTTCCCCTCACTGCCCAAACACAGGCTCTAGCCTCCCCAGTTAAAATGGGGATAAGGCTCACATGAGATCACCTCAGTATATGATGGGCTATTCCTCGGGGCAACCCCTCTTGGGGAAGCAGAATTCGCATGAGAATATAAACAGTATCAAGAAAACCCACAACAAAATGGTAACAAAGTTTCAAAGAGAGTAGCTCCATTTAAGAGCATAGATTTAGTCTCTGGCCCTTCAGATAGTACAACAAATGTATTATGTAAAACACAGAAACACGTGAAATCACTCTCAAGTTCTCTCTCACTGCTAAAATGGTACATGATTTGCTTGGAGGTGGGATAATTTAAATTGATTTTCCTCCTCTTTGTCTCATTGTGTAGCTCATTCCCACCCAGGCAACTCTATTCTATCATAATGGGAAAAGAAAGAGTTATTTATTTTGGGACACCTACCCATCTTCTCAATGTGCAATTTTAATTTCAGTGCTTGATTTGTGCACTTGTGTAAGTGAAGGGTGCTGGATGTTCAATTTCTTCAAGTTTCTCTTCTTTCCTCTCCCGTGATGTGTAGATGAATTGGATGATGGATACACCAACAGCAACTGTGAATCTTTGCTTCCATCTGTTGCTTGGCATCTGGATTTCCGTACCGATCAAAAGACACTGAGTTGGGATACTTTCCATTGCAAATGACATAAATATGTCTATATACAAAAAGGAAGTGACTGGCTTCTGTGCTACACGAGTTCAGGAGTTAGCTGTAGGCACAGCAGGGCTCAGTTTCAATGAGACTCTGGTCTCATGCTATTGCTTGGCTGTCATTGTCTCTGTCCAGTGTCATTCCCAGGCAAGATCCATTCATGTAGTCTCCAGATGGCCCAGACCATCTATGGAACATCATCTTTTGAGACAAAGAACTTCTCATTCCCAGTTACCTGTAATTGAACCCCGTTGGTTAGGGCCTCTCATTGAAGCACTGGGAAGGAAATATGGTGCTCTAGAGAAAACGAATGACACAGCTAACCAGAAGAGTATGGCTGCAGTGCAGGGTGACGGGTGTGAGTCAGATTCCAGAAGTAGGTTTAGCTTATGGAGGAAAATGGAACAAGTTTGAACATTTCATGGTTCTTCAAGTTTTGCCTTTAAGGTTCATGGGGATTTATTGTACATAATTGTAATATGATTAAGATTGTATGTGCTCTAACATAACAACATTTTAAATCATGTATTACCTCTTTATTACTGGCTAGCTTTAATATTCCAGAAAGAGACATCACTTAGAACCCAGTGGCTTCAGTACCCAGGGCACTTCTCTGTGCCTAAGAGCTTTCTTCTTGAGAAATATATCTTTATGTAACCTTCAAATCATAATGCAGCCATTATGTGGTTTCTTTGCTGCTTCCTGAATTCTTCAGCCTGGGGGAAAGAACAAGAAGAAAAACTGGTTCATCGAGTATTCATTCAGAGAGCACACTTCTGTTCAAATGCCCACTAATAATCTCTATGCCCCTTTATAGTTTTCTGTGTCTCTTTGAGCCTTGGTTTCCTCTGTACATAAACCACCCATCTAATTAGTGAGGGCTGACTGAATGGAGCATAGCAGTCCCTGGCATCTAGTAATCCTCAGGAATCTAGTTACCACTCTACTGTAATAAATACCATTATTAATATTTTATATGGGCTATAGATGCATCCCACTTCTAAACTCACTTCCTTCTGCTTCACATTGCAATTTCAGGTGCAAAGGCAAGATGAAGGACAGACACCATGGGCTTTTGTTTTCGTGTGGCCTGCCACCGATTTGAGAAAGTCTCAAGATGTAACCCAGGGAGGCAGAGGAGATGGCCTTGAGAGGGAGGGGTTTCATTTTCATGCCATTAGCCTCGACTCACTGTAATATTTTCCTGCTCTTTACTTCCTACACAGTTGTCACTAATTGCACACTTATCTTGCCACTTAGCAATAGTTCTTATTTCCTAACCAACTCGTTTACAAAGCTATTAGCCAAAATATGTCTTTCTGCAGTTTTCAAGAGAGCAGTTCTAGCTACCTAGTAAGCATTCTTTTTTTGTTTTTTTTTTTAACATTGAATAAAAATGAGCCAAAGGGCCCATTAGAAAGGAGCATCTCCGACACACATTATTAGACAATTGTTGGTGTCTTTTAATCCTACAGGCTAATGATCATTTCTAGTTTAGAAAAATGGCTGCCTCACTTGAGATGATAGCTCCCTTTCAGAAGATTACAAACACGAAATGATAGAAACTAAAGAAAAAAAAACCCACGGGGCTTCTTTCATTTAAATTTTAGAAAACAGTCTTTTTTGTAAGGCCTCTCTTTGAATCCACTGTCCACACTTTTATGAGCTACTTTCAACCCTGCTTCTATTTTGAAGATACACGCACAGCCAGGTACTGAGCACTCATGCCTTTGAAACGCCTTCCATACCTGTATATACAGATGAGTCTGTTTAAACACTGAGCAGCTTGTGTTATTTTATGAACACTTTCCCAAGCATCCCCTCAGTTTGTGCAAGGAAAATACCGATGATCCACCAAGAGCCATTAATTACCAGGGGAACATGTCGTGTTTCGGACACATTGCTCTTGAGATTCACACCACTTACTGTGTCCCTTGGGCAGGGGGCACGGGTGGTGTTAAGCTTTCACAATTCAACCGCTTAGCACTCATCTGTTCTATATTAGTGAAGAATTAGACTGAAGCTGGGGAACTTTAGTACAAATCTTGGTTTGACCATACCTTGCTGTGTGGATGGTGTACATCTCTATTCTCACATGTGGCCTCTTTTTAGGGCTATTGTGAGGACACAATGTGAATATAGTGATGGAAAGTGTGCTTTCTTCTTGACATTCGCTGCTGCTGGTGCTGCTGCTGGTGCTGCTGGTCCTGCTACTGGGCTACCACCATTGTAAGGGTGCATATGATATTTCACATCTCATCCCAGAGACTCAGATAGCTCCCAGTTTCAGTGCCAGCTCTGTTCCTCCCTGGTGTGTGGTCTTGAGCCAATGAATTGCCTCAATTTGGCAAATTACAGTTTCTTTACTGTCCAGATAAATATTGCATACTTATTAGTAATTATTAAGATATGATCTGGTCCACAGCCAGAAGGAACTGGGGAAAATTCTATATTTTATTCCTCATTATTCTTTGGTCTTTGTCAAGCTGCTTCACTTGAGAATGTGGATTGCAGGAATTAAATGAGGTAATATATACATACACACAATACATTTAAAAAATCATACCCAGAGTTGTCTGAGGGATGAGTACATTTAATTTTTTATTACTGATTTCACCATAATACACATTATAGGTAAGTGCAAAAATAAGGGAGATTACTTGCTTGATCCAAAGGTCTAGCTTGGGGGAGATCCTGGGTAAAATTCCTGGATTTATACATTATCAGGTCATGCCATGTCATGCCATGCAACTGCCCACAGCCCCTCACTGCAGATAGTGTGTAATGACTTACCTGTCATTTTCCTAGGCATTCTCTTTGCCTGAAACGTCTCACAGCCAGAGCCTTTAAGGACCTTGTCATTTTAACTACGTCTTGACATATCTTGAAATAAGGTTTTGCACACTGTAGACCAGGTTGTCCTGGGACCCACTGTTTAATAGTCCAGGCTACCCATGAATTTGTGGCATTTCTTTTGCCTCAGCTCCTTACCCCTGAGATTACAAGTGTGAGCCACCACGCTCAACTTTTTGAAGATCAGTCCAGATGCCACATGCGTTTTCCTGAACATTCTCCTGCTCTTGAGAGCCAGCTACAGTCTGGTCATTCGTCCTAACCATTGCTGCCCTTATCATGATTTGTCCTTCATTTCCAGGGCTCAGCATATTTTTCTCCTTGAGGAGACTATAATTACTGTAAAGGCCATGTCTATGAAGCATCTTTCTAATTTTCTCTTGGCTAAAACAATGCTGAGCTCTAAAAGAGACTTTTGTAGATACTATTGAATGAGGGAATAAAAGAAGGAATGAATGAGGAAGCTGATGGTCTGGAAGACCAATGTAGAGCACATGTGGTAGACAAGCTGAAAGTTCATGTTCCCTGTTGGAACATCAAACTCACAAATAAGAGAAGGGGCTGGGATCTGATCTGGTGACACAGGCAAAGCTCAAGGTCTTCCATCTTAAAAAACAAGGAGTTAAAGAAAGGACCAAAGGAGCTGAAGGGTTTGCAGCCCCTTAGGACGAACAATGATATGAACTAATTAGTACCCTCAGAGCTCCCAGGGACTCAACCACTAACCAAAGAGTACACATGGTGGGACTGATTGTTCTGGCAGCATGTGTATAGTAGAGGATTGCAAAGTCAATCATCAATGGGGGGAGAGGACCTTGGTCTTGTGAAGGTTCTGTGTCTCAGTGTAGGGGAATGCTAGGGCCAATAAGTGGGAGAGGGTAGGGTGGCAGGCAGGGGGAGGGGGAGGCAACAGGGGTTTGTTCTTGTTATATATTTTTTTTTGGCTTTTTTTTTTTTTGGAGGGGAAACTGGGAAAAAAGAAATCAAATGACATGTAAATAAAGAAAATATCTAATAAAAACTAATCAAAACAACAACAAAATAAAACAAGCAAGCAAGCAAACAAACACCCAACCTAAAAAACTATTGATTTATTAATTGAACAAATATTCATTTAGGTCTTCTTGTGTGCTTTAACATACTCTCTCAAGGCCTTGCAGCCTGTTTTTAGAAGTTTAATTTACCATGCAGAGGATATCAGAGAGGGAAGAATCTATAGAACAATTCTAGTTAGGACATCTCAGATGGTGCATTGAGTGGTAGTAGCCCTCAGGGAGATACTTTCTAAACATGAATACAATAGGAAGAACACTCCCTGAGCTTGGAGAACGCTCTGTAGTAGATCACTACAGGTCCCAGGTTAATACTGGAGGTGTTGGAGATGGTAGCCACAGTTATATGAGCAACCTTTTATTCTGCTCTTAGAACAGATTCTCACAATCCCCCCAGGAACTTCACGAGGAGGATCCATTATCCCTATTATAATGACGAGAAGAGAAACCATATTGGAACTATAAAGGCATTGACAATCCTAAAGTGAAGAAACCTATTTTGTTTTGCTTAGCCCAGCATTTCTCGAATTTAATTAACCACAGAGGTGCTTTTTTCTCTTTACATATCACTTAATGATGTCCCATGGACCCATAGCATTCATTATTTGGAGACATCTTGCTCCAGTTTGATGCCTTTGTTCCTCAGATGAAGAAATGGAGGCTCAGTTAGGAAAGGATCTTATTGAATTTTATCTTTAACAGATTGTAGACACTGGGTTAAAACTCAACCTCTTGATCCTTATGGAATTTATCTATTATTTTTTACATTGAGAGTTTTTCTTTTGTTGAGGAGGGTGTCTTTCTTTACTACCTTGGTACTTTCTAGTAATTTCTCCTTCCTTTCCTCTAATAGTCCCATCTCAGACTTTCTGGACCACAAAAGTCAGGTGGCCACTAAAGACTTTGGATTAGATCTTAGATAGTTTTTGCTCTTAGTCCCCAAGACTCAACCATCTCTAAGTATTTACCATTAATCAAACACCACAAATCTCTTAGTAACATTTTATATGACATAAGGAGCAGGTGAATTCCTTTTAGAGACTGCTTATGGGGGCTGATGAGATGGCTCAACAGTTTAAGAGCAGTGGCTGTTTTTCTAGAGGACCATAGTTCAATTCCCAGTACCCACATGGCAGCTCACAACTGTCTGCAATCCAGTTCTAAGTGATTTGACACCCTCACACAGGCACATATGTGGATAAAACACCAATACACATAGAAGAAAAAAATCATTTAAAAAGAGACTGCTAATATATCCTGTGAGCCTCACAGTAAGTGAGCTGTTTGTTGAAGAATCATAGCAACACTGCCTGATTAAGTCACATTTTCCCACAGCTTTCCTCAGTCCCTAAGAATCCATGGCTCAGAGGAGTGACTCTGTTCTTCAGGTCACATTTCTCATTAATTTACCTATTTCTTTTTTAGAAATTCTGATGAAATTATTAATGTGGTGGGATAGCTTGGACCTTTTCTCAACTCTGAAATTATTGTTGCTAGACTTCTTTCATTTGTTCATTTATCTGACACATAGTTTTAGAGTTTCTTCTCTTCCTAAAGTCCCACTTTCCATGTTCCAGAAAGGGAGGTATTTTGGTGACCAACACAGAGCCACAGTTCCCAAGGATCTCAAAGTCTAAGAGAAGAGACAAAGTTTGAATATTAATAGACAACACTTGCCCAAATCATCCCCCGGTGGTTTGCATTAAAGTTTTGTATTAAATTATTTAAAATGTGTTGTTGCTTAGTTTAGTTGTTGACACAGTTGGAGGAGGAAGATATAAATAGTATTTTGTGGAAACATTTCCTTGTGCAGTTTTCTCTTCATGTAAAGAAAGAGATGACCTATTGAACAGGTTAGATTTTTGTCAACTTGACACAAACTAGTGCCATCTGGAAAGAGGGAACTTTTCTCAATGTCTTATGTAGGCATTGAGAAAAATGCATGTATCAGATTTGCCTGTAAGCAAGTCTGTGGGGGATTTTTTTTTTTCTAAAATTAATGATTTATGTGAGAAGACCCAGCCAATGCCATCCCTGACCAAGTGATCCTGGGGGGTATAGGAAAGGTAACTGAATATTAATATTCAAACTTTGCCTCTTCTCTCAGACTTTGAGACCCTTGGGAACTGTGGCTCTGGGTTGGTCACCAAAATACCTCCCTTTCTGGAACATGGAAAGTGGGACTTTGAGAAGAGAAGAAACTCCAAAACTATGTATCAGATAAATGAACAAATGAAAGAAGTCTAGCAACAATAATTTCAGAGTTGAGAAAAGGTCCAAGCTATCCCACTACATTAATAATTTCATTAGAATTTCTAAAAAAGAAATAGCCTTGGAGCAAGCCAGTAAGCAGTATTCCTCCATGGTCTCTGCTCCAGATCCTTCATCTAGGTTTCTACCTTCATTGCTTGCAACGATGGACTGTGATGTGGAAGTGTAAGCCAATAAACCCTGTCCTTCCTCAGTTGTTTTTGGCCATTGTTTAATCAGAGCAATGGAAAGCAAACTAGACATAGCATCGGGCAGACAGTAGTAGGCATGTGATAGACTGGTTGTGTGACCATCATTAATAACACACAAAAGCTACATACAGTATGGGACTGCCCAGAGTTAAGTGTTGGGGGTAGGGGTGAGAGGTAATTTACTAGCAGGATATCATTGAACAACTAACACAGCTTCATCATTGAGTATCATTTTGAGTGTGCAGGAGTGAAAGGCGGGTATCAGGGAGCTTCACACACACTTGATGGTTTAAAGGTTACATAATATCATTTCTTTGTCTTGAATGACACCTTTTAACATGTCGAGAAAGTCTATTTATTTGGCCAAGTTGAACATACAAGATAGTTCCTACATCACATCCAATGTAGTCAGGATATTGTACTACATTTCAATTTCAGAAAAACAATGACTACTTTGCATAGTGTATATAAACATGTGACAATATGTGCCATTCATCCTAGATTCAAGCTTGCTGGGATATATGTTTTCATTCTTCAAATCTGAAAAATCAAATTATATTTTAAAATTTACAAACTAAATGTTAGTATCACCATGAAGATAGGGAAATGGAGAAGATAATACTTATATTTCAAGTCTGAGAATTTTGCAATAATATTAAGAAAAAGATACTGATAGAATTACCATGCTTTGGCTTCTAGCATCTCTTCATTTTACTTATGCAAATTTGGTAAAAGTTGCTGGTCATATATTTGTTTTTTTAACTGTTAGCACTATGTAGAAATTTATTTTTCTAAGACAGTTTTCCTCAGTGGATGCTGATTATCCTGTTTCCAGGACTCCCTTGTCATTTTCTCCCCATAAACAGCACAGATGCTACGATCTAGTTCTTTGCCTTTCTGACTAGGACATAGCTTTCTCAAAGGGTTCCTCTTTGAGTTACAGTCTCTGGCATTCTAAGAAGGCCTGTAGGCTTACCAGTCCTTTTGAAGAACTTTGAGGTAGTGGATGGGCAGGTTTCAAGGACTTCTTGTATGCAGTTGTCAGTTTTGGAGATGACCAGCTTTAGTGGCCTTCCATTGGTGCCATATAGTGGAAACTTTCTTAGCAGACTAACAGAAAGAGGGGATTTGGAGATAGCATCTCTGTATCTGAATGACACCTTTTAATATTTCGAGAAAGTCCATTTATTTGGCCAAGTTGAACATACAAGATGGTGCCTACATCACATCCAATGTAGTCAGGATATTGTACTACATTTCACTTTCAGAAAAACAATGACTATTTTGCACAGTAGTCCCTGTTAGGGGGGTGAGAGAGAGGCCTCGACTGAGCCTGGCAGCAGTCAGTGTTCCTCATGGTTGTTCATTTCTGATCCAGCCACTGTGTGCACAAGGTCTCACAGAGATACAACGACCCATCACTTTCACATAGCCTTGAGAAATAGATGTGCATTACCATTACACCGATTGAGTAAATGTCCCATTTGACCAGGCTAGCCCAAAAAGTCTGGTCTTCCCTCTTCCTAGATCCTAAGAGGTACAGCCCCTGCAATGTTTAGTGAGGAGCACGTTAGCCATTTCTTAATAGCCCACTTGGGTTCCCTGAGGCTAAAGATCGAGCTCTATATACCTCTGAACACATGTGTCTGTTCCAGGCATGTGATTTTCTAGGAGTTTTGAGGCGGGTGCTTAGCACTTTCCTGAGAGGATCTGGCTTTCTACCATCAACCAAGTAATCAGAGCACTCCAGAGATGTTATTTTTAAAGAGTTTTGGGAAACATGGTTGCTATAACAGAGTATGTTAGACTTAGTGTGTTAAACATCAAGCATCTACTTCCCAGAGTTGTGGCAGCTGGGAAAAGACACTACCATCTAGTGTCTGAGGAAAATTCTCTTCCTGGTTTATAGATGGTTATTTTCCTAACATGTCAGAGAGAGAAGTGCTGGGGAGGATCTGTGAGAGGAGGAATGAGAGTACCAGGTTGCCTGAGCAAGCACCCTCATATGTATATTTGTTTACTGAGTTTTTCACCCCTTAGGAGGCAGTAGCCCACTTATGAGGGCTTTAACTCATGACACAGTGACTTCTCAAAGGCCATACCTCCTGATACCATCATATTAGGGGTTAAGTCTTCAATATGTAGAACTTAGGTTACTACAATTGTTTATGCCAATATTTGAAGCTTCTACAAAACCACACAAAGGCTCTGTGTTCTGCTGAGGTCACCAAATAGTGCAAAGAATTTAGAAGTATACTTAGGAATACAATTCCTGGTGTAAATGCCACATATGACATGTTATTTTAGGCACCAGAACCATGTATGCCACAATGTATGTGTGGAGATCAGAAGTTTAAGTACTGGATCCGAGCCTTTCCTTTTATATTATGGGTCCCAGAAAACAAAATTCAGGTCATTAGATTTGGCAACAAATGCATTGATCCATAAAACCATCCCTTTGGCCATCATTATTATTATTATTATTATTATTATTATTATTATTATTATTATTGGAAAAATGTGATGAGTCCAAATTGAAATGTGCATTTTAAGATTTAAAAGGGAACTAGAGATTATGTCAATAATTATATATATAAATGATAATATGTTTTACATATTGAGCTAAAATGTAAGCTACCCTTAAAATTAATTTTGCCAACTTATTTTTCTAAGATACCAGATAATTTAATGGCACCATATGTGCCTTTGGACACTCCTCAAAATCTATTTCTGCTGACCACAATACTGAATATGGGTGGACAGTGCAATCCTGGCTCAAATGTAAGGTAAGCCCCCAGATTAGAAGGTTCTCAGTGGGGGAAGATTAGATTTTTCCTTCGGTTTAATGAGCAGGTGCAAATGAAAAAAAAAACGATCCAATGCTTCTCTACTTTCCTTTTGCGTTTTCCCACAGAGGCCACCAGCTGCTGAAAACGCCAGGGAGGGCTTACAAAGTCGGGTTCTTGAAGCTTTAGAGCCATTAAACTCTTAAGACAGGACATTGCCTCTGGATTCCGTGTGCAAATAACACAGTATTACAATTAGCATCCCTGGAGTTACCCTGATGGAGTCTAATGGGGTCAGGACAATCATATCACGCTGGAGCTGGAAGTGCATCTGTGATGGGTAATTTATGCATAGGTGAGGTACACTGGCTTCAGAAACCTCTTTCAGAGAATGGCTTTCAGTACAATAGCTTTGGAGGGTGGGGTTAGAGGTTTCTATTGTAATACTGCCTCTGGGGTAATCAGTTTGGAAAATGAAAGACTCACCGTGTAGGGCTTGAGCCTATGGCCCTGGACTTGTTGCTTTGGAGCTGGTAGTGAGGGAGTGTATTAAGGCAATTTATACCATAATCTACCCTGACTAGGGGGATCAGGAAGCAAGAAAAGGAATAACTAGGTTCTACAGTCATCTTCTTCAAGCATCCTTTGAGCATGCTTCAAATGGCTAAAGGCTTTCCTCTCTCTCTTTCTCTCTCTCAATCTATAAGTGTTCTTGAGTGCCTTCTATGCATCTGTGAATCCTGAAATTGATGAGAAACAAACCCCAAATACCCACCCTTATGGAACCTACCTCCACCTGGGAGACTGAAAAGAAACAGCCAATGGCATATCTATAAATTACATGACTTATCATGTTGTGTTAAAGGTGGCCAATATTGTGGGAAAGCTGAGGCAGAGCCAGTGAATGAGCACTGGAAGTGTATTAGGTTTTCCATGAGATGGAGATGGCTTGAGAGGACAGTGACTCAGGTTACTGGTTGGCAGAAGCTGATGGTTGGTCTTTCTCTTCCAGTAGTGTACCTAGCACCTTGGAACATTGTGAAAATTAGTGGTTAAAGATGAGATCTCCATGTCAGTACTAGCTTGACTTCTCCATGTTTATGATTTAAGTAGGTGGAGTCTTTATCAACATGGCCTTACTGTCAAGTTCTGGATGATAACCAAGAGCTTCAGCAACAGCCTATGTTTTGAGGTCTATGAGCCCCTGTTGGTTAACACCTCAAAAAGACATATCCCAGTCCTGGCACTGGAGTTTTCTTTGGTAGCATTTGGGGTTTTGTTAGAGTATTGCCCCTCATTAGAGGGTAGTACTTCTTAGTTCCACCACCTTGCTATGGTGGCATATGCTGGAGACTAATCCCTTGAGACAAGCCTTTCAAGGATACATATCTAAACCATGTTACAGGGCAAATTTTTACTAAAACAAAATATGTCTACAAATGAAGAACACAGAGATAGACTGTAGCATGACCTTCTTTAAGTGCTAATGCATGTTTAAGTAGCCACAACCCAAAGAAACTCTGCCTCATAGAAAATGGTTACAGCTATTTATCCTTTTTTTTTTTTTTTTAAATCAGGGTTACATTCCAAACAAAGAGTTTCTAATTCAAGTGAGGAGTCAGCAGCAGGAGCATGCCTCCCCACCAGGGAGGTTTCTGATTCCTGTCACTTCCTGGAGCGAGAAGGAAGAGAGCTGCAATCAGGGAACAGCACAGATGACAGCTCCCTTGAAGGCCTTTAGTAGCACTGGAAAAGCCACTTCACTAAGCCGACCCGCAGTACCCTGACTGCTTTGAAAATGTCATGAAATATATGAATTGGGAAACCCCGTGTGGACAGTGGCAACACACCTTTGTGACTGGACCTTTCTCAGGTCTCATGCCTTAGCTTTTCCTTTTATATCAGAGATTCCCTTTCTAATAAAGGAGTTAAAACTGGGTAGAAAATGCACTATGTATTAAGATTAAACCCTGACTTCTCTTTCTTCTCCAGTTTTCTATTCTAAAGCATGAGGCACTTATTGGATAAAGCATACAGCTTAGTGGATCATTATGAACTGAGTATTTTTGAAACTATATCTCAGATCAAGAGGTACCATTGGCAACAAGCACCCTTGAATCCCAAATTAACAGGATTTGTTTTCTTCTCTCGAAA
>NW_022196911.1:43186926-43223434 GCF_008632895.1 Mastomys coucha | reverse complement strand
TATATTACTATATATAGTAATATGTATTACTATATATAGTATTATATATTATATGTATATTATATATTATATATTATATATATGTACTTTGGTATATATTTATATACTATGATCTGCACACATATATAAGTGTACTTTGGTATATATTATATACTGTGGTATATAGATATTTGACAACAGGATAAACCATCGTTGGATGATGGGAATTTAAGTTTCTGATACTGGATGATTCTTACTTCTTGTGTAACAATGTTTGTGGCAATCACTCCTAGTACATATGGCTAAAGTATTCCCTTTTTGTTTTTGTTTGTATTTTCATGTTTTATTTTTGAGATAGAGCTTTTGCAAGTCAGGCTGGCTTTGAAATCTCTATGGAGCTGAGTCTGACCTTGAAATTTTCTTTCCCCCATTTCTGCCTTTCCATGTGCCAATCTCTTTAACTGCTATTCTCCATTGGGAAATATACAATGGTTGACTTGTCCTGTCAATGTCTGATAATCTTTGGAGGGGAGCTGTTTCTAATATGAGCCTATTAAAAAGCCTCTGTGGACAGTCTTGTACTTTTCCTTTGGTATATATAAATATGTGTCTGAAAGATAGAGTTGTAGAGCTGAGATGACTGGGCCATAGGCTAGGGGTATGTGCAAAATTAAAGTGGGTACTACCCAACTTTCCCACATGGCTGCATCAAATTAGATTCCTGCCAACAGAATTGAGTTTGCCTTACCCCTATACTTTGTTTCTTGAGGTAACCAGATGTAAATATTTTTAGTTGTTTGTAGATCTGAATAATATTTGAATGTGTGTGTGTGTGTGTGGTGTAGTCTTAGATTGCATTCCTAATGACTCATGTTTATATTTACATGTCTGGTAGCCATTCATGGATCTTCTTAGAAGTGACTACTCAAGTACTTTCTTGGCTTATTTTTATGCTAGATTTTCTGTCATTTTCAGTTAATTTCTGAGACTTACCTTTCTGTTCTCCGCACAAGCTCGTTCCTAGCTCTATGTTGTAGACATCTTTCTTGGGCTCCAATTTTCATTTCCATTCTCACAGTGAGGCCTCCTGATGAACAGATACTTTTTATTTTGACGTACTCAAAATTATCAACCTTTTTATCATTGATTTTTTTCCCTGGAGTCATACAGTTCTCCCTCCATATCACCTTCTTGAAGTTCTCACATTTAGATTACAACCTATCTAACATTCATTTCTTAGTGGAATAAAAGTTGGGATAAAGTTCTGTAGTCCTTTTATGGACATCTGTTCTTCAGCACCGTACACTACAAAAGCTGTTCGTACCTTTTTACTTAACAGCATTGCTAGGTGAGCTCTAGGGCAAAGGCTTCCATAAAGAGTATGTGTGTCGGCAACATAATCCCAAGAAGACAAAATACAGGGAATGGGAGTGAAATGTAAAAACCAAAACCAAACAAAACAAAAACCCAAGAAAATCACAAACAACAATAACAACAACAACAAGCCAGTATATGAGCGAACAAGCAAGCTGGTTGCTGATAAAAGTCACTAGAGCTCAGTCCTTATGAAGAAGCCTTGAAAACAGTCTTGAGATGAAGGGAGGAATGATTCCTTACCGAATGTCCAACTGGCCATGCTGGCTCCCAGCATTGTTTGTGTATGTGGATACATGTGTGAGGAGGTTGGAACATGACTCTGAGGAGTCTGTCCAGAGACTGAACTCAGACCATCAGACCCATAGGCAAAGCACCTCCACAGGCAGTGACTTGTGTCACCAGCCTTGCACATTGCCATTTTAAAGTATGTATTTGTGATTATGAATAGGATTTGCTTGAGTCGTTGATGGCACGATGTTTCTGGGTCTCTCCATAGCCATATCCAGCTGCACTTTTGTACTTATCTTTCTTACTGCTGCTCTTTTGTGGGCAGAAAAGCTTTCTGTTTCCTTCTCTCAGTTTCACTGAGATTTAATTTGTCTCAGGGGATAGAGCATTGTGTACACACACACACACACACACACACACACACACACACGCACACACACACGCGCGCACACACACACACATGCATACACACACACGCATGCACACACCCAAGCTAGGTAAAAGAAAATAGAAGAAGGATCCAGGCCATCTCCATGTTTTGGCTACTCTCTCTTCCTTAGGTTTGAGCAAGAATAGAAGTCCTCTCCTGACTCTTGTAGTGTGACTTTTTCTGGGGAGATGTGAGCAAACACGTATTCACTTCCAGATCAGAAATTATTCTACACATGTCTGGTTTGAAGAAATCAGCCTACTGGGGATACTGGTAGAAGCATGAATTACTCAGAGTCAACTTTATTACCTAAAAGCCCCCTCCAACATGATCATGTCCCTGATGTTGCTTGTGACATATGTGGACAGCTCAGCCAGAGACAGTTTTCCTCTTCTCAATAATAGCAGCAGTATATGACCTTGGGAAGAGGCCTTGTGAGTCTTTCTTTGTAAGATCTATGAACTTCCTGTTCCTTGTAAGCTGTAAGACTGTTTTCTCTCTAGGAGGGAATGTTCTATTTTGGAAGAAATGACTACACAACAGCTTCTACCCATCTTCAGACATAAGTGGTGGAGTCTTTAGAGAAGAAACTACAGGTAAACCATGAGAGCTCCATGCACATACAGCCCCTCGAGCCAGCTCTGCATACTCGACCGTCTTTTGTTACCTTCCCACAGTTAATAAATAATCCTAGCAGAATTCTTTTTTTTTTTTTTAGATATTTTCTTTATTTACATGTAAATTTCTCCATTCCCAGTTTCCCCTCCAAAAAACAAAGAAACAAACAAAAACAACAAAAACAAACCCCTGTTGCCTCCCACTTCCCCATGCCTGCCACCCCGCCCTCTCCCACTTTCTGGCCCTGGCATTCCCCTACACTGGGGCACAGAACCTTCACAGGACTGAGGTCCTCTCCTCCTATTGCAGAATTCTTGTTGTCTTCCTGAGTCTGACTCAGAGAAGCAAATGCTTACAGCTTTCCCCTGCCCTTTACACCTACTTCTCCTCATGATTTGATTTTATCATCATTTCATAGCTTCAGCCCTCTGATTCAAATAACGACATAGGCACAAATTTTTCAGATTTTTGTGCTAATACTATGAGAGAAGAATTTTACAGACTGAAGTCCAGTGAAGCTTTAATTCTGTATATTAATACCTATCATCAGTTTCAGAAAATATGCAGCTGAAATCTATTTCAATATTTCTTTGGCCTCATCTAATAAAGAATAAGCATTCTCATTATATCACACTTTGAGACTCACTCTATCTTGTTACATAGAAGGTAGAAGAAGCTTGCCTGGAACTCACTACGTGTCCCAGTTTGGCTTTGAACTTGTAATGCTCTCACCTTAGATGTTGGTGTACTAAACTTTAGAGACATGATGTAGCACATCTACTGCTCACTGTAGTCTCTACATCTTCTGCTCTTTGGTATCTTTAATACTTAGTTGTAGCATTTTAAGTAACATCTTCCGACCTTTCAGTGAACCTATTTTTATCTTTGAGATAATGTATTAAATTCTCCTTATTTGCTATTAAACTGAACACCAGTGTTTTAATTTCATTGATTTTTGTTGTTTCCTATCTGGGGGAGTGAAATTGGCACTGTCCTCCTTTTCATAAATAGTTTACCACTCAGGAAAACTTCCTGTGTTTTTCTCCATAAACATCATCACAGTTGTACAGAGTCTGGGTCTGGGAATTTTATCTAGAAAATCCCTGTCAAAAGCCCGTTTCTTGCTGTTTTTAATTTCCTTTTTTCTTGTTTTGTCTGTTGGTCCTACTGAAGTTAAAT
The DNA here is from genome assembly GCF_008632895.1 of Mastomys coucha. Classification (NCBI taxonomy): domain Eukaryota; kingdom Metazoa; phylum Chordata; class Mammalia; order Rodentia; family Muridae; genus Mastomys; species Mastomys coucha. The sequence goes on along the minus strand of NW_022196911.1, from coordinate 43,219,623 downwards.
TATCTTTTTGACTCCTTGCTTCTCCTGTTGTGTGTCTGCTATTATACTTAAAAGTGTATAAATTACTAACAAAATGGCATTCTCTCATTCCCCTAAAATGTACACTCACTCTGCCAGGTGTTTTTGGTATCAGCCACCTGGGACCTGTCTAACTTTGTTTCTGGCAGGACAATCTCTGGACACTGAGTCATCTTTATGAACTCTACTCCATGGGATTAGGGTCTCTTCTTTCTGAGATGAGGGTCTTAGTGTCATCCATCCAATGTGTCAGTGGCTATTGGGTCTTTTCTCCTAGGCAGCTCTTGGGAGATATTTTTGTATTTCTAACTCTGAAAAACTGCCCAAAGTATTGCTTGCCCTTCCTGCTGCCTCTTCAAGGTAGAAAAATTCCCTGTGGGGTAGCATAAGGGTTATGTTCAACCCTGGGGACTTGACCTTTCCCTGAGCTCTCTCAGCTCTTAGAGACCATTCCACAGCATGCTGTTAGGTCTTCCAGAGTTATCCCTCAGAAGCTTCTGTTGTTTCTATTGTCTGTTTTGGTTTTGCAGTGTATTTAATTACCTGGATGTGTTTGAGTTAGTGTAGCATCCAGAAACTAAATCAAGTCAGCCTCTATTAAATATGAGCATCCTAGCAAGGTAGATGTTAATAACCCTACAGTATGGCTAAAGGATGAAGATGTATGACTTTAAAAAGTGTTTCTCTCAGTACTAGATGATGCCTCCTTGTATCTCCTACCATATCGGGGTGCCATACTAAGAGTGTTTGGAGAATGTATGGTACCGAGAGCTTGTCTAGGAATGTTTGCTGGGATTGCTGAATGATGTGCTTGCCTCACATCATCTTTTTCAAACAAAATTTAAAGCAGTCTTTGATTTTAGGTAATCAAGCAATTTGGGTGCATTTTACCCAGCATGTATTATATGTCCTGTTCTCTATATAGACTAATGATCTATCAGAATGCCCTTCTTCTTTGCATGCTTCTCACATTTGGAAACTACTAATTGCTTATATCTTGGCATTACAGTCCTTTGTGTTAGAAGAATTTAACTCTTTCAGCACTATAGCCTCTTAGGGAAATAGGATAAAATATACATATTATCTAGGTTCTCAGTAATGTACAACTGCTAAATCGACAGACTGAAAACATATTCCAAGGATTCGAGAGACTGCTCACTGGTGAAGGGCACATGCTATTCTTGCAGAGATCCCAAGTTTGATTCCCAGCGCACACACTGGGCAGCTCACAATTGCACACAGTCTTACCTCTAGGAGATTTGATGTGTTAATGGCCTCTACAGGCCCTGCACTCACATGTTGTGCACATGCCTACACACAGAAATGCATACATATGATTTAAAAAATAAAAATAAATTTTAAAAATGTTATATAATTTATATAATTTTATAATGTTATAAAATTTTTCTCCTTTGATAAACATGTAATTAATTTTTTTACTTTAATGTGTGGAAGAGTGCCATTTTTCATAAGACGCATTTAAAATTTTTGTGCAGTAAATAATTGGAGGGAAGCCTCATAAACTTTCAGACCTCTGCAGTGTCGCTCGCCAATCACTAGTACTTGGGTACATTACACAGCTGTACTTTGTCTCAGTAAGTTTACCCAGATAACTAAGATGGAGTGCTTAATCTAGGCTTTATTATGACACCTAACTGCAGTAATTCATATAAATCCTTCATGCAGTGCCTGGGTTGCAGTGAGTACTTAATGAAGCGCCGCTGTTATCATTGCTATTTTAGGTGTGACTTATGAAGAGCGATGGCTTGTGTGAGGTATTAGTATGGATCAGAGTTAATGTTCTTAGTTGAGGATCAAGAATAGTTCCTTTTTGTGACTTTATTTGTAACATGTCAAAGAGCTGAAGATTTCCTTGCGTTCTTTTCATCGACAGTAATGGGAAACAGAATTTGTGTGAGTGTGGATCTCCACAAGTGTTTGCTTTCAGGGATGTTCATACAATTTTTGCTACTTAGGACAGGAACATTCTGGAGATTATGATTTGTAAGTTCTGGAGGGAAAGTGAAGCCTGGAACATTAATAGATTATATGGTCTTGCTTATTCTACTTCCAATTAAATATTTATTTCCTCCTTTCAAAGCATTCAGCTGAATTATCTGCTATGCCCAGAACATGATGGAGCCAGTAGGTATTCAGTCACTTTTCAGAGTTCTGCCCACCTTGATAGGCATGATTCCTGTGGAAATGTGTATTAGTTTAGAGTTAAGTGTATTGAAGGGAAGGGAAGAAGAGGAGAGACCCATTTAACTCTGCAAATAGAAATATAAATACAATAGAATGAAGTAAATTTGGGTGTGTTCTGACTTTTGAATCATTCCTGTAACCTTAGGCAATGTCAAGTATTTCAAAACAATGGACAGATTTTTTAATTTGGCCCATTTTGTTCATGTCTTTAAATAACTGCTTCCCTTTCAGTGTGGGCTGGCCTGTAATATGTTTACAATCCACAACACACATGTGACAGTGCATGCCACTCCTATGAGTACATTGCAGTCAGAGCAAATGTAATGGACTGTGATCGTGCTTCATTTACTTCTTTTTCGTGAAATTATTTTATTTACATTCCAAATGTTGTCCCCCTTCCTAGTATCCCCTCTTAGAGTTCTTTACCTCATTCCCTGTCCTCTTTGCCTCAGAGGATGCTCCCCCGCCTACCCATCAACCCCCCTCACGGACACCTCCAGCATATCCCTTCCCTGGGACATCAAGTCTCTACAGGATTAGGCACATCTTCTCCCACTGAAGCCAGACAAGGCAGTCCTCTGCTAAATATGTACCTGAGGCCATGGACTAGCCCATGTATGACCTTTGGTTGGTAGCTTGATCTCTGGGAGCTTTGAGGGATCGAGAATAGTTGAAACTGTTGTTCTTCCTATGGGGTTGCCATCCCCTTCAGTTCCTTCAATCCTTCCCCTAACTATTCCATTGACATCAGTCCAATGGTTGGATTATTTGTGTCAGTTAGCTGTTGGTAGAACCTCTCAGAGGACAGCTATGTCAGGCTCCTGTTTGCAAGGAAAATACAGCATTAGTAATAGTGTCAGGGCTTAGTGCCTGTCCATAAGATGGATCCCAAGTTGTGCTGATCACTGAATGGCCTTTCCTGCAATCTCTGCTCTGTTTTTGCTCTTGCATTTCTTTTTAGACAGGAACAATTCTGGGTCAAAAATTTTGAAGGTAGATGGGTGGCCCCATCCCTCTACTGGGGACTATGTCTATCTTCTGGAAGTGGTCTCTTCACGGTTCCTCTCCCCACTGTTGAGCATTTTGGCTAAGTTCATCCCCATTGAGTCCTGGGAGCCTCTCACATCTCTGGGACTTTCTAGAGGTTACCCCTGCCTCCCCAGCTCCCATAGCCCCATATTTTCATTCATTTTCATGGCCCTCTGGGTATGAGGCTAGTCTTGCTCTCCTTTGCATATAAGTTGCAGAATGATATGAAATAATTTTATTCTTTTCAAGATGAAGACAGTGCTTATTAAATAGTTTTGGTTTTCTCTAAGATCATTGATGCTGTGTTTCCTACATTCTAAGTTGTTCAACACTTCAGTCTGTTTCTAGACTGTATCACTTTGATTCATTTGTCTATTTACATACTAATATTATACTCCTCATTGTTATTGGTCTATAGCAGTTCTGTTTGTACTTTATTGTTATGTTTTTGAATTTTATTGATTAAGTCAAAGAAAATCCACCTTAGTTGCTGCTTCATTTTGCCCATAATCCTGAGTCTTTCTCCATTTATACAGATACGGTTTAATAATCTACAACATTTACAAACTTTCTGAACTTTCAAACTACTTTTTAGATCTCTTTCTTGATCCTCATAACTTAGAAAAACAAAACAAAAAACCCTATTATTTTTATTTTGTTTTATGACTGTTTTGCCTACAGGCATGTATGTATAGTATGTATGCACCTTGTACCTGTAGAGACCAGCAGAGAGCATCAGATCTCCTGAAACTGGAGTTACAAATGATTATAAGTTACCATGTCAGTGCTAGGAACTGAACTTGGACCCTTTACAAGAGAACCAAATATTCTTGACTGCTTAGCCATATCTCCATTCCCAATTCTCATAAGTTTATTACAATTATACATGATAAAAGCTTTCTCAGCCTTCTTGTAACATTATATACTAGAACTGATGCTACTTCTAGGATCCTGGGGGATTTTCTTACATTTGGCAGTTTGATCTTTTTAGGAGACTTCCTTTATATGTAATTCACTGTAAAAACAAAACAAAACAAAACAAAACAAAACAGGTATCATCTTTGTTCCAGCATTTTTCTGTCTCATTTTTCTGAGTTAAGTAGTAACAGAAATATAGTAGGACTATTTGCCCTGATTCTGAATTCAAAGAAGATTTGTCTCAAGATTCAGAAATATTGTGCTTTCTATATACTTTATCAGAAGACATTTTCTTGTTATGTAAAACAAAACTCTTTCACTGGAACAATTCTATTTAAGGTATCGAGTGCCTAGCAAAACACTTTCCTTAGGGAATATGATGCTCTGAGTATTTGCCAAAGATTTTTTGATTTGAATTGGTATGACCTTATGTTTTCATCACTGGTCTATTTATGTGATGAGTTTTGAAAATTCTGATATTGAAACAGTTTTTTATTTTGAGGTAAAGCCTACTTGGGACATGATTTATTTTATTTAGAGTACTACCAATTTAACAAGGAATATTTTATTTGAGATTTTTAGTCAATAATTCTGTTTTGATGTTATCCCTTTCTTTTCTTGGTATCATAATCTTACATACTGAGTTGGAGTGTTGCCTCTTTTCTCTAATCCTTGAGACAATTTACACCACATGTAATTTTAATGTTCTCTGAGTATCTGTTAGATCCCTTTCTAAAAAAATGTTTGAAATCTTCATGAGAGGGATTTACACAATCCATCTGATAGTACAAGAAGGAAAGGGATGATTTTCTCTCAGCTTAATTTGCCATTCTGAAATGAAATCCAGTTTTTATGCATTATTAGTTTTTCTATCTAAGGGTAAATAAATGTACAAATCATTGTAAACGTTTAAAACCACAGCTAAAACAGGTTCTATCAAGTGAAGGCTTAAGGAATGACTGGTCTGTATGCCTAGGGTGGTGTCTGACATTGGAAAACTTTGTCCCTTACCAGTGGGTTCCTGTCACTTGACCTCCATCTTAGTTAGGGTTTTCAATGCTGAGAAGAGACAATATGACCAAGGCAACTCTTACAAATGACAACATTTAACTGTGGCTAAATTCCAGTTTTAGATTTTCAGTCCAGTATCATCAAGGCAGGAAGCAAGGCAGCACAGGCAGGTATGGTTCTGGAGAAGGAGGTGAGAGTTCTACTTCTGAAGTCATTCAGGAGGAAATTGTTTTCTCTGCCGCTAAGAGGAAAGTCTCAAGGCCTACCCCCATAGTGACACACTTCCTCCACCAAGACAATACCTACACCAACAAGGCCACTTCCTCGGTCAAGCATAGTCAGACCACCACAACCCCTACCACTCAATTGCCCTGGGGACTGAGGAAGAAGGATCACATGTTTATTTAATTCTTACAGTGTTAGATAAGTAACCAGAGGTGGCATTTAGTGCACATATCTCATCCTTCTTTATATGCAATAATAACTTTCTAAAAATATATTTTATTATTTCTTATTATACAACAGATGTTTAGAGAACTGAATAGCTTGGTTATTATACTTATTTGAGAATGTAGTGAAGAGTGATGGTGAAGCCCTGTAGAGCTGTTTCATTCCAGTGTGATTGGAATTTTCATAATATTTGCTCTCTTGCCTTAAAACTGGTTCTCCCTCCCAGCTCTTTATGTAGGGATGGTACCTTGTGAAATGTCACCAATTTACTTTGGCATGCTACCTGATTTTGTCATTATGCAGGTCTTTAAACAATCATCTTGTTTAGATTTTATAACTACAGCTTTCCCGCTATATCTCAAAGATGGTATACAGTAGCAGGTCCTGGACTATATATATATATATATATACATATATATATATATATATCTTAGTCTTCTGATTTATATGGACTTTCTTCTCCTCCTTTGTTTATTTTTCCCCTGAGCCTTAGGTGTAGGAGTTGCATTGAAACTCTATAAATTGGGGTTCAGTACCCAGTAATCACTCTGAATTTTGACCAGCTACTGACCTCTGTACTAGTCTCCATCCTTAACAGAAAGGCATTTCTTTGCTGATGGGTAAAAAGCAATACCAGTGGATATAAGGATAATTTCAATTTCTAAGTTTCCATACTAGGGTTTCAACTACTGAACACATGTAAATTTGGACTAACCATATTTTAAGTCTTTGATACCCACAGGTGGCTAGAGATTGCCATAAAACATGGCACAGGTGGACATTTTAAGCAGTAAGTACCACAGAGAGGTAGCCAGAAACACCCCAGTCTGCACTGAAGGCTGCTAAGATGCTTGCTTCCCATCTCCTCAGCTCCATTGTCTCCTTTTCCTTCAGCTCCGAGGCATCCACCTTCTTCAGCTTAGTAGAGTGGGAAATTATGAATGATAGCTTTCTCCTCACAGTCCAAGCCAAGAGTCAGTGCCCGTGAAGCCCACACAACAAGGGCATCATCTTTCCAGGCTGACAGCTCTGGGATGGTGACATTTGTGATAAATTAAGCAGAATACAGGTGAAAAATGAAGTGTGGTCACAATCTAGCCAGACTAGCAGTCACTAGACTCTACTGCAGCCCTTGACAAATGCATTCTCTTTTAGATCCTTCTGTGCTCTTTGTGTATGGGCCTATCCATTATCCTTCACTTTATATATGAGGAGGGAAAGAAGATGAAATGGAACTCACATGCTAATCATAAAGGCAGATTAACTAGACACTACCCTAGTTTGTCAGGAAGAGGAAGTCACTCTTGGAAAGGCATGCCTGTTAAAAACTTCTTTGCCATGAATATGTATCTATATATAGTCCAGAAATGAAGGACAATCTTAGGATTGTGGAAGGAGAATAAATTCTCCCTTTCATTGATCAGACAGAAAAACTAATATATATATAGATACACACACACATACATATATATATGTATATATATGTGTATATATATTTAAAACCTAGACAATGAACAAAATTTAAACAATAGTTTCATTCCCATTGATAGAAAATCCAGAATAACACCAGTCAACTTACGAGTATACTTAGCACTGCAACTGGTCCATAGTTTATGACTATTGGGATAAATATTTAAAATCCCCAAGGAATTAATAGTAGTACATAAAAATTGATATTGATGTATGTAGTATAAAAATAAATGTTGTGTACAAATCATTTCTGAACAGGAACTGGTTTGGAAAGTGTACCTGCTTCATTCCTTTGCAGTTGGGACAAAGCAATGTGAATTTGACATTGTATTACAGATCAAAAAGGAAACCACAGTCACCAGAAGTGCTCTATAACTTGCTTCCTGTCTGGAGCACACGATTATACTCAAGCCTTTCTCCTGGCACGCCTGAGCATGGTGAGGCTGTCCTCTCAAGGATGAGTTTCAGGTAGCAGATACAAAGCGGTTAGCAATATCAGGTGAACTTAGTCCCAGCCCCTCCTCAAGTCCAACCCATTATGTTATATAATGGACGTAGATTTAAAGAAGTAATCCATGCTCTGCCTCCTCATTTTCCAGGATTTATTTTAAGGAAGGACTTCAGGGGTAGAATACAGTCATGGTTTTCAACCCCTAGGTCTATTCTCTTGAGGCTACCTTCTACCTGTGTGTGTGTCTTAGACTTAGGAATAGTGGCTGTGTAGAACCCTGTGCCTTGGATCTATTAGGGGTTCTGAGTCTATCCTTTGGATAAATGAAGACAAATTTGGTAGGGTCTAATTGACATGCTAGTTCTTGAGTTTCATCAGAATGACTTTTATGCTTCAGTATAGAGACCTGTAGGATTCTCATGCTTTTTTCATGTTGTGACCATTCATTCTACTTCTGCCGTCATCCTCACATCCCTCGGGAAATGCTCTCGTATACTGGAGATGAAAGAAAATATATAACTCAGGATTGAACCACACTCTGACCCAATCAGAATATGGATTGAAGGGTTTAAAATGACCCTTCAAGGCTACCCTCTAGACCTTGGTCATTACAGTTTTGGTTACATATTCATTTGACCTTTATTTTTCCTATAATAAGATATTTCAAACATTCCTATTTTTCTTGCACAAACTTACCTTAAAATCTTTTATGAACATAAGTAAAAAAAAATACTTGGCATAAATAGTAGGCAGCTTTGAAAATGAACACAAAGGACACAGAATAATGTTATTCACTACAAGTTAAATTCTGTGTTTCCTTCCAATGTCTTCTTTTTGAAAGGGGAGGATACAGGTGTCAGAAAATTGTTAAAAACATACCAGTATCAAATTAGACTTTATAATAACTTGAAGACTGTTAAGGAAAACGATAAAAGAATAATTTTGTCCCTGTGTGATTGTGTTATTTAAAGCTGTGCCCACACAACTCTAAGAACATCACCTCTGCTGCATACAGCCTCACCCACTATCCCATATCATTCCTAGACGTATCTGAAGGTATGTCCTGCACACTGCACAACATGGACCAGTTATATCTACCACTGGCTTTCCTCTCAGATGTCTGGAGAAGCAATGACTTCCTTTCAAACTCTCATGTGGTTCTCCCTTCCGAAACCAACAGTCTCCTTTCTGTGGTTCCTGGGGCCTTCTTTCTCTTCCCATCTTTGCTTCTTTAATCCTGTGCAATGAGTAAGGATGTTTCCACATTCAGTGTGAGTCTCCAGGGATTGTCTCTGGTGTCCTTCTGAGTGATGTATTTTTCTCCTTGATGATTTCCAGGCTCTTTTCTGCCTAAAGTGATCGCCAAAACAGAATCAGGAAAACCCCAGGCCTTAAGAAAAACAAGGGCATCAATATTTAATAGACATAGAAGCCACACAGAAACAGTTACATTTTTTTGTGGGGGTTTGAGAGATGTAGAAGAGCCTTCCTGATGAAGTCCCTTCTCTGAATTTCTCACCTAAAGCCCTTCTATTTAAGACATGGTTAAGGCCCTGAAATCAAGTTCTTTCAATTTGAACAGTGGCATTACTACTTTTCAACTGGGCAGTTCATAGGAGATGGCAAGTGTCTCAGGTTACCTCACTTTAGAATAAACATTTCACTAGTGCCGTCTTCATGTAGGAAAGTGGTACGTATGTTTTCTAAGAAGAAGCATACAAACAGCAATTGTCTGCCTATTTTTCACTCCTATCTCTGTAGCAAAAGGCAGGTTTTGAATTATGTTAATAATCACAACTTTAAATATTTGTGAAACAATCCTTGAAGCCAATTTGTGAGAGATATCTGACTCATGACATCAGTTTACAGACAAGGATACTGAAATTCAAAGAGATTAAAAAGCTTATCTAAGGATTAACTAGCTTGCAAGGTGTGGAATAGGTCAGTCAGCTCTTTTCCCTGTGTACTTTGAAGTCATCAATGTAATGAGGTTCCAGGAAATATGCAGTTTGACAAATAAGAATTGGAGACATGTATTAAGAGGACAGTGGTAGCTTAGGCAGTCTTGCCCTCTCTGAGTCTCATCTGTGCCTACATATAGATGATGCCTGAAACTGCATTCCTACCACTGTTACCTCTCTCCATAAACACAGATTTTTACTTTCAGCTGCCACTTTATTTTTCTACAGTCAAATGGACCTCAGTGTCTTCCTCTAAGTAATTCTCCTTCTTTTCCTATGACCTCAGTTCTATCACTTGGATCAATGCCATCCTGGAGTCCTTCTTTCTTCCTTCTCCCATCTCTTGGCCAACTCAACATTGTCCCTTTCACATAGATCTACAAATGGTTCCTTTAAGGAGTTATTCACAGATTCATAGTCAATTTCTTTAAGACATAAGTTATCTGTGTGCATGTGTGTGTGTGTGTGTGTGTGTGTGTGTGTGTGCATGGATAAAGACCAGAAGCAGGAGTCAAATCACCTGGAGCTGGAGCAGTAGTAGTTGTGAGCCATAGAGCATGGGTACTGGGAACTGCACACCAGTCTTCTAAAAGGACAGCAGATGCTCTTAATCACTGAATCATTTCTTCAGTTCAGTCCTCTATTCCTAATCTTGAGTTAATTCAGTAAGACCCTCTTTCTTTATTTCATGGCTGGCTTCACTTACCCCTCCTCATACTCCATCCTCTCTACTATAGCTGAAAGTTTTCCTCTAAGATGCAGCAAATCCATGTCATTGTATTTTCAGGAGAATGACTCCAAACACTGTACCAACATGCTCTGATCTCTGCTTTTCGCACATCCTTCAGCCTCAGTTATAGCATAGCTTGAATCCCAACATTCGCGTTTACTCTAGCCATTCTGACAAACAGGTTCCCTGTCAACTTTCTCTTAATTCTTTCTGGAATATATTCAAAAGGGAGTAGAGTGTGATACGCCAGAACATGAATTATGAATCAAATAATCTGGGTTTTAACTCGAGTTTATGGAGAACACACTGGAGAAGATTCCTTATCACTTCTCTGACTAAATCTCATTGTTTTTCAACTTGACAATGTTTTAGAATAGAAAGGTAGATGGTGGTGTTTAGGCTCTGCCTCTGAGGGATTCTGATTTAGTTTATGAAGCCAAAGCTGAGATGTAGGGTGCAGCGCTCACAGCCATGACCAAGTGCGCTCCACCCCAGTGATGAACTGCCTGCTGGTGATGAACCAGGCAGTGGGCTCTGTCCCGCAGGGCACAGGAGTGCTGCAGGGCTGTGGCGGAGCCACTGAGAAAGGAATTGGAAAGGAGTCCTGCCAGAGGTCTGATACTCTGGAGAGCTGACTTGAGTGTTTGTCAGTGTGCTGTGTGAAGCCATGGGATGCCAGTCAGGGCAAGGAGCAGAGGTCTTGACAGCTTCTAGCTCCTTGAGAGTTGCAGGTGATGCTGGACCCCACGGAGGAGATAAGAACAAATTGGGGGCCCCAGAGCATCTCAGTCCACCCTAAGGCTGAAGGGAGGGGAGTGCGGAGGCTGGAAATGGCAAGTGGGGGCCTGGGAGTTCTCAGTCCAGTCTTGAGGCTGCAAGCGCAGGGCCCACACAGTGCGTCTAGTTGAAAGGAGGCAATGTATGGTTATAAGATGTTTTATTATAGAAAGAAGAGAGAAGAGATAGGAAAGTAGAGGGCAGCCATCTCCACGTGGCCGGCATGGGGAGGGGGAAGGGAAGAGGAGAAAGGAGAGAAGAGGAGAGAAGAGAAAAGAGAAGAGAAGAGAAGAGAAGAGAAGAGAAGAGAAGAGAAGAGAAGAGAAGAGAAGAGAAGAGAAGAAAGGAAAAGAGAGGAAAAGAGAGGGAGAGGAGGGGGCAAACCGCTCCTTATATGGTGGGCTGAGCTATCTGTCCGTGGGGCGGGGCATACCTGGCTGTGGTCAGATGACTGTGGGGGTAGAGTCCAGCCAGAATTCTGGAAGCTTGGGGGCATAGTCTACCCAATTGATAGCACAGGCTGAAGGAGTTGGAGGACTTGTCGAATCAGCTATCTGCATCTGGGAGCCTGGCTTTTATTGTTCTGTCCCTTGTTGAAACTCCTACTAGGTCACCGGAATTAAGCCTCGTTCAATATAGAACATAGACTGCTTTTCACGGTCTCACACTGAGAACCACTACATCCCCATCCTTTTGTTCAAATAAGGATAACAGTGTGGACCTTCCAGGGTCGCTTGAAGACTGAGTGGATTATTACTGTGAAGGTCTTGGGATAAGATTCAGCACATGGTAGGTAGTCAGTAAAAGTGATTTACAGTTTACTTGAAAAGGAATTGCTTTATTTTTTTTTTTTTTTTTTGGAATTGCTTTATTATTAACGTTTTCTGTTGGGAAATAGATCACAGAGAAAAATTTTAATAAAAATGTGTAGCCTAAGTAATTACTATAAATCAATTTCTGTGGTTCAAATGTAAATAGATGCCCTCCCACCCCCCGCCAAAAAAAGCTTACGTGCTTGAACAATTGGCTCACTGATGTTGACACTATATCTGGAAGAACTGGAGATTTGCTGGAATGAGTGGATCATTAGTGGTAGACCTTGTGCTTATTTAGACTGGACCTATTTCCCATTTGCTTTCTGCTTCTATTCTATGGAGTCTTTGAAGAAATGAGCAAGACAATGCCTTATATTATCACTGCCAGGAACTATACACTGCCATGCCTTCTCTTTCATGATAGGTCACCTGCCCCCTATTTATAGACAAAGGAAATTCTTTCTTTGTGTTCCTTCTTGTCAGTTATTCTGTCATCAATTATCAAAGTATCTAAAAGAGAAGATTAGTGCTGAGAAGTTGAGTCCTTGTACATGCAACATAACTATTTTGGTTTCCAAGCATTTAGAATTGTTTTGTGAAATGAATTTAGAAGAATTTGGAGTTTTGGATGAAAGAAACACTGGATTATGTAAGAATAGTTCAATGCATCATTCTGGAGGGAGTTCAGAAGAACAGAATGCTTATAGAAATACAGATAGTAAAGCTCTGGTTTACAAGGTTTCACTGAGAAACAAGGACTCTATTAGGAACTGGACAAGGGGTTATTAATTTGGGTTACATTCTGGAAGAGTCCGACTGCATTATCCCTGTGTCCTGAAAATTTAAGCAAGGATGAATTCAAAATTTAATGGACTAAATTCTTTGGCAGAGGAAATTTCAAGATAATATTTGTGCTGTGGCATGAATATTGCCCATTGCCTTTAACCAAATTTACAGGGAAAAAATAAAATACAAAAATGTACATTTTTTTTTTGTCAAGGAAAATAAGGTAAACCCTTGTTACTATTGTAGAGGCATACGTTTGCATGCAGTGTCGCAAAGAAGGAGGTAGCAGCTGGTTAAAGATGAGGCCAGAGTAGTTATGAGCAAATGTTGCTGAAGTTGTTACACTGGATTAGAAGTAGTAAGGAGAGGCCTCGAACCTTGCACTGGGACAATATTATAGATGTCTTGAGGTCAAAACCATTGAGAGTTCCAGGATGTGATAATGTAAACTCACATTAAATCCTTTCATTTGTAAATCACTTAAATGAAGAGACTCTTCAACATTCCTTACTGGTACACAGTTGTCTGGGAGAAATGTTTTCCTATGTTTAGCAGTTCTGACCTATGGAGCCCCCTGGGGCAGTGGTCCGGGAGTGAAAGGCTTGTAGTACAAGCTTGTAGCAGAATTTGGCATCATCCCTGAGGATGTACACAAGAGTTAAAGGATATGGAAACTTGAGCCAAGGTTCCAGAAAGCCAGGGAACTTGTAGCAAAGCTTGATTCCTTGCATGGAACTCCAGAATTGGTTGTACATGACGCTGTGAAAATGTAGCTTAAGTTGCAGAGGAGATCTCAGAATATTGGAGGTACTAGAAATATGGATCTTCACCAAAGAAAGATGCAGTGACCAAGTACAGCTATCCCAGGAGGAAGGCCATGTGTGCTTCTGAGCCTCAGGGGCAGAGCTAGCCAAGGCTGATGTGGTAGAAGTGATGCCATCATGGAAATGCAATGTCTGGTGTTATAGCAGCTAGGGTTCAGTCTTGCTTCCACTCGTTTTTTCTTTCCCATCTTCCTAAAGATCCCTCTAAAAATGGAAAGATTTACTCTGTGCTATTGTATGTTAGAATATATAATTTGTTTTTGATTTTTATTTATTTATATAGGGCTCACAGTTAAGAGGTGGCTTCATATTTCAAGAATAGTGTAGAATAGCCTAGAGGACCACCATGAAGAGTAAATGGAGCACACCTCTCCCTCAGAAGGATCCTTTGGGTTTTCCTGTATAGCTATCGCCCTAAATTTTGTGGTCAATGAAATATTTTTTTGTGCCATCATATACATTGGTACTCATTAAAAGTTCGTGTTTTCTTTCTTTCTCTCCCTCTTTCTTTCTTTCTTTCTTTCTTTCTTTCTTTCTTTCTTTCTTTCTTTCTTTCCTTTTTGGTTTTTGTTTTCTATTTTCCAATGTTCAATCAATATTGAATGGAATAATTTGGTGGATTCTTTTACTCATAGTGATTATGTTCATTCAAGCAGGTCTTCTTTGGATTTACACAATGGTATCTATCCAGTTTACCACAAGTTACATTTAATTTCTTTCTGCCTTTTACTTTTCTTGAGTCTATTTTTTATTTTATTGAAGTTGTTTTTTGTTTGTTTGTTTAAATCTTATGTACCATGCTTCTATGGTGATTCTACATATCATTCCATGCAGATGCACATTCAGTAATAAAATGAAAAGAAAGTGTTAAACCACTGCCTTGGTGTGTGTTTTGTTTTTTATAGACAGAGCTTTTCTATTGGGGGTGGACCAATCTATACCCAACCCTAGTACACAAGGGTCCCCATGGCTCCCTTCTCGCTAGCACTTGGTACATTTGATCTATTTTTAGTTGTTCTGGAACAGTCCTAGTTTTCCACTGTGGTTGTCATTTTTGTTTCCTTGGTTACTAATAAGGCTAATTATATTTTTATGTTTTTTGACCATTTCATCCTCTTTTGACCAATGCCTGCTAACTCCTTTGTCTATTTTTCTATTGTCTGCAATTTACTGAAATATTGGTAGCTTAAAAACATTTGAGATATGAGACCGTTCTTAATTTAAATGTACAAAACACCCCCAGTTCATTGCTGATCCCTTTCATTTTCTTAATGGCATGATTTAGTAACAAAAATCTTAATTCTAATATAGCATAAGTCATCAATTCTTATGCCTAAATGATTTGAATTCTGTGTAAAATGTCTTTATCTACCACAGGGCATGAATATATATCTTCCTATTCTGTGTTCTAGAAGTAGTAGTGATTGCATTTCTTTGTTTGGACCATACATTTGTTTCTAGCAAAGGAGGCTTCCAGTTTTGTTGACTCAGTACCAATTGCTGGAAATTCTCTGAAGTGCAAAGTGGATCTGGAGGAGAAGGGAGATGGAGTGGAGGGTCTTGGAATGGAAGAGGGAGGTGAAACTGGGTGGGATGTGATATAAGAGAGAAGAATAAATAAAAAGAAAAAGAAGCCTAAATGTACTTTTAAATACAAATTGTTTCTGTTTCTCTCCTGTACTGTTTTAATATTGCAATCTTTTTTAGGAATTTTTCCCCTTTTTTCCTTTATAGTTCTGGGGATTGAACATAAGCTTTTGAATGTACCCGGAGATCTCTCTCTACTGTGCTATATTCTAAGGCCTTTTTGCTTTTATTTGTACAGAGGGTCTCACTAAGTTGACTAGACTGGCCTCAAGTTCCAGTGTGCCTTAGCCTATCCCCTAACTCAAGATCAGTTTCAGGCTCCACAGAGCTGAGAACCCAGTATTTACCACAAACTCAGCTCCTCCAGGATCTCATTGTCCTGTTTTCTTTTTCTCTTATTCTTTTTATTGCATGATAAATACCAAGTTTACAACCTTAGGGGGTAGCCCAATGGCATATTCCTTCAAAGAGAGCTTTAATTTGCCTCTACTAGATACCTAGACATTGTAGTTTTCTGGGAGCAGTTAAATCTGGTTTCTGAGCTGTGTTTACTGGTTGAACAAAATTCCACAGTTATCCCAAAGCCCATGAGAAGACTACATGGCACTTACTTTTCCTCTATATAAACATGTTATAGGAGTTTCAATGTTCAGAATGAAAGGATTTGCCAGAGTGCCAATGAACTTGGCAGACATTCTGCTGTGGTCCTCCCCTAGCCCCATGGAGGCCATCAGAGGTATTCACCATCCCTCGTATGCCCGTTCCCATTTTGAAGATTCCCTAAGGTTACAGGAAGCTCCAAATGTCTAATGCAAACCTAGATTTTCATCTTTCTGGTCTTGGGCCAGGGAATATTCATGGCCTTGGTACTCACCTCCCAGCTACTTGGGTAAACTAACACTTTTATACTCTGTGTTCTCTCACTATCCTCAACAGGAGAATGTGAATTATTTAAGCACCCAAGCCAGAATAACTCTCTGTATGACAAATGGAAAATAGAGTCTCCTAAGTTTTCTTATAAATGGATGTTGGTTTCCTGCTTGGGAACCATTCTGTCGAACTGCCTCAAAAGCCTAAAAAGCCTCAGATATTTTTATTTTCATATATTTAAAAATCCAGTCTGAGAATCTCTGTGGGCAGAAGGAAGTTAACCCAGGTATCGAGGGGTACGTCCCCAATGAGGGCCAATACAGGTGCTAAGAGTAGTTGTCTCCCAGTAACTGTTCACTTCTTCCTCTCTAAAGGGTCATTCACTGGGAACGGCTTCCTGGGCAAATTGTTAATCAGCGATGTAAAATACAAGAAGAAAGCATGTTATCCTGTCAATGTCTCTCTCTGAATTGTCACTTCCATAGGTTAAAAAAGAAAGGCTGCCTCCAGGACCTCCTGTGACCCCCCTCCCTTACCTGGCAGCCTTTGATAAATATTTGTAGCGTGGGGAAGAACATTTTAATTTCAAAGTGAATTTTTCTTTTTTACTGTCCTGTTTTTGAGAAGCACCAAGGTATACCTCCAGGACCACCTGTCTGGAATTATTAATGTACAGTTCACATATTTCCATTTGTCCAACGAAGGGATTGTAACGCATACCACATAAATGTACATTGGGAGGAATTCTTATGGTAGCTGAGACTCTAAGGTTGTATCATGCGCAGCATTTCTGCAGCTCAGTGGTGTTCACAGTGACAGGAAATATAACGTGAGATTTATCATTTTGGGACTTACATGCCGATGATGTCTCTGAGTACTCTATAGATGGAGAAGATGCTTGGCAATAAAAAACATTCTGATGAGAAGGTGACAATGGCACTGTAAGAGACAGAAGCAGCTGTAACTCACAGAGGCACACATCGCAATATAAACTGTGGGCTGAGTTCAGGCTTCCTCTGGAACATTTGGAACATGTACACTTCAGATGATGCCCGTCCAGGGGCTCGTTTGCTCATTTGATCCCAAAGCCTACAAATCCACATCACTACAGGTGGCCACAACAACACTGAGCTGCAGAAATGCTGCGTGCAATACAACCTTAGAGTCTAAGCTACTATAAGAACTCCTCCCAATGTACATTTATGTAGTATGCATTACAATCCCTTCATTGAACAAATGGAAATATGTGAACTGTACATTAATAATTCCGGGCAGGTGGTCCTGGAGGTATATCTTGGTGATTCTCAGAAAAGGACAGTAAAAAAGAAAAATTCACTTTGAAATTAAAATGTTCTTCCCCACTCTACAAATATTTATCAGAGACTGCCATATAAGGGGAGGGGGAATCACAGGAGGTCCTGCAGGCAGGCTGGTTACTTGAAGAGAGTGACTGGAAGTCAGAGCAATCCTGATCTACAAGTGAGGACTCAACCCCAGACTAATTAATGTCAGTTTTGCAGCATGGTCACTTTCCTAAGCACTTAAGTCTGCAGTGATTTGGGGGCTACATAGTTCAGCAAGGTCACTCCAGGACAGGTTGATTTCTCATGGAAGATCAAGCTCTGCATCTCCTTGCTTAAGCATGAAAGCCTTCACTGCCTTGTTCTTAAGGTTGTCTTTCTAAAACTAATGGGAGAGGCAGTCTCCTCTGTGTAGTTCAAGACGCACAAGATAACAATTAAAAGTGCTAAATTGAAGGAATGGAATGTCAAGGAAGAATGAGGCCTGAGTGTGAGCACTACAGCTGTGTCGGATTAAGAAGGACTCTCCAAGGTGAATGTTTCAGGTGCACTGTTCATAGAAGGAGAGATATCGGTCCAGTTGGTGACCTCTTTGTTTATTGTTGCCACATTCCAATAGAATTGGTCCTATTGAAGAGAAATCTGAGTTTTGATATCTTATTCCCTCTACACCTAATTAAAGTTTCATGCATCTGTTTAGGTGTTTGAAAAATTTCCTCTCAAGTCAAAGTCTTACTTCCTTATTTACAAATGCAGTGAAAGGAATACCATAAGGTTAATTTTGCCATGAAGCATATACATACTGAGCACTTCTGGGTTATAAGACATGACTCACATAACTTATAAAGCAGTAAAAGGCACATTTAAGCATGTCCAGTGTATGACTCCTGGACCACATGTAGCCTAGAATAGCTAATGTGGCCCAAAATAAGAACCCAAACTTATTAAAACATTATTTATTGAGACATGGTCTTGGGTAGGCAAGTTGTCTTTAGTTTACTGTCTAAGGATGTCTAAGGATGACCCAGTGGCATAGCATTCATGAATCAGCAACGACATGTCAATCCAGAAGAAGCCTTGAGGCACTGCTGTATGCTGTTTAGAAGCAGTTCCTTGGGGGCAATTTCAATCTCCAATTGTCAAGATACCAGCAGTCCAGTTCAGTAGTGTCAGGATAGCAGACAGGAATCAGCAGCAGTGGCAGGACCCAGCAGAAACAGCCAGCCTCTGGTGACAGCAGGAGCGACTAGGACCAGCAGAGATGCAAGAAGAAGTTCTCTGCCAGGCCTCTCTCAATGAAGTGAAGATCAGCCAAGACTAGACACCAATGAAGAGTTGCACAGCTAGCTATGCACGTCCCCCCACCCCCACCTGTCACTGTTCATTGAGTCCTATTTATACTCCCTCCAAACATCATGTATCCTCCCACAGGTCTTGCCTCAGCAAAACACCATTTTGAATCTGTCTTAGCAAAACTCCACCTGAGTCTATATCAGCTGACATATTCAGAAACTTCCACTTCACTCTGCAGCAGTAGCAAAAAGCTGCCAGAACACCGTTGGAAGTTTTCAGGTGCATTTCTCTCTATGAAGTCATGGCAAATGATGACCCTTAAGGGATGGCAAGGTGTACCAATACCATCCAGCCTTGTCCACTGTCTGTTGGGTCATATTTATATTCCTTCTTGATAGCATGCATCCTTTCATGTGTTTGCCAGAGCAAAACATCCTTTCACCTGTGTCTGGTTCAGGAAAACATTCTTTCACCTGTGTCTGCTTTAGCGAGACATCCTTTCACCTGTGTGCCTCAGCAAAATATCATTTGACAGCACTGACTTTCCAAAGAAACCAGAAGTTTCTACTTCACAATATCAAGAGTTTGAACACACCCAATAAAGGCATGATACATGCCTTTACCCTCATTAACATTTAGTGTATTGATTGAATTGTATTGTGATGTAAACACAAATACAGAGAATATAAAAGCGAAGGAATACGTGAATCTAAAAATAAATAATTTAGGTAGAGCATTTACAGGTAGTTCCTGAGGACTTTGAGTCTGGAAGGGTGGTTTGGATTTTCCTAGAGTATAATAAAATGGGAACAGAGAGAACACTTCATGGGAGCCCCCGTGTGTTCTCCACATGTGCCTTAGACATCACGACTGTTTTAGTTCAAGTATACCTTCTCATCATGCTTATGGGCTCAGTAAGGGGGTGTCCATCCATCCTCACAATCATCTTCCCATAAACAGTCATGCCTTCCCTCCCCTCTTTCTGTCTTTGGGCTATCTAGTGGAAAAGTCAGGCCATCTGTTCTGGCAGACGTTACCCAGAGAACACCAGTGTTGCCCCTAGCATTTCTTTTCTCCTGTGACCTACTTACATCTTCCTCAGACGGATTTCTCCACCCCCTTCCTTTCTGTACCATGTTATCTGCTCACTGATTTCTGTCTTCTGTTTCTTTCCAGGTGATGCATGTGTTTTCTTATAGGGAAGCATGTAGCCATGGGGCTGACTTCTGAATCTTCCTGTAGTCTGTATGCAATCATCTGCTTATTAAGGTTAAGTGAGTTCAACTGATACCATAAAAAACCTGATTAATGTGAACGTATGGTAACACTTCTGGTTAATTAAATTTTCAGGTTAACTGAGGGTTAAATGGGAGATTTAATAAAGCTGCCAAGCTCTTATCTTTAATTGTTATATGACACTTATCGTATTTTCTCTTGTCTGAGAACATTGAAGTTCAAGGCTTATCTTTCTGGGTAGACTAAAGTCTCAATGGAGTCTGCCCAGATATTTGTCTGTAATTCACTGTGACCCAGTAGACCATACTTTATTTTATTTTGCTCTCTCCCTCTCTCTCTCTCTGTCTCTCTCCCTCTCTCTCTCTCTGTCTCTGTCTCTCTCCCTCTCTCTCTCTTTCTCTCTCTCTTCCTCTCTCTCTCTCTCTTTCTCTCTCTCTCTTTCTCTCTCTCTCTCTCTCTCTCTGTGTGTGTATGTGTGTGTGGTGTGTGTGTAGGATATGTGCACAGTAAGTATGGTTGTATACATAGTTATGGGTGTGAGTATTCATGTGTGTGAGTGTTGGGGTCATAATACATCTCTAGTTGTCCTTGTCTGTATTGTTTGAACAGAGTCTGTTCTATTTGTTATTGATGCATATCTCAGGCCAGCTCACCTATGAGTGTTGGATGATTCGGCTCTCTCTACAAGCCACCTTGCCATAAGCTCGCTGGGGTACCAGGTGTCTATTAACTGCCACATGCAACTTACCTGGTTTCTGGTATTTGGACTCTGAAACTCATGCTTTTGTGGTAAATGTCTGAGCTAATCGATCATGTTTTAAAGATAACAACATGGGCTGGAGAGATGACTCAATGCTTAAGAGTGAGCATTTGTTATTTCTTCTAAGTATGATTCATAGTAGGCACATTGGATGGCTGATCACTCACTGTAACTCTGGCATGATCTGATGCCACTGGCCTTCCAGGGCACTTGCATATGTACACACACACATGCATGTGCACACATATATGTATGCACACATGCACACACACAAATGACTAAAAATAGTAAAAATAAATGTGAAAAATAACAGCAATGCACTCATCACTATTGCTGTGTCTTCATATCACCACCAAACATCACCACCAACATCACCACCACCATCATCATCATCTCATAATAAACTCTATAGCTTGTCCATTCTGTTTTCTAGTTCTATGACTTGGACAAAATATCCAACCTCGTGATGCCTGAATTCCCTGCCCCATGCAGTGGGGATATGAGGATATTTATCTTGCAAACTACTATGATAATCACTTGAGTCAGTGTTTACAAACTACTTGACAAGAATGACTTTACTGAGTGTTTTCCCTGTGGGGTCCAGTGTAACCTCAAAGGAAGAAAGTAATGACTCCACTGTGCTCTGGGGACAGCAAAATTTAGGTAACATGTTCAAGATTATGCAACCTGTATGTGTTGGAGCCAGGCTTGTCATGACATCTACACTCCTAGTAAATGGTCTACTAAAACCATACGTTTGTGTCTCCAAAAAATTATATTCTTTGATCTATCTACATATGGGATTCTAGCATTTTACATCTAACATGGTAGGCTTGGATGATAATGGTTTCTTGTTGTGACTGAGGAAGCCAGATGGATAAAGTCTATATCATGGCTGCTGGCTTGTGAGAGTCCCAGTGCTAGGAAAGGACCATAGTGACTCACCTATTAATTCTCAAAGTTAAGGACCTTGCTTCTTACACACATATTATTGCCTAAATCTAGTCACATGGCCACATCTAACTTCAAGGCAGGTGTAAAAGTACATCTTTAACTTGACTACCGAAAAAAGGTCTCACAAATTATCAGGTTAAATCTGGGCACTGATATGAGGTGTTATATGGATACATATACAAAGTGGAATAAATTGTAGTTTTTTTTTTAATCACTGCTTCTCAACCATGGCATCAATACATTGAACTAGACTGTTGGGTCTTGGCTATTGTATTCTAGAACAGCCAGCAGCTACTCCAATCTCTATGCATTAGATAACAGCATCTTTCCTCCCTAAGCAGAGAAATCAAAAACATCTAAAAGCAATGGTAGGTGTCTTCAAGGAGGCAAAATCACCTCTTCCCTGAGAATCAATACTCTCTCATTACCTGTTTTATACTCTGCCATATTGGAGGGAGGAGAATTCTGTATATAATATGAGCTCAAATGTACCATGAGGAGCTTGTCAATAGCATCAAGCCATGGGTTTCCAATGAGTACATGAACTTGCATCCTTGAATCTCAGTTGAGAACTCCTTTTGCTTTACTGCATTTCCAACACCGTGTCTATTTCAAAGGACTTCTATAGTGACTTTATACTCTGCAAAAGTCTTCAGTGGATTTCCCTCAAACTGTTAGCCCCGTGATTTCTCAGCCTATTTAAATTTTTCTTGGGTCCTCCGTGGAAGTTGGGAACAGCTGGTCATCATGTTCTGTGTAATAACTTTTCATATATTTGAAGGCTGTTATTAAACTATCCCAAGCTTCTCTTTGCTGGGTAATTGTTATGCTCAGACATGCACTAGGAATTGCACAAAGTCTGCACTCTCCAGACTAATGTTTGTGTATTAAAATGGAAGGAAAACAATTTTTGGCTGAAAATATCAGCTGAGAAATGAAGCAAATATGAGCTATGATGTTGAGTTTTAAGGTTTTCTTTTTCCCTTCTGGTTGTTTACTGTAAGCTGGAAATTCCAGTTTATTACTCTGGAAAGTCAATGCCTTAATTAAGATTTTTTTATAATACTTTTATCTTAATTGTATTTTAGTGGTAATCCAATGGTGACAGTTTACTGAGGCTCTGCTTACCACACCCCAATATATGACCTGGTGAATTCAATTAACTATACTAGCATTTATAGAGGCCATGGCTTGGACTGAGACCTTCCCACTATAATGTACTACTTTGATAACCACTGATGAAGGAAAAACAAAAGCTACCATGCAATCTTTGCTTCCTATCTGCCAAACCAGATGCTAAGAGATTTACAAGAAATATCTCTTTTAATCTCATTAATTCCAAGAAGTAGTTGCCCTTTTTATCTTGACTTTATATGATTGGAAACTACAGATCAGAGAGGTTAAGTAACTTGCCTAATGTAACAGAACTGGCAAGCAGTAAACCTGATGTTGGCAGTCAGGCCGTTTGACCCCAAAGCATGCAGAGTTAAGTGTAATTACACATGGGCTCTGTAAAGAAAGAACATATCGGGTTTTGTTGTTGTTGTTGTTGTTGTTATTTTTAAAAATTCTTAGAGTCTAGCTCCTAATGTCAGTTCTTATAAATGTTTATTGAATAAATAAACTATTAAATAGAAAAGGGCAGGACAGAAATGTGAAACAGTTGTACACAGATGGTGGCTTAGAACATCAAATGAGAATTGTTTGGTGTGACGGTCCCAAACTAGGCAACCCCACTCCAGTAGAGCTGACACATTCCTCAGGACTCCTTAGCCACCTGCCTATGCCCTAGCCATGCTGTCTTATGCTGCTCTGTTGATGTGCATGTCCGTGCCTTCTGTTGGAACAGCGATTCTCAATCACTTTTGTCCTCCATAGGACATCAGATAAAACCTCTGGTTTTACTTATTACACTGGGTGTTGTTCTTGGCTTCCAGTGTGTAAAACTAAGGATCCTGTTATTTGCTCTTTAATGCTTATGACAACAGTTATCACAATTATGAACAGAGCTAGGACCGAGTAATCCCGCTGTTTATGGGAAGGTCCTGGTGTTCAGGATCATCTCAGCATCTTAATTCCTGCACACTGACACAGCTCTCATCTTCTTGAATTACAGGTCTCATGTGGGAAGCAGAAGAGCGAGTAGATAAGTATATCTACAGTTGATGGAGCAACTGAAGTCCAGCAGACTGGGTTTTATATTGAGAAAGATCAGTCATAGCTCTGGCACTTGAAGGGTTGCTATCAACTAAGGTAAACCTATAACGGGCTGGGGGAATTGGAGACAGTGCACTCAGATGTAGTCAACAGGCAGCTGGCATAAGAAGACTAATGACATGTCATGTTGATATCTATATCAATCTGATTCCCACCTTACTTTCTCTTATTTCATAGCCCTTCCATTTTTTGTTGTTACAACTAGAATATAAAATGACCCCTGCCTCCAAGGAAGAGGACAAGGCAACTGAATCAAAAGAAAATAAGATGTATATGGCTTTGCAGTCTCCAAAGACAAAGTTCAAATATTCGATGAAAAGACTGAGAGAAAGAGGCAGTTACATCTCTTTTCACCACTCAGAGAACACATCAAATATTCTTCACCCAGAGGGGAAATAGATAGTTGGCCCTGGATTAGCTGCAGAGAAGATGCCCCAGACTTTGCTCTTTCAGAATTTTAGACAGGGAGAGGATATTCCTAGAGGGATAAAATGGATTTGAGAACAGAAATTGCTGCCTTCATCTCTGAGTAACTCCTAATTAACTGTATACACACACACACACACACACACACACACACACACACACACACACACTACTTATAATGGCAGAGAAAAGAAAGAGCAATGTGATTCTTATACCTGTGATGTGAGTGTGGCCTTCTGGCTCAGCATTCAAGTCCCAAGGCCAGATTTTCAAATGAATTGGAATGAGGGTCATGAGGATGTCACAGAAAGCTCAAGCAAACTGGATTATTATCTCTGTTATAGCTAAGAGTCCCCTTAGGAAGGTGAGATGGTTCTACCAGTACACTTGTGTACTAGTTGCATGGAATCCTCAGAAGGGCAGAGACCTCATGGACAGAGTAGCTGCCATTTCTACCATACATGAGAAGCTCAGGATAGAAACTCAATTCAAGAAAAGAGTTACATTTCTTGCCATGAAATCCTGGGGTCTATTGTTTGTATTTATTACTACTTACCAGACAACAGCTACAACCCAGCTGTAAGTTTGAAACTATGTGTCCTAATTATGGTTACTGTTGCTATAATGAAACACCATGACCAAAAGTCAGTTGGGAAGGAATGGGTTTATTTGGCTTACACTTCCATATCATTGTTCATCTGCAAAGTAAGTCAGGATAGGAGCTCAGACAGGACAGGAACCTGGAGATAGGAGCTGATGCAGAGGCCACAGAGGAGTGCTCCTTACTGGCTTGTTCCTCTCGGCTTGCTTAGCCTGCTTCCTTATAGAACCCAGAACTGCTAGCCTAAGGGGAGGCACCACCCACAATGAGCTGGAACCTCTCCCATTAATGAGTAATTAAGAAAATTCTCTCCAGGCTTGCCTACAGTCTGATCTAATGGAGCCATTTTCTCTATAGAGGTTATCTCTTCTCAGATACTATAGTTTGTGTCAAGTTGACATAAAATTAGATAGCACACTAGGTTATGGTCCCTGAGTGGGTAATATATTAAGAAAATTACTGAGAACTTCAGTCCCTGGGGGCAAGGCAGGATTCCTCCCACTACAGTTATATTGAAAGAGACAGACAGATTTTGCAAAATAAAGAGATATTTTAGTTGCCTGGCTCTGCTGTAAGGTCTGGCTGAGCCAGCAATGGCTAAGATCCCATGTTCTCCAAGCTCCCAACAGAAATTTCCTAAAAGCCTTGCTTCAAAGGTCAGCATTAGCCATCCTAAATGACTCAGGCAGAGGTTAGAGAGAACCACACATCCTCAGTCCCGAAGAAGTACAAGCTTAAGTCTAATTGTCTAAATGATCCATTCTTCGATAAATAAGTCATTGAAAAAGTGAATTACAAGATAAAAATAGTGTCCACAGTAATTTAATTAAATGGAGACAAAAGTTGATCCTTCTAATCCAATCACATTATCATTCAATTATTAATTTTTTTCTGCCAAGAATTTTTGCTACTTTTTATTCTGACGCCCCGGAGAGCTTCTGTTTGGAAGAAAGCGTGCTGTAAGGATTTCTGAAATCCCTGTGGGGTGATCCAATTAAAACACCATTTTTCTATCTCTAAAGCTTTTGTTTTGTTTCAGTGTGGATAAGATTGCATTACAGTGAGGCTGGGCCCCTGGAGTTTCACAGAAATCCCTTCAAGGGCCCATGAAAGTCGCATTACCCACATTCAAGGTTCTTGTTGCTCACTGCTCTAATGAAACAGCAGGAAACAGAAACTGAAGATGGAAATGAATTTATCCAAGACTAGCCAGGAGGAAAATGAGAAGGACTTTCCTGACTTTAACTTCCATTGATGGCAGAGGGCTTTGGTGCTGAGAGCTTTCATGGGTGCCACTAAGATAATGGGAAGCAAGATCTCTGATCTGGCTGAAGTCTTCCCTCTCAAGGTGTATTTTCCTATCTCTCTCTTTCTCTCTCTCTCTCTCTCTCTCTCTCTCTCTCTCTCTCTCTCTCTCTGTGTGTGTGTGTGTGTGTGTGTGTGTGTGTGTGTGTATGCGCACGTGTGTGTCTTCATGCATTTGGTATAGTTTAAAGTTAAAGTTACTCCAGATTTCCTATGAGGCAGTGTCTGTCTTTTTTATACAAACATACTGCCTTTCTATGAATTGACTAATGCTAGCCATGTTGTCCCCATAACTGATGGATTGAAATGTCTGAAAGAGTGAGCACAAATACATCATTCTTCTCTTAACATGTTCACGCCATGCCTTTTGTATCAGCAACTTCGCTTTGTTTCATGCAGTGTTAGAATTCCATTTCATGGCTAAAGACAGTCAGATCCAGTAGATAATCCAAAATCCTCGTGTCTACTTCAGACTCAGTCTTGAACTCACATTAGCATGTACATTTCCTAGTAAAGTAAATAGACGTACTGGGTCTATAGATGACAGTAACAGTCATTATTTCTTTCTCTTTTTTCTTTATGTTATCTTACTGATAAAACTGTTAAGAGAAATTGGGTTTCACAGTATAGGCTACTAAATGTAAATTGGTGGTGAGAGGTGTTTGTTCCTTACTTCCCAGAGTGCACACTTCTAAGGCAATGGAGCTCAGTCTACACACATATACACACACACACACACACAAAATAGCTTAGAGCCAAGCACACTGCCTTCCTAATCTGTCAGGGGCATTAAATTAGGTCATGTTTTAAGTTTCTTTTCATCTCTGATAGCTTATGATTTTGTACATCTAGTGATTAGCTGTGTGGCTTGCATATATTATAAAATTAATGAATGTTTACTGAGCTGAATTTAGTTAATCACTATTTATTATTTGTCAAGTGTCATTGACTCTACACATCATTTAGCTTCTTGGAGATGATTGGTTTCTTTAATTGTTATTATTAGGGGATGTGAAGTTATCGTATACATTTCATGGTTCTAAGGATAGCTAATGATAATAGCAATGATAATAAACATGGATTAACTGGTTATTATGTCTCAAGCACATATTAGGTATTCAGAAAGTTACTTCTTAAGGCAACTTCATGAGAGACATACAAACATTAGCCTTATAATACAGCTAAAGACATTTATATATTAATTAACTGGATATGTTCATAATAGCTGATATGACCAACACAACTATTAAATGGTATATCTAGAAGTTAATCTTTCTCCAGACACAGCTGTAAGATTAAAGAATTCAAATGCAGGATGGTCAGCTAATGTTGAATCTCATATAAGTAATAGATAATTACTGTAATCATGTCTCTTGTCATCAGGTTACATCTCCTTCAGCATAAGTGATTCTCTGTCTTAACCATCAGTTTGTAGACCCACCGAACAGATGGGTTTATTTAAAGAAAGCTACATTCAAACAGGCCTCTTGTTTCCTACAGTGCACTTGACATTCTATTCTGTAGGAAGCAGAGTAAACTTAGTTATTAGTTGGCAGAAAGATATAAAACGAGACAATTCCATATCAGGAAAAGTGACACATGTGTATGCTGTTGCAAACTTATCTCTTATTCTGTATCCTTTACATTTGAGAATTGTGTGTATGTGTGTGTGCATGCATATATATGTGTGTGCGCGCATGTGTGTGTGTGTGTGTGTGTGTGCTCTACTTACATTTGGGAAACTAGATTTGTAGCAGAAAGTGTGAAGGATTTTATTGATTGATGTATGTGTGTTAATGTGTGTGTGTGTGTGTGTGTGTGTGTATTCAACACTACTCAATTATAGTTTCTTACACCATAAAATGGGTGAATTCTAGTCCTTACCCAATAGGATTTATTAAAAAGACTTGTGATGGTGACTTTTGTATGAAGTTTAGCTCCAAGCTAGTAACCTTTAATAGCTGCTAGTACATTTAAATAGTATACCCAGGGAATGTTAGCCATGGTTTAGGAAGCCATAGCTTTACCATCAGTTTTTCTATCAATGAGAGAAGGATGAGTTCTAACTAAGAAGCCAAAGTTAGACCAGTGATGGCTCTGACATATGCGTCCCTCTCTTCTTATGGATTTGGAGTCACTTTCACCAGTTGGAAGACATTGTCTTTTCTGTCTTCATTCAATAAAATTAGCATGTCCCCTTTCCCTCCAAAGTATTGTGAGGAATCACTGAGATAATGCATGTGAGGTGCTTGCCACGTTGGGAAATGTTAAATGCAAAATGTGTTGCTTTCCCAAGAGTCAGCCATTTCCACATACAGTTGTGCTGGCCTGAGATCGTCTGCTGTAGTGTTTGCTTCTTTAGGGCCAGAAGTTGCTCCTTCTATGTCAGGGATAGAGGCTATTTGTCAAGTCAGAGCATAAACATCCCATTTCCATTGCAAGAAAGATATATTTGTTTTGTTTTCTAGAAAGTTCTTTTCTTTTTTAGATGTGGAACCCAGACAAGTCTCTCTGTGATTTGTTTCTTTGGCTTTAAAATGGCCTGGGGAAAAACAAAGTGCTTCTTTTAGAGAATTTTTGTAACAGTTGGATAAAATAACATTAAGGCATTTAGCACAACAACAGAAAACACTAAAAAGTGTTAAATATTAATTGCCATTAAGATTCTTTTGTACTTCCATTTATTTCTTAGAGCACCTTCTTGGGACCATGTGCAGCTTTAGGCTTGTTTGTTCCTCTTAAGGTTTTGGAATCTATAGCTATAGATTGAGCATGCAAGGCCATCAGTAGAGGGCATTTTTTAGACCATAGGGTCCAAATCAAGGCTTTAGAAATTAGAAGTCTCTTGCCCACTGTTTAATATATAACCATATGATTTACAGAAAACCTAACTATATACAGTAACACTAGAAGTACAGAACACTGTGCCCTTCACCCTTGAGCAGGCAATGAGACAAAGAAATGGGTGCACAGCCAGCAAGTGTTCTGATTTCTTAGATTTTAGATACACCATTAATTTTTCATTTTCAGGGTTCTATATCTTCTTTAAATATACTGTTTTTCTGTTTCCTTACTCTCTCTGCCACAACTTTGTGATGTGTTTGATGTCATACTGTATGGGTGTTTAATTCAATACCACTGAAAAAAGACTCTTGGGTAGCAAACCAAAACCCTTCTCTTTCACACTGGTTAGTTTTGTTTTCATGTATACGTATGGTTTACATATATGGACATAGGAAAGTTTGTATACTCATGTGGGCACATGTGTGTGGACACATATTTGAAGACCAGATGTTGGTACCAGTTGTCTTTCTCACTTGCTTTCTACTTTATACATAGAGGCAGGGTATCTCATTGGAACCTAGAGACCACTGATTCAGCTTGTTTAGCTAGCCACTTGCAAGGCAAGCATTTTACCCACTAAACCATATTCCTCTCTATACCAAGATGTTTCTTTTCCATCTAGAGCTGCTGGCTCCTCCATTCTGAATTGATGGAATTGTATCAGTTCCTCTGATTCTATAAGCTACTATGATGCCTTGTTTCCATGCTGGGGCTGAATGACCTAGTTGTGTGGGGTAGAGACAGGCTGTCCACAGCTTGCCCACTCTGCTCCTTCTTGCTTGTAGCACTCATTATCATCATCACCACCACCATCATAAAAGGTCTGGGAGCATCCAGACTAGTCTAAGTCCCACCATAAGCAGACAAGAGGCATCAGATGAAGGTTGTAAATATGATGAATTTTAAAGTCACTCCTAATGTCTATCATAGTTCCATGGCCAACAGTATTCATTAATATCCTGCCTCTTAGCCACAGAGAATGCAAATTACTTCCTCTATCACAGGCTAGGATTTAAGTCATATTCTATTAAAATCTTGTAAGCATTCTTTTCAGAAGTCAGCTACTGGGGCTGTGGAGACGGCTCAGTAGTTAAGAGCACTTGCTGTTATTCTAGAGGACCAGGTTCCTAGTATACTTGTTGGACAGTTCATGTCCACCTGTAACTCTAGTTCTAGAGAATCTGACACATGTGGTCACCTACATACCTGGGATATACATTTACGACCTCCATGCAAATTTACAAAAAAAGAAAAAAAACTAAATAAAGTTTTTTTTTCCAACCACTTAAACACTGTTTCTTTTCATAACATCACAGGAGCTGATTCTTGGGATCCATTTTCTGTATTACTTGAAGGCTCATTATTCTATGGGAAAGATAAAGATTGTCATGAACTTAAAAACAACGGACCACCTGATGTAACCAAGACTTTCTGATGGGAATATGAATGATATATGACTATGAAAATGGTATGACCACTTTGAGAATTGTTTGTCTCTTACCATAACCTTTAAGTGAGTCATTCTACCATTTGTTAGAAATAAAAATGTATGTCCATTTAAAACATGTACATTTATATGCAGTTTTATTTGTAATAGCTCTATAACAGAAACAATAGAAATGTCCAGTCCTTTGCAGACTAATGGGAGAATTATAACATGTCAATAAAATGGAATATTCCTTAGCAGTGAAAGAGTTAAAGCAAATAAGATTCTAGAAGAATCAAAACTAAATATATACAGATCTGAAGTGTGGGTACCTGGGAAGATTAGTTGCAGTGGCTCATTGGTGAGAAACTTGGAATGATAAAAATATTCTTTGTAGGATGGAGGGATATCTGAGTCAAGGAACGAGCTACACACATATAGGCCTTAAGTTTGACCCCCAGAACACACATTAAAAACAGTGGGCATGGTGGGATATTTCTGTGATCCCAGTAGTAGGGAGGCAGAGACAGGTATATTCCTGGTGACCTGCTGGGCCAGCCAGTCTGGCAAATAGGCTACTTAAATAAAACAAGGTACACAGCTTCTGAAGAAGAAAGCCTGAGGATCTCCCCTGGCCTTCACATAAACATATACATATGAATTTGTACACACATGCAGCTATATGAACACATACACACACACAAAATGTGTTTTAACTAAATTCTGTTCAAAAACAAATGTTTCAAAATGCATCAAAATGTGTGCTTATAATGGTTTAGTATATGAATTGTCCATTTATAAAATTGATTTTAAAAAGAAATCAAGTTCCCAAGGCCCCATAGGCACAGAGCAGAATGAACATTTTTACTGGGCAATGTTACTTACACACTATTTTTATCATACATAGTTACATAATGTTTTTATCAGATGGTTATGAGTTTCAATAAATGGTAGTGCCATCCAGCAGAGATCCTAGCACAAGATCTGAGTAAACTGTAGCCATGAACATGGAAGATAACCCACAGCTCTTCCCTGCATTTTGCTCCAATAAAGCAGATATAGAAGTCTTCAAATCCTTAAGGAATGAGAAACAGCTTCACAGTGTCCCAAATCCATCAGTCTCATCCTAAATAAAGTATATGCTATCAGTTTACAGAGTTTGTCCAAAGTTAACCTCGTGGAAAGAACATTCTGTTTTCTTAGTAACTCATTTTTGTTCTTAATAGGAACACACAGCATCTTTACCACATAACATATATTATTTAACTTCTGGTAATTTAGGGGAAGGGTGTCTTTAGCAATCAGTTAAACCTCAGCAAAGTACATGATGAACAACAGTGAACTGTGATATGAAAGAACAGTGTGGAGAATTGTCAGGGATGCTGCTCCCAAGGGGAATTACTTCTACAGATTTCAGTTTACACATATGTTAAATGGGGACAACACATGGTTATGAGTGTGAATGATGATTAAAATAAATGACTCTAGCTTAGGTGCTATAATTGTGGCACAGAATATGAGAGATGGTTTGTTCTGTGTTAATGTGTTAGGGAAAAATGGGGATTTATTAATAGGGAAAACAGAGAAAGGCTGACTATGATTGTGGTATTTTCTGATCAGGAAGAGACTCATTAGATTGCAGATATGCTAACTGTATGACATTTTCATATAACTTTTTCCCTCTTTGAAACAAAGACCTGTCCTGACTGTCTGAGAAGGAGAGACAGATTGGGAGCAAGGAACTTGGAAGGACGCTTGCTTGATAATCCACTCCCTGACAGACATCTTTTGACAGGGAGATCAAAGGCTAAAAGGAAACTTGCCTGCCAAGGCTTCTGATAGATAAGGGTCGAGAGGTTCTTTGGGGATTTTGCTCTTCTCTAAATAGAAGGCTTCCATCTGTCTGGGATGGAAGTTTTCTTCTCAAGTGTGATGATGTGTTCAAGATTATATTAATTACTGATAGGAAAATCTAATTTCCTACAAAAAGTTAACTGCAAGCAGTTTTGAAATCCTGGCTTGTATCAGTCACTCGTGTTCGGAAATGTATTAATTGATGCATTTTCCTGGTTAGCATTTTCAGTAAAAAACTGGCTCCTCTGCCACTTTAACCAAGTAGGGAGCAATCCAATACTCTGTTCCTGTCACCTGAGGGTAACGGGCAAAATGACTGTGAAGACTTCACCTGGCATAAGATTAACTTTAAGTCACAAATCTACTGGGAAGGAGAAACCACTGCCCGGGGATTTGTAGTGGTGCCGGCAGAAACCAGACTGTAAGTGGACAGATACATGAACAGAAGGACAGCATAGTTAGGTTTGATACAGCCAAGTCAGCCACTGACAGCACGACTGGCGGACTTTCTGAAAAGTGCAGGCATTGTGGTTCCATCTCTGTCAGTTACATAGTCATCATCTTTTCCTTTCCTCCTT